>NC_081391.1:20586628-20886628 GCF_030684315.1 Stegostoma tigrinum | reverse complement strand
TTGCCAATTTCAGAACATGTGGGCAGAGAAAGCTGAAGAAATTGAGACACCTTTGCAAGTCATTTCTATCTTGTAGAGGCATCTTCTGTGTATCATTTATTTTGGTAGGATGAAGTCATAGCTGATGAGTAGATTCAACTGAATAACTTAATTTGGTTCAAACCTATTTGATTTTTTTGTACTGTTGAAAACAAGGCCATGATTCCTTGCTATTGTCACAAGTTGAGGAAGTTGTGTTTTGTTTAAGTGTAGTTCTTCTGAGAATTGAATAGAGAAGATGCAGATATCTTGGCAGGTTCTCACTGATGCTGTCCTTTTGTTGTTGGAATCTATCCTGGCTGACATCCTGTTCTAAGCTCCTTTAGCATTGCTTCTTTCTTCACATGGTCTTTTGTTACAATTCAGGCTTCTCTGGGCTATTGGGTTTCCAACAGATTTGAACCCAATCGGCTCACGTGGAAATAGTAGGAACTGCAGATGCTGGAGAATCTGCGATAACAAGGTATAGAGCTGGATGAAAACAGCAGGCGAAGCGCAGCATCAGAGGAGCAGGAAAGCTGACAATTAGACCCTTCCCTTTCCCTTGCCCATTTCTGAAGAAGGTTCAAGGCCCGAAATGTCAGCCTTCCTGCTCCTCTGATGCTACTTGGCCTGCTGTGTTCATCCAGCTCATCACCTTGCTACCACATAGAACAGAACTTGGATGGACCTTGAAAGGACAGACAGTGCTTTAGTGGGCAAAATGAGCCATGTCTGATTTAAGGT
The DNA here is from genome assembly GCF_030684315.1 of Stegostoma tigrinum. Taxonomy (NCBI): domain Eukaryota; kingdom Metazoa; phylum Chordata; class Chondrichthyes; order Orectolobiformes; family Stegostomatidae; genus Stegostoma; species Stegostoma tigrinum. Next base: position 20,885,863 of record NC_081391.1, on the reverse strand, counting down.
TTGGAATAGTTGTTCTGGTCAACCATTGTCAGATGCCACTGGATTGTGACATTTGTGAACTGGTTTCCTTTACCCAGGTGTGCATCAATAGTACATTCTGTTGGTTTCCCCCAGAATGGATATTTGACATTAAAGGATTTGGTGGATGTACAGATAATGGAGTTCCATAATCAATTGCAATAGGGTGGCTTTGGTGAAGTCACTTCGTACCTTTTTTCAAAAAAAAACACTACCTGCAAATTGATCAATCACTTTCCCGACTCTTTTAGTATGACCCAAACTAAAGCTGGGTCTCCTGAAGTTGATTACCTAACATCCAAATGTTAAAAACCTACAGTGCCCAGCATTTATTTTATTTGCTGATCTGAAGGAATGGCAATACCCTTCAACACCAGAAACTCTGACAGAATGCCAATCTGTTTGGTCTTTGAGAAGCAGCAGCTCATGTTCTCCAGTTGAGTTGGATGGCACAGGCCTTTGCTTGGCTGCCTTGTAGGAGAGAACTTTTTGGCCTGCTGATGTCTTCAAATGAGGAAAAACGTAAATGTTTACCAGTTCACATTCCCCTCCTTATAAAAGTCCAAGGACCATATATAAAAAAGGACAACAAGTCACTGTTTGACAGCTGTAAACATGATGGAATTAACCTTCTGATACTACCACCCCCATTACAGAAACTGGCCCAGACTCATTCACCCATGCCCACTAGATATAGGGAAGCTGATCTGTCCCATTTGCTAGTATTTGGCTATGCCCCTCCAGGTTATGTTTCATTTGCTGGAATCTCATCTTTCACCATCACCCACCAGTTTCCCTGATGGTTTCAAACCCTCTGCTTGGTTGGTCCTTTTGCTAAGATAGCAGCATGAGCCATTCCAGACCCTTCACTGTTCCTGGGTCAGTGCTAACCTCTTCTGACAGAGGGTATTGTGGGTCTACCCACACAAGATGGTAAGGTGGCTCAAGGCAGCAGCTCACTATGGCAGAGGCAACTAGGTCCAGACAGTGAAACCCATAGCCCAGTGGGGAAAATGTTCCCATCAGCAGGAACAGAACCAAAACAGGATTGAACTACAGCACAGCTCACAGCAAGCATTAACCCAGAAAAGGAAGTAAGACAGTCCAATATTGAGCAGTTTATTTACACTTGGTACAGGACAGTGAGCTGCTTCTACAAAAATGAGAAGTCTCTACAGGTCTCCATTTAGACACATGACAACAAGCTCATTTCCAACAGTCAGTTCAATCACTCTCCCCCAGGGTGAGCCTGTCAAACAGGTACTCTCCCATGCCATTGTCAGGGGCTCCCAGTCTCTTCAGGTTGGTGATGTGATCTCCCAGCTTCTTGATCATCTTCACTTGCTCATCCAAGTAGTGCCTCTCCAGGAAGTCACACAGCTGGAAAGGGAAAGAGGGAAAATAATTTTCATAACAGCTTCCCTTGACAGTTTAAGGTTTCATCCTGTGAACTGAAGCAACAGAGCAGTTGATTTTGGTACAGTGTTCGGGACAACGTAACAATCACGCCTCACTCCCAGTATGTTCAAGCAGACCCGACCCCAAGTTTCAGTTTAGACCAAATGCGTGGTGTCTGTTTTGGATATATTGCAACTGGGCAAACTAAAACACCAAATGAAAATGCAAATGCTGTAGTTGAAAGCAAAAAGAGAAACTTGGGGTCAAGCCATAAATCAAGATGTAGCCATGCTGGATACAGAAATTATATTGGAACGGCCCTTTGCAAAAATTCTCCTACTTTGGAAGCAAAAGCAGAAAATTGAGATTAGCGACAAGCTTCCAATTCTGAGAAGCCAATAGGTTCACATGCTACTGGAAACAACCCAAAAATCAGATCTGGCCACAACAATTCAGTCCATTAAAAGCCTAAATAAGCTGTTTAGGCAAAATGGCCTAAACGTGTTAACTCCATATCTCTGCCTTAGCCCTTCCAAAAGGCAATAACCTCCCAAAGCAAGACAAGATCCCACCAGTGAACTATTTAGTTGCTAATATCCTGTTAGCCAACACAGCCCTCATGCTGGTTGTCAGATCAAAGCGTGACCTGTACTCTATTGCCATGGAACTCTGCAACGAAACTTCTCCAAAAGCCCACAGAAACTCACATGAGGGTCCGTGTGGCCAGAGGCCAGTTTGTGCAGATCCAGCAGACTCTGGCTCACATCCTTCTCCATCTGCAGAGCTCTCTGCATTGCCTCTAGACCATTGCCCCACTCATCCTGCTCTGGCTTCTGGAGGAGGGAAGAGAGATGTTTCAATAGATTGAAAAAATCCACAAAAGGAAAGAGGGATGCAAGGATGAAATTGCATAAAAGTCACTGCATTAATCCAGTTGTTCCAAAAATTGCCAGTGTCACAAATTCCAGTGAAACCAAATAGGTATAATTCAACCCAGCCTTGGTGTCCTGCAGGAGGACTCGGCCCCCACGTTTATTCTGGAAAGCCATCAGTTTCTCAGCGTGTTCCCGTTCCTCATGGGACTGCTCCTAGAAGAACTCAGCAAAGTGACGCAGGGCAACATCATCCCAGTCAAAGTAAGAGAACTGCAAACAGAGGGAGTGGAAAGAGTGAGGCCAGGAATTGACTTTGGATCATTGGAAGATAATACCAGTGGTTAAGTTACCCACTATCAGTTACTTTGCTTCCAAATAAGAAGGTCACATTTTAGCAAATCAATTATTACTTCTTCACCATATTGGTAATTCTGATGAAGCCCCTAAGCAAGGTAGATGATTCAACTAGATGAAATGGTACCATTGTTGGAGAGTTCATGTCAACTGTCCAGGTATTTCCAAGGATATTGCAAGAACAGGAATTTTTTTCCGAAAGAGGCTGGGATTTCTTGCCCTGCTCCCCCTGTCCCATGCAAAATTTGAGGTTATTTAAAATGTGAGGAGCATAGATCATTTGATTAGTTGAGTACACACCCCCTAACCACACCACACAGTAGGGTTGGCCATTAAAAACCCAAAAGGCATAGGTTGAAGGTGAGGGGAGGGAATTTTGAAAGAGGGAACTGAAGAGCCATTCCCCTACAGGTTGAGGTGTAAAATGGAATGAACTGCCAGGGGATGTGGTAAATGCACACAGTTACAGACAATTAAGTGACATTTGGACAGCTGCATGAACAGGAAAGGTTTAGAAGGAGGAGCAAAAGCTGGCAAGTGGGACTAGTTTAGGAAATGGAGTTGGCAGGAGCAGTTTGGGAAAAGACATTCAACTAGAAGCCAGAACACCAAATCAGAGCCAGTATAAAGGAGAACAGTAAAATTGGATTCCTTTCATGTTGGCCAGGAGTATGCATCATACTGCTTCTTCAGTTTAGGAAGCAAGCTTAGCACAGGCCAGTTCCTGTGATTTGGACAAGCACACACCAAGACAACCAACAGCAATTGTGCTAAAATAATTCACCAAGTGTGACAACAATATCCTAAATCCAATTCATAAACCTACTGAAATTCTGTTTCAAGGTAGAGTTGCCTCATTGTTGGCCAGAGAAACTGGGAATGTCCTTTTAAAGCAATCGGGTAAGTGGTTTCACAAGGTGAGAGCAGCCTACGTGGATTGGCTAAGGTGAAACTATTCTATTCAAGCGTGCACACTTAAAAGTAGTATGCTCAAAAGAACAAGGGGTTAATAAGAACCTTTCCAGCAGCAGTTAGGGTATGGAATGCACTGCCCACAGCAGGCACATTGAGGGCTGATTATTATTTGGATTTAAATAATCTGGTGCAGAGTCTGGGGAGGAAAAAAGCAAGAGATTAGGGCAAGGTAATGCTTCTCAAAGCAAGTGAGAGCAACATCATGGGCTGAAGAGTGTTTCTGTACAGAGAAGTTCAAGATCAGTGACCGAGAATTTCCTGTTTCTGTTGACAGAATTTAGACATTTGATATCAATGAACAGGGATCTACAGTTCTCATCTTCCAGCAGTAGAAAGAGTGAAAGACTGATACCACTGTATAGATGCTAGACAGGGTAAACAATGTGACTAAATCCCCTACTGATGGCGGGGGGTGGGGGGTGGGGGGCGCACTATTCCAACAGCATCTTATACTGGAACCATTTCTCCAGCTTCAAGGAATCACAGGTATGGTCCGAATCTAACAACTATTAGGATTAAAAAAGCTGTGTGTTAGATCTCAGTGAATTTATGAATGGAAGCAAGAGAAGTAGTTTCAGGCAGAGTGCCCATGGCTACAAGCTGCGGAGTTGGAAAATTAAAGAGAAAATGTTTGACATCTACAGTGTAAACAGGTAGCAAGGGAAAAATCAGAACAGACAGAAGGAAATCAAAGTTGGCAGTTCACTATACATTGAGAATCATGGCTTTTACGATTATTCTCTGAATAATCATTGGTCTAATGAAAGGTATCCCACACACATCAAAAACCCCCTTCCTATAACACCTCAGCAGGGACTAAGTGATAGAAGTAGACAACTGAGGTTTGTATTCGCCAACCCACCCAGCATCAGTTCATAGCTAGCTCCAGCTATCTCTTTCTTGCCTCAAGGTCTAATTGGAGCAGTGTCAAGAATCTCCTAAATAGCTAACTTTGAGTTACTAATCAGACAAGGCATTCCACTTCAGGAAATTTCAGCACACTTTACTACTTCAAATGACTGAAAACCTAAACATATTCTAAAAGTTGGCCACTAAAATGGTCATCTACAGTCCCCCCACCCCAGTGGCTCAGAGGTTAGCCCTGCTGCCCCAGCACCAGGAACCTGGAGTTCAATTCCATCCTTGGGAAACTGTGTTGAGTTTGCACATCATCCTTGTGTCTGTGGGTTTCACCCAGGTTCTCTGGCTTCCTCCCACAGGCCAAAGATGTGCAGGCTAGGTGGGTTGGCTGTGCCCAGTTACCCATTGTGTTCAGGGCTGTGTAGATTTTGGTGGTCAGGGATTCTACATCAGTGTCAGTGCAGACTTTTTGGGCTGAAGGGCCTGTTTCCAACACTGTAGAAATTCTCTGATCTTAATGTTTCAAGTCCCAGCGACACATGGTGTTTGGGCAGAGTTTTTGGGGGCGGGGGGGGGGGGGGCAGTGGGTGGAGGTGGAATGGTGGAAACAGCATTTACATAGTGTCTAGAGGGTGGAGCCCAGGTGGACAAAGAATGTTGAAGTTCAGATTAAGTAATTGGAGTGAGAAAAAAGCTGAATAATGGAGCAGCCAGTCATCTGTCAACCTGGACAGGAAAGATGGTCCCAATCAAGTTAAGAGGGGTGGGAGAACAGACAGTGACCCCAACAAAAACCCACACACAGCCAAACAGCAAGTAAAACTATAAAGAGGGGAGATGTGGGAGTCAGAGGTCACAGAGACCAGGAGGGTTTTGATCACGTACCTCATCTAAAGATAAAATATTATTCTTCCTGTTTGCTCTGAGATTCACTAGACCATTACAGCATACAAAATGACAACACAAGTAGGATGCTGTGTGCAAATGACCTACTTAAGGAACATTAGGGTCATACTGCACATGGACCAGAGGTATATCAACACACAAAAAAAGTTACACTTGAAAGCATAACAGTACAGATCTGACTTCTGTGGGAAGGAACTCACGATTTGTTCTCAGTAAGAGCATCGAGATGCATCACCAAACAAACTATTTGCACAAATATACTACCTACTCACAATTTATGAAAACAAACCCATCATTTTACAATTACACAAAAAGACAAATCTCACCATGGAGAGATAAACATAGGAGGGATAGAGCTCCAGGTTGATCTGCTGGTTAACAGCATCTTCACGGTCCTTGTGGTGGGAGTGGGAGTGGGAGTGGGAGTGGGAGTGGGAGTGGGAGTGGGACTGGGAGTGGGAGTGGGAGTGGGACTGGGACTGGGACTGGGACTGGGACTGGGACTGGGACTAAGCCTCTCCACCACAACCTCAATCACCAATGATGATTGACAATCCCCAGTAGCCAATCAGGAATCTCCCATCAATCCAGGCACTAATTTAAGACAGGGAATGGTGTGTAACAGCAAGAGTCAAGTAGATGTTGACTGTGTAAACAGGGTCATGCTTTCAAATGGATCTTGGTAGGCTTGTACTTAAACTCAGCAGGTCTGGCAGCATCTGTGAGGAAAAATTCAGAGTTAATGTTTTGGATCTAGTGACCCTTTGTCAGAACTGATGGTAGCTGGGAAAACAGTGGTTCATGTGCAGAAAATAGGGAGGGGAGTGGGGAAGAGAATACAAAACAGAGTAGAACCAAAAGACAAAGAAGAACAGCTGGGCAGACAAGGAAGTTGGTAATAATTTGGCTGGGAGGGTGAATAGTTATTAATGGAGACTGTTTGTGGCTAATAATAGGTAGTGTGTAATGGCAGGCTATGTGGTAACAGGGCCTAGTGTGTAGGGTAGGGGGCTGGGATGCAGGAGTGTTTAGGCCCTAAAATTATTGAACTTGATATTGTGCCCAGAGGGCTGCAGGGTCCTCAAGTGGAAAATGAGGTGTTGTTCTTCCAGAGATAGTAGGAACTGCAGATGCTGGAGAATCTGAGAGAATAAGGTATAGAGCTGAATGAAAACAGCAGGCCAAGCAGCATCAGAGGAGCAGGAAGGCTGATGTTTTGGACCTAGACCTTTCTTCAGAAATGGGGGAAGGGGGTTTGCAGCCACTTTGCAGAACACCTATGCTCAGTTTGCACTAAACAACTGCACCTCCCAGTTGTGAACCATTTCAACTTCTCCCTCCCATTCCTCTGATGACATGTCCATCCTGGGCCTCCTGCAGTGCCACAACGATGTGACCTGAAGGTTGCAGGAAAAGCAACTCCTATTCTGTTTGGGAACCCTGCAGCCCAATGGTATCAATGTGGACTTCACAAGCTTCAAAATCCCCCCTCCCACAATGTATCCCAAAACCAGCCCAGCCTCCCTAACCTGCCCTTCCTTCCCACCTATACCCTCCTCCCAGCTCCAGCCCCACACCCATCTCCTGCTTACTAACCTCATCCTGCCCCTTGACCTGCCTGCCCTCCTTGGACTGACCTATCTCCTTCCCTACCTCCCTACTTACACTCACCTTTTTATTGGCTCCATCCCTGGCTCCTGAGACAGAGATGTTGATGAGGGAGCAAGGTGGTCTGTTAAAACGGCAGGTAGCTCTAGGTCACTTATTGCAAGCTGAACGTAGATGTTCTGCGAAGTGGTCACCGAGTTCATTTTTTGTTTCCCCAACGAAGAGGACATCACTTTGTGAGCTGCAAATGTAGTAGATTAGATTCTGGGAGGTGCAGGTGAAGTATGACTTCACCTGGAAAGAATGTTTGGACCCTTGGAGACTGGGGAGGGAGGTAAATGGGCGGCTGTTGCACCTTTGCCAGTTACAGGGGAAGATGCTCTAGGGCTGTGGCAGGGTATGGGGGTGAAGGAAGTGTGGACCCCGGTGTCCTGGAGGGAACGGTCCCTGTGGAAGGGGAGTGGAATATGTGTCTGGTGGTGGTATTTTGCAGGAGATGTTATCTGATGTTCTTCTGGATGTTGATGCTGGTGGGATGGTCAGTTAGGACGAGGGGAGGGAAGAGAACGGGTGAGGGCGGAAGTGCTCGAGATGGATTGGACCTGGTTGAGAGCCCTGTCAACAACAGAGCTGGGGAATTCTCGGTTGAGGAAGTGTGTGGACATTTTGGAGGCTCCTCAATCAAAGTTGGTCTCATCTGAACATATGTGACGGAGATGGAGGAACTGAGAGAATGGGATGGAGTCTTTACAGGAAGTGGAGTGTGAGGATCTATGGTCCAGGTAGCTGTGGGAGTCAGTGGGTTTATAATGGATATTAGTGGCCAGTCTATTCCCAGAAATGGAAACAGAAATGCCACGGAAGGGAAGGGAGGAGTCAGAAATAGACCAGGTGAAGGTGAGGGCAAGGTGGAAATTGGAAGTGAAATCAATGAACTCTTCCAATTCCAAATGAGAGAGAGAAGCATCACCGATGATATCCGAGAAAGAGTTGTAGGTGGGGCCTGGAATAGGACAGGAGCAAGGAATGTTCCACATACCCCATGAACAGGCAGGCATAACTAAGGGCCCATGCAGGTACCCACGGCAACCCCTCTTACCTGAAGAAAATGAGAGGAGTTGAAAGAGAAGTTGTTCAGGGTGAGGACGAGCTCTGTGAAACGGGGGAGGGTGGTGGTGGCTGGGGATGGCTCAGGTCTTTGCTCCAGGAAGAAGCGGAGAGCCCTAAGGCCCTCCTGATGGGGAATGGATATGTAAAGAGATTGCACATCCATGGTAAAGAGGAGGTGGCTGGAGCTGGTAAACTAGAAGTTTTGAAACTGGTGTAAGGTGTCAAAGGAATTACTGATGTATGTGGGCAGGGGTTGGACCAGGGGAGAGAAAACTGAGGCAAGGTCGGAAGAAATGAGTTTGTGGGGCAGGAAGAAGACTGGAATAAGGAATGTTCCACAAACCCCATGAAGAGACAGGCTGAAGCGATGGATCTACCCAGACAGTCCCCAATAACAACTATTCACCCTCCTCGCTAGATTGTGATCAACTTCTTTGACTGTTCAACTGTTCTTCTCTGTTTTTAGGCTCTCTCCAATTGTTTACTCCCTCTTCCACACTCGACCCTATTTTCTGCATATAAGCTGGCATTTTCCCAGAGACCATCAGTTCTGAGACCAGAAATGTTAATTCAGATTTTTTTCCTTCACAGATGCTGCCAGAGCTGCTGAACTTTTCCAGCAACTTTGTTTTTGTTCCTGATTTACAGCATTCACAGTTCTTTTGGTTTTTATTTAAGCAGGAATAAGGTAGGGTTTGGTCTTGGTGGGATGCTCTTCGGAGGGTTAGTGTGTACTCAATGGGCCGAATGGCTTGATTCCACACTGAAGGGATTCTATGATCTTTCATCAGATCCAGAAAAGGTCAGTGATACTGATATTGATCAGAACAGTCAAAGAATATTAGATTTTTAAAAAACTGAAAGAATCACAGATGCTGTAAATCGGGAACAAAAGCAGCAGGTCTGGCAGCATTTGTGAAAAGAAATCAGTTAATATTTTGGGTCTAATGACACTACCTCAGAACTTCCTCCCTTTTGTGGAAGGTTCATCAGACCCAACACGTTATATCTGATGTCTCAACCAAAGGATATTGACCTGCACCAGATAGTTTGCAGTCAATCTGAGAGTGAAACAAGTTGGTGAAATGGAAAGTGCATCAAGAAGATAACTCTACCAGAATCCTTTTGCTCCCATTGCCATCAAGTTTCGAGTGGACCTTTTTTTCTTGCTAACAACAAACATCACACAGTCTAATATCCCTTCTGCAACTCTTCATTTTGACAGGTATTTGAGAGACAAGATTTAACATTTGAAAGGTGGAGCCTTGGGACATAACTTGAGCCTTTCTGCTTTTATTCACCCAACCTCTTGCATGGCCCTTGGGTGCTATGGGCGCAGGTGATAGTTCAACATTTGGCATCCCAAGAGTCACCTTAAAGTGGTCAATGTTCAGCAACAAACAGGTCAAAACAAAACCTCTCAATTTCGAGAGCAGTGGGATTTGGAATGTAACCGGTCAGCTGTTTGAGCACTATAACAAGACCATGTCTAATGTGGTCACAACTACGATACTATTTGTAACTAACTAGGAGAGGCTTTTCCAGAGCAGAGGTAGGGACCCCAGGTGGGAACACAGCTGAAATTGAGGGAATCATTAGTCCAGTGGCAGCACCTTTTGATTCCTTTAATAAGAGGGCATGAACACCATGCTACAGGTGTTGAGTCACTTGTGCCCTACATAGCTAAGTATAACTTCTATTCAATCTCAGTGGAGGTAACTTTTTTTAAGTCTATGCCCAGGGGGAAGGACATCCTCTATAAGAAAGAGATCCGAGGACTTCTGATTGTATGAAAGGGCACTTTACTTTCAGAGCTAGAGAGTCACAAGAACTTAACTTTCAGTTCCAGTGAGTAGAGGAAACATTACCACATTACCAGCCTGGTGCTGTACTTGAGCTGGAAGTGTTTCATGGAAAGTTTCAAAGCAGCTTTGTTATTTCAAGAAAAACCAGGATTTTCATTCCCAATCTAATGTCATGCTATCGCTCAATTAGCATGTTTCCAAATGTCATAGGCAATATTAAAATAGACCATGATTATAATTACCAGCCATTGCAATGGCAGAAGTCCCCTTGATGCAGCAAACAGTAATGGTTTGCAAGATTGGGGGCTGGGTGAAGCCAAAGGAAGCCCCTTTCTGCTGATGTGTAGCTTAGAGAGGTCAGTAACACTGGATTGGTCAGGAGCAGTGAAGAATGCCAAGAGTATGTGAAAGATACCAGAACCACTTTATACACCTAGAAACCTTTGGGTCAATTGTCAGGCAATGAGCAATACAGCAATAAGTTTCAGAGATGTTTATTTCTATATGCAACAGACAGTCAGAACAGGTTTCCATTTCAGCCTCATGTAAAGTACTGAAATCTTCTAAAACTCATCAGCTGAGTGTCAGCCGGTCAAACAGGTACTCTCCCATGCCATTGTCAGGGGCTCCCAGTCTCTTCAGGTTGGTGATGTGATCTCCCAGCTTCTTGATCATCTTCACTTGCTCATCCAAGTAGTGCCTCTCCAGGAAGTCTCACAGCTGGAAGAACAGGAAGGGAGAGCAAGATTAAATTAGTTTTTATTTGGGTTTCTGCTGTTATGGATAGCTAGATCAGCTGGCTATCTTCAAGGAGAAAAGTGCCTTTTCATCCATAAATATTCCAGAAGGCAGAGCAAGCTAGACCTGCACATGTGCCAAGCTAATGCCGTTTCGCTGAGAGCATTTCCCCATGAACTATCTTTAAACCCAGATACTTCAGATTGGTAGTGGAGTCAATAACGTGACTCTGAAAATTGATCGAGAACTCACATGAGGGTCCGTGTGGTCTGAGGAGAGTTTGTGCAGATCCAGCAGACTCTGGTTCACATCATTCTCCATCTGCAGAGCTCTCTGCATTGCCTCCAGGCCATTGCCCCACTTATCCTGCTCTGGCTTCTAGAGGGAGGGAAGAGGCAGAAAAGTGAAAAATGAAGCAAAGTGCAATACAACGAGATGGAAATTCAGTGTGCACCATACAGCATTACCCCAGCCAAGTGCAAGCTTCAAATCCATGTCTACTACAGGTCATTATAATGTAGGAGGATAGACCAACATTGACAACCTGCAGGAGGACTCGGCCTCCACATTTATTCTGGAATGCCATCAGTTTCTCAGCATGAGGTGATGAGGTGTGTTCCTTTGGATTTAACTCTGGGTTTGATGGGCCAGATAGAGCAAATTTGAGAACATGTGGGCAGGAAAAATCAAAGTGATTGACAACAGGAACCACCATCAGCATCCACGCACAGTCCTCTCGGGACAAACACTACCAATGGACACAGTTGACCAGCCAGAACAGAAAATGTATCTGGGGTTTGAAGGGTTTAGGCCCGAAATACCAGCCTTCCTCCTCCTCTGGTGCTGCTTGGCCTGCTGCGTTCATCCAGCTCTACACCTTGTTATCTCTGGAGAGAGACAGATGTCCTGGTCAAAATGGACCTGAGTTGCAGGGAATGTCCATTAGTCACAAAGGGCTTTGTCCAAACTCATGGATGTAACATGGTCATTCAATGGCCACCAGAGACTTTGATGAATGAATGTGGTGACTGGCTCTGTGGGAATAGGTGGCGTTCCTAGCTTACTCCCTGGTTGTTTGTGTAACACAAACCATAGGTTCCCATGTTCTTCTCGAGTCAATACCCAAATAACTACACTGCAATAAATTTTGTAATAGAATGTTGAAGTATGTGCTTGCTGGTAGATGGAGCAGTTTTGAGAGTATGAAATTATGCAGGGATCTTTCTGCCATATGTTTTTGCAGAGAACTCCTGAGCAGTTGCAAATTTGAGAACACGTGGGCAGGGAAATTGAAAGAAATTGAGCCACCTTTGTATGTCATTTCTATCTTGTATAGACATCTTTTGTATATGTTTTATTTTGGTAGCATGAGGTCTAATACCAGCTGATGAGTAGATTCAAGTGAATGAATTGATTTGGCTCAAATTTATTTGATCTTTTGTACAGTTGAAAACAAGACCATGATTCCTTGCTACTGGAGAAGTTTTGTGCTTTGTTCATGTGTAATTCTTCCGAAAATGGTATCTACAAGGCACATCTTTGCAGGTTCTCGCTGATTCTGTCCTTCTGTTGTTGGAATCTATCCGGATGACAAACTGTTCCAAGCTTCTTTGGCATTGTTTCTTTCTTGGCCCTGATTCACATGATGTTTTGTTACAATTTGGGCTTCCCTGAGCTATTGGATTCCAACAGATTGGAACTCAATCTGCTCACATGGAACACAACTTGGATGTATCTTGAAAGGATGGACAGTGCTTTGGTGGGTGAGATGAGCCACATCTGATTCAAGGTTTGTAATAGGTGTTGTACAGACAAGTACTGGCAGATAGATGTTGCTGGCTTGTGACAATTGCTTTCAACACTCGGGTTTGTCAATGGCAAATTCTGTTTGTCCAGAACAACCCTCCCGAAGGAAAGCCAAAAGAACTGTGGATGCTGTAAATCAGGAATAAAAACACAGTTGCCGGAAAAGCTCAGCAGATCTGACAGCATCTGTGAAGGAAGAAGAAAAAAAAAACACCACAACCAGTGTTAACATTTCAGGTCCAGTGACCCTCCCTCAGAGCTAATTTCGTTAATGGTAACTCTTTCCATCACAGAAGCTGCCAGACCTGCTGGGCTTTTCCAGCAACTTTGCTTCTGAACTCTCTGGAAGGATGTGATGGATGTGCTGTTCTAGTTTCTAGTAATGTGTTCTGTAACCTTTTCCACATGGATGTGCTTCAGTGAATTCACTTTTCACACACTTCCTTCAACATCTACCTATGAATTGATCAATCGTTTCTCCTGGCCAGTGGCACGAGATGAAATCAAGCCATGGCTCCCAAAATTGAACATCGAAACTCTGATGAAGTTCTCGCCCTCATCAATATTGGAGGATGTTGTCCCTCACCCTGCAGTGGCCAGTGTTAGATTTGCTGACTACCATTCTCCGCTGACTCAGAACAGACAAGTGTTGAAAACGACAAAGTGCTGATTGAGGATCCATGGTGTGCCAATCCTTAGTTATGTTTTTGTTTACTATCCTTTTGGGCTTAAGATGCAAATGGACTACTCCTGTCTCTTTGTTGGAATCTCCAGTTTTGTTGTTGTAGCTCACAGCCCCTTGTCAAGCTCGCTTATAGGAGTGTTAGTGTTTCTTTCTCTCCCCACCTCCCCCCCCCCCACCAAAAAAAACCTACATTTGGCTAAAAGACCATGTATGGGAACATGAAATGTTCCTAAACTTATTTTAAAAAGTTGCGTTTGGCTCAGCCACAAACTTGAGAATAAACCTCCTGGTGAGCTGAATACCTCAGTTGGACTAAGCAAAGTCCAAACTGACCCTTTGGTCTAAATCATCCATAACAGCCAGATAACCTAAATTAATCTAACCCCATTTACCTACATCCCTCAACCTTTCCTGTGCATGTATAGATCCAAGTGCCTTTTAAAATGTTGAAGGCTGGTACAGCTGCACCAGTTACTTTGGCACATGCATACCAGGAACAGATTGAAACAAACTACAGCACACATCACAGCAAGGATTAACCTTGAAAAAGGGAGGCAAGACAGGCCAATGTTGATCAGTTTATTTGCACTTGGTACAGGACAATGAGATGCTTCTACAAAAAAGTCTCCACAGGTCTCCCATTCAGACACATGACAACAAGCTTGCTCCCTGCAGTCAGTTCAGTCACTCTCCCCCAGGGTGAGCCTGTCAAACAGGTACTCTCCCATGCCATTGTCAGGGGCTCCCAGTCTCTTCAGGTTGGTGATGTGATCTCCCAGCTTCTTGATCATCCTCACTTGCTCATCCAAGTAGTGCCTCTCCAGGAAGTCACACAGCTGGAGAAGGATTGAACAATTAGCTCAGACAGATGTGACTAAATTTGTCTGAGTTTCTACTCTGATGGATGGCTATCTACAGAAACAGATTAAAACTGTTCCTGCAGCCACACAAGTATTCCAGAGTCAGTAAACTGGACTTGCACATAGCTTCCAAGCTAATTCCATTTATCTAGAAACAATTCACAATTGACACCCCAGATACTTCAACATGATAACAATCATATTGTTAACTAAGACAAGGAGCACAAGTAGTGTCCATACCAAAACAGCCTTACATGGACCTTGGACAATATGCAGTGCATGGCAGGTTCCAGAATCACCCCCAATAATTCATCAGGAACTCACATGAGGGGCTCTGTGACCAGAGGCGAGTTTGTGCAGATCCAGCAGACTCTGGTTCACATCCTTCTCCATCTGCAGACCTCTCTGCATTGTCTCCAGGCCACTGCCCCACTCATCCTGCTCTGGCTTCTGGAAGAGGGAGGAGGCAGATGCTTCACTCATGAAAAAATGAAGGGAAGTGCAATGCAATGAAATGGAAAGCTAACTAGGAACTAGTGTGCCATACAGCATTTTGGTATTACTCAGCAGAATAAGCTTCAAATTCATGTCTAGTTCAGATGTAGGCAGATAGACCAACCTTGATATCCTGCAGGATGACTTGGCTACCACGTTTATTCTGGAATGCCATCAGTTTCTCAGCATGTTCCAGGTCCTCATGGGACTGCTCCTTGAAGAACTCAGCAAAGTAGTGCAGGGCAACATCATCCCGGTCAAAGAAAGAGAACTGTGGGGGAAAGAGGAGAAAGTGACACAGTCGGACAAGCTGCAGATCTTATCTAGTCAGAACTACAGCAAGAGTCTCTGGTTTTTCAGCTTAGTAGAAAAAAGTGAATGGTACAGATCCTGAATTTCAAGGCAGTACACCAAGATTCTGCTGTGCACTGCTCAGAACTAGAGATCTGAGTTTAGCAATATAAAAGATCATTTGACAAACTGAAGAGAGAGGCACTGATTTTTGCAAAAAGCCCAAGAGTTTATCATTGATGACTTGGGAAGTGGATTTCTAACCCCCTCCACCCCAGGCCAGAGTTAGTTATCTAGAGGAAAAATTGCTGAATGCAAAGCAACTGAGCACAATGCTATTTTAAATGACAATCATGTCTACAGAAGGCCATATGGTCTCTAAATTCATGTGAACAAGACCTTTCATCTCTGCACTGAACATCTTCACCATCTGTGAGCCCCATTTTATTGTGGATAGAATGGGCACAACCCCTCAGCCCTGATTAGGGTGAGAGAAAGCTAATGAGCTGCAGCTTACAACAAAACACCTCAGTAGCCATTAATTCCCCCAGATCTCAAGTGATGAAGGGAGAGCCCATCACATTTTAGAAACACCTGATTTAACAGGGCACCTGGATTTCCATTCACAACCCAAGTGATGTAATCAGAGGCCCTTACACCAAACCCCCTAAGTAGTCGTTCAAATCAATTGAGAGAAAGTCCTCATGGAAGAACCCAGTAGTAAGTCCAACACAACAGGATTTACACATTTGGAAACAGGCAGGGGAGGGTGTCAAAAATCATTCTTATATTACCAATGAGTCATCCAATTCACTTCACAGTTGAATAGAAATTGATCAGGTTGATGCATCATAAAAAACCAAGGAAGTTACAAGGAACCTTGGATTTGGTTCTAATAAAACACCTCATGAAACAAAGCTGGTAGGATACAGAGCAATCAGTTAATAAGACAGCCAGAAAAATAAGCCTTGAATAATCACTTGAGTGGATTAGAAGGTTGGTAGAGAGAAAAACATTCAAACCAACTCATAGGCTTCAAAGAAATTCTATCCACCCAAGATAGAATTCAAAAGACAGCTGTAAAACACATGGGATAGAACTATCACTGACATATTGCCCACCCCTATCATACCCTTGGTGGGGTGGTAGATAAACAAAGAATAGACCTTCAACACCACAAGCCTCACCATGGAGAGGTAAACATAGGAGGAATTGAGCTCCAGGTTAATCTGCTTGTTAACAGCATCCTCACAGTCCTTGTGCTAGTTCTGACACACTTGGGAGGATATCTTCATTATTGCTGCTCACTATCACCAAGACAACTCAAGAACTAAGCCACTTTGCTATAAGCTCTTGTATTTATACTCTGTGGGAATAGGTGGTATTCCTGCCTTACTCCCTGGTTGTCTGTGTAACATAAACCACAGATAGTCACGTTCTTCTTCAGTCAATATCCAAATAAGTGCACTGCACGAAATTTATAATACAGTGTTGAAGTACACATTTAGGAATTTCTGGAGCATTTTTGAGAGATTGAAATGATGCCAGGGATCTTTCTTCCATATGTTTTTGCAGAGAACTCCTGAGAGATCACACATTTGAGAACATGTGGTCAGAGAAGGCAAAAAAAAACCCTTTGTAAGTCATTTCTATCTTGTATAGGCATCTTCTGTAAATCTTTTATTGTGGTAGGTTGAAGTCAAATACCAGCTGATGAGTAGATTCAAATAAATAAATTGATTGGCTCAAATTTATTTGATCTTTTGTTGAAAACAAGACCATATTTTCTTGCTACTGTCAAGACTTGAAGAAAATTTTTGCTTTGCTCAAGTATAATTCCTCTGAGAATTGAATCTACAAGTCACAGAAAACTTGACAGGCTCTTACTGATGCTATCCTTCTGTTGTTGGAATCTATCTTGGCTGACATCCAGACTTTTTTGGCGTTGTTTCTTTCTTAGCCCTTCTTCACATAGTGTTGTGACAATTTGGGCTTCTCTGGGCTATTGGATTCCAACAGATTTGAACCCAATCTGCTCCCGTAGAGCACAACTTGGATGTATCTTGAAAGGACAGACAGTGCTTTGGTGGGTGAGATGAGCCCCATCTGATTCAAGGATTGGAACAGATGCACTGGCAGATGCTACTGGCTTGTGACAATTGGTTTGAACTTGCTTCCTGTGCCTAGCTGTGCATCAATGGCACATTCTGTAGGTTTGTCCAACTGCATCCTTTGGAATGATTTGATCCACGTACGGATGATGAGAGGTTCCCAATCCCTTCCACAAAGTTTGGATTCAGTGAAATCTCTTTTCATATCTTTCCTTCAACACCTACCTGGGAAGTGATCAATCATTCCCCTGGCCGTTGGCTGTACAAATTTAACTAAATCTGTGTCTCCTAAACTTGATTATCTGAAATCTGAATGTCATCAAAAAGCCTTGATGACAACAACAACAGAAATGCCAAGGGATTTTATTCTTCCGAACACCCCAGGGCCCAGTGCTAGATCCAGTTTTCCTCCCTGCCATTCTTTGTTATCGGCTACTCACAAAAAACCATGTCTATAAAAAGACCTGAGATAACAAGGTGTGGAGCTGGATGAACGCAGCAGGTGAAGAGGCATCAGAGGATCAGGAAGACTGATGTTTTGGGCCTAGACCCTTCTTCAGAAAATATTTTCTGTTCAGCATTATCATCAAATGTAAAATTCTATAGGTATGACCTTAAAAGGTGAGATTCTTCTGGGTTTGATTTGAAATTCCTGAATTTGGTTATGCTTAATTCACTGGGATCTTGGGGTTGGAAGCCGTCAGGTGAAACTTCTGCTCAGCTGATCCCTTTGCTGAGAGGTCTAGGTCTGAGCCATTCCTGACCCTTCACTGTTCCTGGGTCAGTGCTAATTCCTTCCTTTAAAGGTATTGTGGGTCTACCCAAAACAGAAGATGGGACAGTGGTTCAAGGCAGCAGCTCACCATCTCAAAAGGTGACTAGGTCCAGGCTATTGTTTGGGCCAGACAGCAAAACCCACCACCCCAGTAGGGAAGTGTTCCAATCAGGAAGGAACAGAACCAAACAGGATCAAGCTATAGCACACAGCAAGGATTAACCAATAAAGGGAGGCAAGACAGTCCAATATTGAGCAGTTTATTCACACTTGGTGCAGGACAATGAGCTGCTTGTATAAAGAGGAAAGCCTCCACAGGTGCCCCATTTAGACATGGCAACAATCTCGCTCTCTGCAGGCAGTTCAGTCACTCTCCCCCAGGGTGAGCCTGTCAAACACGTACTCTCCCATGCCATTGTCAGGGGCTCCTAGTCTCTTCAGGTTGGTGATCTCCCAGCTTCTTGATCATCTTCACTTGCTCATCCAAGTAGTGCCTCTCCAGAAAGTCACACAGCTGACCAAAAGAAGGTGGCAAAGGAATTTAGACAAGACCAGTTTCCCTTGACTGTTTGAGCTGTCAGCCTGTGAACCTGAGCAACAGATCAGATTATATTCATGCAACTCTAGTGAAAGGAGCCAGGGACCAGGCACTACCTCATTTCCAACCCCTCCCCCTACTCTTAAACTCGCCTAGGCATGGGGTTTATTTTAAAGGAGAATGAAGTATCTGTTTTGGATGCAGATGTAACTGGTCTACTAAAATGTTGACCAAGACAATTCTAAATGCTGTAGATGAAATACATCCAGAGGTTGTTAGAAGAACAGAACTACAATTTTTTTTTCTGAAGGGTCTCGGCCCTAAAAATGTCAGCTTTCCTGCTCCTGAAGCTGCTTGGCCTGCTGTGTACATCCAACTCAACGCCTTGTTAGGTCAGAATTATGACTATATTAGGTATACTTAGACTAGTTAATTCATAACCTCAGACACATTGGCAAAATCAACTCCCTCGCCATTTGGGAAGGGGAAAACTCAGATTAGCAGCCAGGAAGCAGTGAAACCTCCCATTCTGTGGGACTCCAAAACATTGACGCTACAAGAAAATCAGAACCCAACACCAGTTCAGGCCATCAAAATACAAGACCTCCCAAGATGTTTACGCAATTAGTCTTTGCTAACCAGCTCATCACCTCTGCCCTTGCTGTTTGAAAAAAAATGACTGTTAAAAATTGAATTACATACAGATGAAACTCACGATCCCAACATCATGAAATATTTGTGTTCTGTCAGCCACTAGCTGATATGCTGTGGTCAGATCAAGCTAATGCCTATGCCCATTGGCTATGGAATTCTGCAACTAAATTTCAAAAACCCACATCAGGAACTCACATGAGGATCTGTGTTGCCAGAGGCGAGTTTGTGCAGATCCAGCAGACTCTGGTTCACATCCTTCTCCATCTGCAGAGCTCTCTCCATTGCCTCCAGACCACTGCCCCACTCATCCTGCTCTGGCTTCTGGAGGGAGGGAAGCGGCAGATGTTTCAATAGATTGGAAAAGCCGCAAAGGAAAGAGGGAGGCAAGATGAAATAGCATGCCATACTAGCTATGGCAGTTATTCGATTGTTCCACACTTGGAACCACAAGCTCCAGTGAAGCTTAATAGGTATAGTTAAACCCAACCTTGATGTCCTGCAGGAGGACTCGGCCTCCACGTTTATTCTGGAATGCCATCAGTTTCTCAGCATGTTCCCGTTCCTCATGGGACTGCTCCATGAAGAACTCAGCAAAGTGATGCAGGGCAACATCATCCCGGATGAAGTAAGAACTGCAAACAGAGGGAGTGGAAAGAGAGGTCAGGCATCATCTATGGTTGGAAGATAATACCAGTGGTCAATTTAACAGCTTTCAGATACTTTAAGCTAAAAGTAAGTTGCTAAATTGAAACAGTTAGTTATAATTGGTTCTTTATAAAGTCAGCAATTCTGGTGAAATCCCTCAGCAAGGCACATGATTCAACTAGAAAATGAAATTGTTCCCATTTGGGGAGCTCACTTACTTCCATGCATGTTACTAGAGTTGGAATGCTTTAGCTGGAGATTCCCCTGGAAATTTGGATGTTGAGGGGTGACCTAAAAGTACTAAAATGCAGAGGAGCATAGATAAGGCAAATGATTGAGGTCTTTTTTCTACCTCAAAGTATGGGGCCATGTTCAGGAGGGCAGCAGATGTTTTTAATTTAAATTAAAACATTGTGCAAGGTTTGGGAAGGGAAAGAAAGATTGGGGCAAGGTAATGCTTCTTGAAGCAGAATGCAATTGCATGGACTGAATGTACTCTGTTTCAATCACAGAATTTCAGCAATCTTGGCAGTTTCCTGCTTCTATTGAGAGAATTTCTTGAGACATTTACCATCAAATGATTGATTTATAGCTCTATCCTTTCAGCAATAGAAGTGGGAAGGACTGATGCCCCTGTATAGATCCTAGAGGGGGGTTAAACAATGGGGCTAAAACCCCTTCTGCTAGGAAGAGGAGGGCACACTTTTCTAATGTCTAACATTGAGAATTGGAACCAATTCAAGGAACGGTGGGTGTTATTAGAATCCACTGAATCATGATCAGATTTTATATAGAATCAAAATAAAAAAATGTCAAGTTTCAGACAGAGTGCCCATGACAACTAGCCTTGGAGTTGGGAAGTGGTGGGAAATCTGGATTGTAAGCAAAACAGTAAAGGATATCAGAACAGATGCAGAGGTAATTCACCATATATTTCAGTGATCTTGGAGCAAGGCCATTGTCTGAAGCATCATTAGTCAAATGAAGACTAGCCAAGTACACCAAAAGCTCCATCCTACAACAACTCAGCAGATGAGCAATTAATCAACAGAAAACTGGTGCTTTTATTGACAAACCCATCCAGCATTCATCTCAATGAGAGTTAATTTCCTACCACATTGCTTCAGAACCCTGGGTGTATCAGGAGTCTCCTATTAAGTCCAAAGGGTGTCATCAACCACCTGGTCAAGAGAGATATTGTTCTTCCAGTTTGCTTAGATTCACTGGAGCATTGCAACATGCAAAGGACAAATAAGTAGGTACCCAAGCAGGAGGCTGTTGTAGTGACCTGCAAGAAAAGGAACATTAGAGCAACATGGATCAGAAATACATCAACTCTAAAGATAGATCCAGACTCAGCACATTAGCTTGCCTTCTCTGCAAGAAGTCTCCCTGACCTACTGACTTCTTGCCTATTTTCAGTAGGGGTTCCACCAACTGAAATAGTTTGCTGCAGCTTCCCATTCCAGTAAGGTGTACTTAAAGATATGAAGGAATGTTAGAAATCTCAATTGCCAAGTTATGTTTAAACAACAATTACAGAATAGGGATCTGATTTCTAGAGTGTTTCAACCATATACTTATCCCTTGGAGGACCATAGAAAGGCATTACCAAACAGACCAATGGCACACAGGCACTACCCACTCACAAAAACAAGTTTCATATTAAAATAAAAAAAAACTTTAAAACCCAAAACATGGGAGGGTTGAATGAGCTAATTCATTGTCACAGAACAATCATATCACAGCCTTAACTTAGAAATAGGTCCTTCATAATTCTCACCATGGAGAGGTAAACATAGGAGGAATAGAGCTCCAGGTTGATCTGCTTGTTAACAGCATCCTCACAGTCCTTGTGGTAGTTCTGACACACTTGGGAAGCCATCTTCACTATTCCTGCTCACAAGCACAAGGACAACTCTGGAACAAAGGCCTCAATCCCCAAAGCTGTTAATTATTAACCAAGACCACATCATCCCTCCAGAGTTAGATGAAAAATCACCAAGGGTTACATTGTCCAGAGACAGCAAGCTGGGCGTCCACATCCAGGAGCCAGTTGGACATGAAGACAATGGTCAAGTTTTGAACAGAGAGTCAGTGTTAAGACCTGCACTAGATTGCAACAGGGGAAGGGCCACAGAAAATAATACATGTTACAGCTAATTCATTAACCCAGCGTAAAAACCAAACAGGTCAACACTATCATAGCACAGGCTTCAATTCCACAAAGCTCACCATGGAGAGGTAAACATAGGAGGAATAGAGCTCCAGGTTGATCTGCTTGTTAACAGCATCCTCACAGTCCTTGTGGTAGTTCTGACACACTTGGGAAACCATCTTCACTATCACCTAAACAGCCCTAGTACTAAGTCTTTGTACCACAAGCTCTAGTATTTATACTCCTGGGACATCCTGCACTCAAACAGGGAATGACATCACTAATGACCACTGACAATTCCTGACAGCCAATCAGGAATATCCCATCAATCCTGAACCCAATGAAGAGGAAGGGTCCATAATTCTCAACTAAGGTTTTGAGAGAGCGATGCCCAGATTTAAGGTATTCTTTGGATGGGGATTGAAGGAAACCTACATGCACATCTCTGTATTCATTCTAAACATGACCCCCCCAGGCCCATGTACAGGTTCCTGGGGAAAGATTGCCATAGCTTTGCTATCCAAAGTAGACAGCCATTAGCTCTCCTCTATCTCCTACACCTTTACCAATTTTAAACCATTTCTGAAGGTTTCCTGCACATGCTTCACTTTCTTACAATTATGTCATGGACTCTTGTCTGCAATGGAATGTAGTTGCTGGACTGTCTTCAAGTTGAAACTGATAGAATTCTCTAAATCAGAGTTTCCTAATACATTTCAAGAAATTCAAACCTGGAGACAACATTGAGCACAATTGCATCTGTGTTCGCCTATCTCTTGATGAATTGATACATCTCTCATCAGGTCCAGAACAGGTCAGTGGCACTGATTAATTACAATAGTTGGAGGATATTAAATAAAAACTGAAAGAATCATGGATGCTGTAAATCAGAAATAACAACAGAAATTTCTCAAAAATTTAAAGAGGCCTGGAACCATCTGTGAAGTGAAACCAGAATTAATGGTTTGGATCCAATAATACTTGATCAGAACTTGCTCCCTTCTGAGGAAGGGTCAACGAACATAAACTATTTACTCTGATGTTTTAATTGGAGGATATTGACATGCGCTAGATAGTTTGCAGTCAGTCTGTGAGTGGAACAAGTTGATGAAATGGAAAGTTCATCAATGAGATGCCTCGACCGGAATTCTGGTACTCCCAGCACTGCCAAGTTCCGAGTGGAATGTTTTCTTGCTGATGAAAAACATCACACAGTCTGATGTTCTGTTCTTTCTGTAAATGTTCACTATATATTGAGAGGTATTTATGAGACAAGATTTAACATTTGATACTTGGAGAGTCTTGGGACTTAACTTGAGCCTTTCTGCTTTTATTCATCCAACACGTTGTATGTCCCTTGGACAGTGCGGGTACAGACAATAGTCATCTGAAAGTGGTCAGTGCTCAGTCACATGAACAGGTGAAAACAAAACCTCCTTTCACTGTTTTGTGAGCTGTAGGATTTGGAATGTAACCAGCCAGCTGTTTGAGCACTGAAACAAGACCATGTCTAATGTGGTCACAATGACGATACTATTTGTAAAAAACCAGGAGAGGGCTTGCCAGAGCAGAGGTAGGGACGCCAGGTGGGGATACCAGCTGAAATTGAGGGAATCATGAGTTCAGAGGCAGCAATGGACATCGGGGAGTTGGTGCTGTCATAGCTGTACTCCTGCCCTCAGCTCTCTCTGTGATAATTTCAGTCTCAAATCAAGGATGATGTACTGTTATTACATATTACATATTGTTGGTTACTAACAATCCCCATTAATACCTATTCACCTTCCTAGCCATACTGTTATCAACTCCTTTGTCTAGCCAACTGCTCTTGTGACTTTGGGCTTCATCCTCTATCCTGTTGTTTAGTCCCTACCCCAACAGATCCCTTTCGTCTGCCCATAAGCTGATGTTTTCCTTGCTACCATCAGTTCTGAGGAAGGGCCACTGGATCCGAAATGTTAACTCTGATTTTTTCTTCACAGATATTGCCAGATGTGCTGACCTTGTCCAGCAAGTTCTGTTTTTGTTGTTGATTGGGAAGCATTTGAAAAACACCCACTTATGAAATACTTGTTAAGAATTTACATCCTAGGGCTATGTTTATCTCCTGAGCAAGAGCACGCCTGCCCACCAGGCACATGGAGAACGTCAAAAAATGCTTTGAATAATCTGGTAGAAGTGAAGAACTCAAACCATCCATTCCCAGCATCATCCTGTGTAAAACTCTTCTGAATCCTCTCCATCTTAATAATATCCTCCCTATAACTGAGCGAACATAACTAGACACAGTACTCCAAAGAAGCATCACCAGTGTCCGGTACAACCTCAACATAACTTCCAAGCTCCTATTGTCAAAGTACTGATCAACAAAAGCATGCTAAATGACAAAGTGTGGAGCTGGATGAACACAGCAGGTCAAGCAGCATCTCAGGAGCACAAAAGCTGACGTTTTGGGCCTAGACCCTTCATCAGAGAGTGGGATGGGGAGAGGGAACTGGAATAAATAGGGAGAGAGGGGGAGGCGGACCGAAGATGGAGAGAAAAGAAGATAAGTAGAGAAGAGAGTACAGGTGAGGAGGTAGGGAGGGGATAGGTCAGTCCAGGGAAGATGGACAGGTCAAGGAGGCGGGATGAGGTGGTAGGTAGGAAATGGAGGTACGGCTTGAGGTGGGAGGAAGGGATGGGTGAGAGGAAGAACAGGTTAGGGCAGCAGAGACAGGCTGGGCTGGTTTTGGGATGCAGTGGGGGGAGGGGACGAGCTGGGCTGGTTTTGGGATGCAGTGGGGGAGATTTTGAAGCTGGTGAAGTCCACATTGATACCATTGGGCTGCAGGGTTCCCAAGCGGAATATGAGTTGCTGTTCCTGCAACCTTCGGGTGGCATCATTGTGGCACTGCAGGAGGCCCATGGACATGTCGTCTGAGGAATGGGAGGGGGAGTTGAAATGGTTCGCGACTGGGAGGTGCAGTTGTTTATTGCGAACCGAGCGGAGGTGTTCTGCAAAGCGGTCCCCAAGTCTCCGCTTGGTTTCCCCAATGTAGAGGAAGCCACACCGGATACAATGGATACAATATACCACATTGGCAGATGTGCAGGTGAACATCTGCTTGATATGGAAGGTCATCTTGGGGCCTGGGATGGGGGTGAGGGAGGTGGTGTGGGGGCAAGTGTAGCACTTCCTGCGGTTGCAGGGGAAGGTGCCGGGTGTGGTGGAGTTGGAGGGGAGTGTGGAGCAGACAAGGGAGTCGCGGAGAGAGTGGTCTCTCCGGAAAGCAGACAAGGGTGGGGATGGAAAAATAGCTTGGGTGGTGGGGTCGGATTGTAGATGGTGGAAGTGATGGAGGATGATGCGTTGTATCCGGAGGTTGGTGGGGTGGTATGTGAGAACGAGGGGGATCCTCTGGAGGCAGTTGTGGCCGGGGTGGGAAAAGTTGCGGGAAATGCGGGAGACGTGGTCAAGAGCGTTCTCGACCACTGTGGGGGGAAAGTTGCGGTCCTTGAAGAACGTGGACACCTGGGATGTGCAGGAGTGGAATGCCTCATCCTGGGAGCAGATGCGGCGGAGGCAGACGAATTGGGAATAGGGGATGGAATTTTTGCAGGAGGGTGCGTGGGAGGAGGTGTATTCTAGGTAGCTGTGGGAGTCAGTAGGCTTGAAATGGACATCAGTTTCTAGTTCGTTACTTGAGATGGAGACTGAGAGGCCCAGGAAGGTGAGGGATGTGTTGGAGATGACACAGGTCAACTTGAGGTTGGGGTGCACAAGGCAACCAATAAAAAAGCAGACTTGAATAATCACTTTAGTGGATAGGAGGTCGGTAGAGGGAAGAACATAGAACATAGAAAAGTACAGCACAGTACAGGTGCTTCGGCCCACGATGTTGTGCCGTGGAATAATCCTAATAAAGAAACACTCAAAAGCCAACTCATCGGCTTAAAACAAACTCTATCCATCCTCGATGTAATTCAAAGACAACTGTGAAACACATGGGACATAGACATCACTAACATATTGCCCACCCCTAGTTGCCCTTGATGGGGTGGGGTGGCAGACAGGGAGAAAGAATGGGCCTTGTACACCACCAGGCTCACCATAAAGAGGTAAACATAGGAGGAATAGAGCTCCAGGTTGATCTGCTTGTTAACAGCATCCTCACAGTCCTGGTGATAGTTCTGACACACTTGGGGAGCCATCTTCAGGTCCTACCCAGACGACTCTCGAACTGAGCCTTTCTACCATAAGATCTTGTGTTAATACTCCTGGGAGTATTATCTTTAAAATAAGAAAAATAAACAACACTCTTTATGTATTTGGAAGGATTTGGTCTAGTCTTCAACAAGGCACATGAGCTAAATGCAGGCAAATGGGACTAGTTCACTTTGAGATACCTGGGTAACATGGACAAGTTGGATGGAAGGGTCTGTTTCTGTACTGTTTGACACTGTAACTCTAAGAAATTCAGTCCTGGGATAAGTGATGAAATGTGTCCCTTTGTATTTAACTCTGGGTTAGATAGGCCAGTTGGGAGAGCCTGTGACTGACATCAGGAGCCACCAATCACCATCCATGCACAGCCCTGTCGGAAGAAACACCACCAACGAATATTGTTGGCCCGCCCAAACAGAGAATATATCTGGAGATTGACAGATGTCCTGGTCAGAATGGATCTGAGACACAGGGAATGTCCAGTGGTCACAAAGGGCTTTATCCCAACTAATGGACATCACATGGTCATTCAATGGTCACCAGAGACTTTGATGAATGACTGTGGTGACTGACTCTGTGGGAATAGGTGGTGTTCCTGGCTTTCTCCCTGGTTGTTGGTTTAACAAACCACAGATACTCATGTTCTTCTTGAGTCAATACCCAAATAAATACACTGCAGCAAATTATGGAAGAGAATGTTGAGGTGCACACTGACTGGTAAATAGTGCATTTTTGAGATTGAAATTATGCAAAGGTCTTTTTGCCATATGTTTTTGCAGAGAACTCCTGAGCGGTTGCAAATTTCAGAACATGGGGGCAGAGAAAGCTAAAGAAATCGAGTAACCTTTATAAGTCATTTCTATCTTGCACAGGCATCTTCTGTATACCTTTTATTTTGGTAGGATGTCTAATACCAGCTGGTGTAGATTGAACCTAATAAATTGATTTGGCTCAAATTTATTTGATGTTTGTACAGTTGAAAACAAGACCCTGATTCCTTTCTGTTATGAGTTGATGAGAAGTGTATATTGCACTCCTGTATTGTGCTGGCTTTGCTCCTGTTTTGTTTGTTATATGTCACAGCCCTTTGAATAATTTTTCATGCTTACAGTTATCATCCCAGTGGAAGATGGTGATAATGTTGTAAGCTTTCATGTTTTGCTCCCTGTCAGGGTCCCCGAACTTGATATTAATTAATGAGTACAAATCTGTCGCAGAATCAAACTATTAGAACATCAGCTCACCAGCTAGTCTAATAGCTCGCAGTGGGTCTGAAAGAGACGGTATGGAAATTGACCATTTGGTCTAATTCATCCATAATGATCAGATATGGGAAGTTTAACCCAGCTTCATCTACCAGACTTTGTCAACTTTTGGTTATAACCTCTCTCTTTGCATTGCTTAAAAAGCACCTTAATGGCTTGGTGTTTACCAGCCTTCAACAGCTCATTCCATACATGAGCCACAGGGGTAAAGCTATTCTTCGGGTCACTTTTCAGTCTTTCCCTCTCACCATACACCCGTTAGTATACCAATAGTTGGGGGGCAGGGGGTGTGGGGGTACAGGGGAATGAAAAAAAAAAACACCTTGACTCTGTCTATGCTGGCCCAGTGTCTCAAACTGAAAAAGTCTCCCCTCAGCCTCTGATGCTCCAGGGGAGGTTTGCCCCAGCCTTATTAAGCCTCCTTGTGATTTGTCCCACAACCCATGGCTGAAACTTTAAGTCATCGTTCCTTCAAAAAAAAAAAGGAAGAGAACATTAGAAGTAGTGTTCCTAAAGTGACCTCACTAGTGTCCTACACAGCTTTAGGATGGCATCCCAACTCCTACACTGACCCATGAGGGGAAGCATCCCAAATGCCTTCTTCCCCACCCTGTCCACATCTGAGGAACTGTCCCTGCACCCTAGGCCTTTGCCAATACTCCCCAGGAGCTGAACAATAACTGATACCTTGACAAGCCAATAAAAGTAAAATCAGGATGAAATTGAATATTGGCTCTCTCCTAATGTGTACAATTGGCAGGCTGTGTTTTGCAGACCCCTTCGTGGTGCAGGGGTAGCATCCCTACCTGTTGTTGTCTGGGAGACAATTCAAACCCCACCTGCTGCAGTGGAGTGTAAGGATAATCAACAGGTTGATTGAGAAGATGCCGACGTTAAAACTAAAGTTCCCCAAGCTTAATCTTAAACTTGATCATTAATTCAAACTCAGAAGTGCTGGGATTTGTTGGTTATGCTTAACTTACTGGAATCAGTTTTCCCTCTCAATAACACTCAGGTTTGCCTGATGAGTTACAGCCCTCTGCTCAGTTGGTCCTTTTGCTGAGAAGGACAGGACAATCAGCCATTCCTGGGTCAGAGCCAATTCCTTCCTTCAAGGGTATTGTGGGTCCATCTATACAAGATAGAGGGTGGCTCAAGGGAGCAGCTCACCATGCCAAAGACAAGTATGTCCAGGCAGTTGTCTGCACCAGACATTGAAACCCACAGCCCAGTGGGGTGGGGGTGGGAAGAGACTGTCCCCATCAGCAAGAACAGAACCAAAAACAGGATCAAGCTACAGAACAGCTCACAGCAAGGATTAACCCAGAAATGAAGGCAAGACAGTCCAATATTGAGCAGTTTATTTACTCTCGGTGCAGGACAATGAGCTGCTCCGACAAAAAGGAGAAGTCTCTACAGGGCTCCCATTCAGACACATGACAACAAGCTCACTGCCTGCAGTCAGTTCAGTCACTCTCCCCCAGGGTGAGCCTGTCAAACAGGTACTCTCCCATGCCATTGGCAGGGGCTCCCAGTCTCTTCAGGTTGGTGATGTGATCTCCCAGCTTCTTGATCATCTTCACTTGCTCGTCCAAGTAGTGCCTCTCCAGGAAGTCACACAGCTGGAGAGAGCAAGAGATGGAATTAGTTCAGACAGACATTATAAAAGTAACCTGAAGACCAATTTGGTAAAGAAAAAAAAAAAAAAAAAAAAAAAAAAATCAGCTGCTGTAGCCATCCATAGGAACAGGCTAAACTCACCACCACAGCTACAAGTGTTCCAGAAGGAAGAACAAGCTCGACTTGCACACAAATGTCAAGCTAATTCCATTGAAAGAGAAACATAATTTTCACCCCAGATACTTATTTATCACTAGCAAGCAGATTGGTCACTGAGACAAGTAATAGTAGTGGTTGTTACAAAAACAAGTTTACATGGACCTTAACCAATATGGAATGCAGGGCCGATTGCAAATGCCACCCTCAATATCTCAAGGTTCATCAGGAACTCACATGAGGGTCCGTGTGGCCAGAGGCCAGTTTGTGCAGATCCAGCAGACTCTGGGTCACATCCTTCTCCATCTGCAGAGCTCTCTGCATTGCCTCCAGACCATTGCCCCACTCATCCTGCTCCGGCTTCTGGAGGGAGGGGGTGGGGAGAAAAGAGGCAGATATGTCAGTGCAAAAATTGAAGGGTAACTAAGGACTCGTGCCATATAGCATCGTGGTATTCCAGCAGCAGAAATTCAAGCTTCAAAGACATGTCTAGTTCAGGTGTAGGAAGATAGACCAACCTTGATGTCCTGTAATAGGACCCAGCCCCCACGTTTATTCTGGAATACCATCAGTTTCTCAGCATGTTCCCGCTCCTCATGGGACTGCTCCTTGAAGAACTCAGCAAAGTGATGCAGGGCAACATCATCCCGGTCAAAGTAAGAGACCTGTGGGAGAAGAGGACAAAAGTGGCAAAGTCAGGCAAGCCCCAGATCTCACCCAGAGATTCAACAAGAGCCTGTGTAGTTTATCAACTTGAGGCAGGGGAAAAAATAGAATGCAAGCCAAACAAGCACAATAGTACAAAGAATGAGTAGAGATCATGTCTACAGGGGTGTTATGGTCTGTTAATTCAGGCAAGCAAAGAAAATAGTTTCTCCCTGCATTTGAAGAGGCCAACAGGATTATACTCATTCAGAAACAGGCAGAGGAGTCATAAGTAGTTATTTGTGTATCACACATGCATCACCTAGTCACAACAGAGTTGATTAGAAATTGAGCAGGTTCATGCATCATGACAGTCATCCAGCTACAAGGAACCTTGGATTTATGTCTCAAAACAGTTCAGAGTAAAACCAAGTTTATGGAATGCAGAGTCATCAGTTAACCAAGCACAAAAGCAGACTTGAATGGAGTGAATGAGGTAAGAAACATTCACCAAGTCATTGGACAGACTTCATTTCAAGCCAATCCAACCAAGCCATAAAGTCAAAGCCAATTGTGAAACACATAGGACATAGACATAGACATCAGCATATTGCCCACCCCTAGTTACCCTTGACAGGGTGGGGGCCAGACAATGAGAAAGAAGGGACCTTGTACACAACAATGCTCACCATGGAGAGGTAAACATAGGAGGAATAGAGCTCCAGGTTGATCTGCTTGTTAACAGCATCCTCACAGTCCTTGTGGTAGTTCTGACACACTTGGGAAACCATCTTCACTATTCCTGCTCACAAGCACCAAGAAAACTCTAGAACTAAGTCTCTCTCTCCCACAGGCTCTTGTATTTATAGTCCTGGGAACATCCTGCTCTTAACCAGGGATTGACATCAGCCATAATCACTGATAATTCCTGTCAGCCAATCTGGAATACCCTATCAATCCACCACCCAATTGAAAGGGACAGGGTGTTATGGGGATGGGGCTAAGACCCAGAGCCAATCAGAGATTTTGATGACAGAGACTTTTGGGAAATTAGCCTTAAAGATGCAAGTGCTTTTGGATGATAGGCCCTTAACACAGGCCAATCTAGCTGTTTTTTTTTGGTGAATGGATATGTGCTGTGATAATGTCCATACCTCTGGGCCTGAAGACTCTGCAGTCAGGTCCCGCTGTCTCCTGAACACGTTACTCAGAAAGTATCTATCCTGGGGTGGGTATGAAGTGATTAAAAAATGTTACCTTTAATGAAGCAGTTTTCCACCATCTGATGGATACAGTTGACCTGCCAGAAGGGAAAATGTATCTGGAGATTGATAGATGTCCTGGTCAAAATTGACCTGAGATGCAGGGAATGTCCAGTGGTCACAAAGCACATTGTCCAAATTAATGGACATCACATGGTCATTGAATGGTCACCAGAGACTTTGATGAATGACTGTGGTGCCTGGCTCTGTGGGAATAGGTGGTGTTCCTGGCTTACTCCCTGGTTGTCTGTGTAACACAAACCGCAGATAGTCATGTTCTTCTCAAGTCAATACGCAAATAAATACACTGCAGGGCATTTATAATACAGCTTTGAAGTACACAATTACTGGTTAACAGAGCTTTCCTAAGAGTGTTAATTTATGCAGGGGATCTTTCCGCTATATGTTTTTGCAGAGAACTCCTGAGTCGTTGCAAATTTCAGAACATGGGGGCAGAGAAATACAAAGAAGTCAAGACACTCGTGTAAGTCATTTCTATCTGTATATCTTTTAGTTTGGCAGGATGAGGTCTAATACCAGCTGATGAGTAGATTCAACCAAATAAATTGATTTGGCACAAATTTATTTGATTTTTGTACTGTTGTAAACAAAACTATGATTCCTTGCTACAGAGATAGTAGGAACTGCCGATGCTGGAGAATCTGAGATAACACGGTGTTGAGCTGGATGAACACAGCAGGCCAAGCAGCATCAGAGAAGCGGGAAAGCTGAAGCAGGGTCTTGACCCAAAACGTCAGCTTTCCTGCTCCCCTGATGCTGCTTGGCCTGCTGTGTCCATCCAGCTCTACACCTTGTTCTCTCGCCTTCCTTGCTACAGTCATGAGTTGATAAGGATTTATGTTTTGCTCAAATGTTTCCTGAGAATGGTATCTACAAGGCACAGATACCTTGGCAGTTTCTCAATGATGCTGCCCTTTTGTTGTTGGATTACATCCTGGCGGATGCACTGTTTCTCAGCTTCTTTGGCGTTATTTCTTTCTTGGCCCTTCTTCGTATGGTGTTGCATTACTATTTGGGCTTCTCTGAGCTATTGGACTTCCAATAGATTTGAAACCAAAAATTCTACTCACATAAAGCACAACTTGGATGTTTCTTGAAAGGATGGACAGTGCTGTGGTGGGCAAGATGAGCCACATCTGATTCAAGGCTTGGAATCATCGTTCCAGTCAACCACTGGCCAATTCTACTGGCTTATGACAATTGTTTTGAACTTGCTTCCTATAATTAGCTGTGCATTAATGGCACACTCATTACGTTTGTCCAGCAGCATCCTATGGAATGATTTGATAGATGTATAGTTGATGATGAATTCCATACCCCTCCCACATAGACAGTCTTTTTAAAAATCGCTCTTCATACCTTTCCTTCAACATGTGCCTGGGAATTGATCAATCACTTCCCTTAGCTGTATGACATACTTAGAACATAACAGCACAGTACAGGCCCTTCAGCCCTCGATGTTGTGCCGTGGAATAATCCTAATAAAGACCTGTCATACCGATCTGAAGCCCATCTAACCTATGCCATTCCACATACGTCCATATGTTTATCCGCGAACTAAAGCTGTGTCTCCCAAAATTGATCATCCAAAACATGTGAATGTCATCAAAACCCTTGATGACAGCAACAACAGAAATGCCAAATGATGTTATTCCTCCCAACCATCCAGCGCCCAATGATGGGACAAGTTTTCCAGCTTGCCCTTCTTCATAATCTGCTACTTCCCAAAAAAAAATTTTTGAGGTCAAAAAGCCCTGAAGCTCTGAAAGAACATCAGTGGTGTGCCAATCCTGAGTTATGCTTTTTCTTGCCATCATTTCAGCCTTAAAAAAAGGAAAGGAGCATATATTGCTCTCTTATATTTCTGTTGGCTTTGCTCCTGTTTTGTTTGTTATATGTCACGGGCCTTTGACTAACTGGCTTGGAGGATTTTTTTTGAGGCGGGGGGGGGAAGTGCGCCTACAGATGTCACCCAAGTGAAAGAGGGTGACAATATTGTAGCCTTTCCATGTTTCTTCATTGCAAGGGTCCCAAAACTTGATTATTAATTAAGGAGCACAAATTTGACACAACTACAAACTATTAGAATACCAGCTCATCACCAGTTCTTAATACCTCTCAGTTGGACTAAGGGACAGTATGGAAACTAACCATGTGATCTGATGCATCCATAATGACCTGATATGGAAAGCTTATCTCATCCCCCTTGTCAACATTTGATTAAAATCGCTCTAAACCCCTTTCTTTTCACATACCCAATCAGGTGCCTTAAGTGTCACATTGGTACTAGCCTCCACTAGCTCATTCCATACATGAGGCATTGCAGGAGAGTTACCCCTCTGATCATTTCTCCCGCCTCCCTTCAATCTTGCCCCCTCACCTTAAAACTAAACCCTTTAGTTACCTAACTCTAGGGAAAGGGGACTCTACTATTCACTCTGTCCATACCCCTCATGAACTAAAATCTAAAGAGTCTCCCCACCAGTCTCCTTGCTCATCTTTTTCTTGGACCTGGAGCTCTCAAAGCTTCTTATAGCAGAGAGACCAATTGAAAGCTGTGTTCCTTTCCTAAAGTGGCCTCACCAGTGTCCTACTTAGCTATAGGATGGCATCCCAACTCCTACCTTCCATGCACTGACCAATGAAGGGAAGCACCTCAAATGCCTTCTTCCCCACCCTGTCCACACCTTTGAGGCACTGTGCCTGCACCCTAGGGCTTTGCCACTGCTCCCCAGGAGCCGAACAATAACTGACAAATTTGACAAGCCAATAAAGTTCAATTTCACCCTGATTTACTATTGGCTCTCCCCTGATGTGTACACTTGGCAGGCTGTATTTTGCAGATGCCTTGGTGGTGGAGGGGTAGTATCCCTACCCATTGTCTGGGAGATATGGGTTCAAGCCCCACCTGCTCCAGTGGAGTGTAAGATACTCAACAGGTTTAAAAAAAAACACCAAAATTAAGAGTAAAGTTCCCCAAGCATAACTTTCTCATTAATTCAAAGCCAGAAGTACATGGGTTTATTGGTCATGCTTAACCCACCAGGGTCTCAAGTGTTCCCACTAGTCCTCAGGTTTGCCTGATGGCTTAAAGCCCTCTGCTCAGTTGGTCCTTTTGCTGAGAAGGACAGGACAAGCAGCCATTCCTAACCCTTCACTGTTTTTGGGTCAGTGCCAATTCCTTCCTTCAAGACTATTGTGGGTCCATCTATACAAAAGATGCAGGGTGGCTCAAGGCAGCAGCTCACGACGTCAAAGACAACTAGGCCCAGGCAATTGCCTGGGCCAGACAGTGAAACCCACAGCCCAATGGGGAAAGTGTTCCCATCAGCAAGAACAGAACCAAAACAGGATCAAGCTACAGCACAGCTCACAGCAAGGGAGGCAACACCCAGTCCAACATTGAATAGTTTATTTACATTTGGTACCAGAACAATGATCTGTTTCTACAAAAAAAAACAAGAAGTCTCTACAGGTCTCCTATTTAAAGGCATTAAGTGAGCTCCTTGTCATAATTTCAGTCACTCTTCCCCCAGGTGAGAGCCTGTCAAACAGGTACTCTCCCATGCCATTGTCAGGGGCTCCCAGTCTCTTCAGGTTGGTGATGTGATCTCCCAGCTTCTTGATCATCTTCACTTGCTCATCCAAGTAGTGCCTCTCCAGGAAGTCACACAGCTGGAGGAGCAAAAAGAAACCTGCAAGATTGAGTAATTAGTACAGATAGGCTTTATTTGGGTTTCTAACAGTTTTGGATGGGTGCAGCAGCTGGCTTATCTCCAAGAGGCCACAAGTATTCCAAAAGTCTAAATCAAACCAGACTTGCAGACCAATTCCAAGCTAATTTCATTCAACTAGGAAAAAAAAATCTCAAATTTACACCCCAGCTACTTCAACATTACTAGCCAGATTAATCTGAGACAATTAGTACACTGTTACCCCAAAACACAGCCTTACATAGCCCTTGACCAACATGGAGTGCAGATCAGATTTTGATATCACTTGCAATACCTCTAAAAATTCATCAAGGACTTACATGAGGGCCCATGTGGCCAGAGGAGAGTTTGTGCAGAACCAGCAGACTCTGGTTCACATCCTTCTCCATCTGCAGAGCTCTCTGCATTGCCTCCAGACCATTGCCCAACTCATCCTGCTCTGGCTTCTGGAAGGAGGGAAGGGGTAGATGCTTCACTAATGTGAAGCATGAAGGAAAGTGCAATGCAGTGAGTTGAGAATGTAACTCAACACATGCCATATAGCATTGTGGCATTGCCCCAGCAGAATGTAAGCTTCAAATCCATGTCTAGTTCAGGTCTTAATGTCAGAGGATAGATCAACCCTGCAGGAGGGCTCAGCTTCCATGTTTATTCTCGAATGCCATCAGTTTCTCAGCGTGTTCCTGTTCCTCATGGGACTGCTCCTTGAAGAAATCAGCAAAGTGATGCAGGGCAACATCATCCCGGTCAAAGTAAAAGGACTGTGGGGAGAAGAGGGGAAGTGGTAGAGTCCAGCAAGCTCCAGATCGCATCCATTGTGAACTCCAATAAGAACCGGCCTCATTTTTCCAGACTAAAAAAAATGGTGTACAATCCTGAATATCTGGATAATGTACAAATATCAGGGTGGTGTAGACTTTGGAAGTAGAAATCCAGAGTTTAGGAATATAAAGTCTTTTGACTGAAGTTAGAAACTTGATCTAACTCAGGAGGTTGGGTGTTTGTCATTGAAAAATAAGAAAAATGGAGATTTTTGAAAAGGCACAGTTGCTGGTTATCCTGAGAAAAATTCTGGAATGCCACAAAATGAGCACAATGTTAGGAAAAACAGTGAGGTCTTCATTGGGTCATATGGTCTATCAGTTTATGGGACCAAAGATTAACTCTCTGCACTTACTGCCTTCTCCCTATGTGACTTCATTATGGTGGGAACCCCTCAGACCAGAGCACATTAAAGCAAGAGCTTGTGTTGCAACTGGCATCACACATTAGCCATTACTTCCTCAGATATTCAAGATCCCAACACCCAATTCAGAAAAGTGTGATTTAACAGGGAGCCAAGATGTGTTTCATTACTCAAACCAACTAATTTAACCAGAGACCCTTTCACCAAGGGCTTTAAGCATCTAATCGAAAGACAAAGCCCTTTGACATTGAAGAAATAACAAAACATCAATTGTCAGGGAAGCACTGGTATTAAGGCCCATACAGCAGGATTATAGGCATTTAGAAACATGCACAGGAGGACTCCATTCCTGTTTCACTAGTGAGGCACCCAATTATCTTTAATCAAAGATAAATAGAAGTTGAGATAATAAAATGTGAGGCTGGATGAACACAGCAGGCTAAGCAGCATCTCAGGAGCACAAAAGCTGACGTTTCGGGCCTAGACCCTTCAGAGAGCACTCTGATGAAGGGTCTAGACCCGAAACGTCAGCTTTTGTGCTCCTGAGATGCTGCTTGGCCTGCTGTGTTCATCCAGCCTCACATTTTATTATCTTGGAATTCTCCAGCATCTGCAGTTCCCATTATCTCTGATAAATAGAAGTTGATCAGGTTTATGCATCATTAAAAAAAGACATGTTCAAGAAGCTTAAAAAAGGAGCCTTGGGTTTACCTCCCATATGAAACATTACAGAATAAAAAACCAAAGTCAGAGAACAGGAGGTCAGTTAACAAGGCAAACAAAAACCACATGGACGACTAGAATGGGTATCCAGCCAATATAATAAAGCAAAACTACAAAAACATAGGGCATCAAAATCACTAACATGTTGACCTTGGTGGGGCAGGGCAGGGGAGGGTGGCAGACAAGCAGGAAGAGGGGAGCTTTCAGTGCCACCAGCCTCACATGGGAGGAGCAGAGCTCCAGGTTGATCTGCTTGTTAACAGCATCCTCACAGTCCTTGTGGTAGTTCTGACACACTTGGGAAGGCTATCTTCACTATTCCTGCTCACTATAACCAAGACAACTCCAGAACTAAACATCTCTAACACAAGTGGCTGTATTTGAACTCCTGGGAAAATCCCGCTCTTAAACAGGGACTGACACCACCAATAATCACTGACAATTGCTGACAGCCAATCAGGAATTTCCCATCAATCCAGCAACCAATGAAAAGGCAGAGGGTGCTATCGGGACAATGCTGAGGCCCAGAGCCAATCAGAGATTTGTAATGTAGAAAAGTTTGGGAAATTAGACCTGATGAGACAAGTGCTTTTGGAGTGATAGGTCCTCAACACAGGCCAATTTAGCTGTCATTTGTAAATTGACGTGTGATGTGGTAGTGTTCATAACTCTGGATTTGAAGACTCTGGGGCCAGGTGCCACGTCTCCTGAACAGGTTACTCAGAAAGTACGTATCCTGGGACTGGAATGAAGTGATTACAAAAATGTTGCCTTTCCTGAAGTACTTTTCCATCCCTGACCAATACTGGTCTTTTTGCCTCAAGCGTTTCATTGATACTGTAAAAAAAAAAGTGTTTAGAACTAGTTTCAATCTAGAAGATGTAAAAGGGACCTGAGGGCAAGTTTTTGCACGCAGAGGGTGCTACATGTACGGAATGAATTGCCAGAGGAAGTGGTAGAGTCTGGTATAATTACAACATTTAAAAGCCATTTGGACAGGCACATGAATAGGAAGGATTTAAAAGGTATGATGATACAATGGCTTTAAAAGGTATGTTTTGAACTTAATTTTAATGAAAAAAGGGTGAGACAAGAGGTGGAGAGCAGTCACTTTGAAGCCAATAAAGTAACCAGTTTGTGAGACGTTGAGGTTTTTATTGAAGTTTGAATGATATAAGCACCAGAATTTCAGGGGTGGGGTGGCTTGGGGATTGGTGAGGGGGGAATATTAGGGGCAACATGGGGCTGTGGTCAGTCAAGCTCCCACTGAGGCAGGGTTTTTAGTTTAAGCTTTCAGCAGTTGCCGAGGTTTTTGAGCTGGCCGTGGGAGCTCTTATTCCTCTCTCTGTTACAGCTACAAGCTGGGGGTTCTCCTCCGGCTTTTAGAATTGCATGTGAGACAATCTATTTCACTGAATCTGTCTTTGCCAAGGGTGTGTTAATGGGATGCCAAAACAATGGAGTAATTCATTAGTAACAGTTCATATATCTACTGTTTTGATAAGCGTTTCATTAGGTAAGCAATACCGTTCTTTTCATTTTGTCTATGTTGTGACTGTAGTGTAAAAATAATGTGTACTTTGCTGGAAGCCAATAGTTTGACCAATCAAATCTCACATGGAACAGAATGCCTTCCACTTACCTTTAAAATAAGAAAAAAAAAATACAGCCTTAATGTATTTGGAGAGGATTTGGTCTGTTCCTCAACAAGAGGTACGAGCCAAATAGGACTAATTCTTTTTGAGAACCTGGTTAGCACGGATGAATTGTTGTGAAGGTTCTGTTTTTGTGCTGTATCACTCTGTGACTCTGAGTAGTTTGGCCCTGGAACAGGTGGTGAAATGTGCTCCTTTGGAATTACCTCTGGGCTTGACAGGCCAGATGAGGGAGCCAGTGATTGACATCAGGATCCACCAATCACCATCCGCGCACATCTCCGAGGACAGACACCACCAACAGACACAGTTGACCTGCCCAAAAAGAAAAAGTGTCTGGAGATTGACAGATGTCCTGGTCAAAATGGATCTGAGATACAGTGAATCTCCGGTGGTCACAAAGGGCTTTGTCCAAAGTAATGGACATTGCATAGTCATTCAATGGCCCCCAGAGACTTTGATGAATGACCGTGGTGCCTGGCTCTGTGAGAATAGGTGGTGTTCCTGGCTTACTCCCTGGTTGTCTGAATAACCCATGTTCTTCTCAAGCCAACATCCAAATAAATACACTGCAGGAAATCCAATGTTTAAGTTCTCACTTAATGGTTTATAGGGCATTTTTAAGAGTACAAAATTATGCAGGGGTTTTTCTGCCATATGTTTTTGCAGAGAACTCCGGAGTGATTACAAATTTCAGAACATGTGGTCATGGAAAGTTAAAGTAATCAAGACACTCTTGCAAGTCATCTCTATTCTGTAGATGTTTTATTTTGGTCGGATGAAATCCAATACCATTCAAGGCTAGGAATAGCTGTTCCAGAGTCAAGCACTGGCAAATGCTACTGGTTTGTAACAATTGTTCTGAACTGGTTTCCTTTACTGAGCTGTGTTGTTCTTTAGAATGATTTGGTGGATGTACAGATGTCTTTCAGTCTCCTTCCATTTAGATTATTTCTCTGAAGCCATTCTAAAAACTTTCTTCAACATCCACCCAGAAATTGATCGGTCATTTGCACTGCAAGATGAACTCAAGTCACATCTTCCAAAAAGTAATCTAATATCTGATCATCAAAACTCCTGTCATTACCAGAGATGGTTATTCTTCCTAAACCCGCAGTGCCCAGTGCTAGTTTTGCAGCCTGCCAGTCTTTGTGTTCTTAATTGCCACAACAAACAGTCTAGGCCTGAAGCATCAGCTTTTGTGCTCCTGAGATATTGTGTTCATCCAGCTTCACTCTTGGATTCTCCAGCATCTGCAGTTCCCATTACCTGATTTTAATAGCCTTAACTCTGACAATGTCAGAGTGCCAAATGTTAATTATGTTTTGTTTGCTAGCCTTTTGCTCTTAAAAGGCGCAGTTTTTTTAAAAAAAACAAACTTGGGATTTCCTTTCCAGTTCATTATGTTAGAGCTCTTTGAATAGCTTGTTTTAAGAGCTATTTTTGTGTCTGCAGATGTTATTCTTGTGACATTGAGACTATAGCCTAACAGTTATGTTTCCCTCAACTCACATTTATAAATGAGCACAAAAATCTATGCTTGTTTCAACCACAAACATGTTGTTAGAATAAACCATCTGATGAGTGGCTAATACCTTTTAGTCTAAAGGAGGGGGTAAGGCAAGATGGAAGTTAACCCTTTGGCCAAACTCATTTATAGTTAGTCCCATTAGCTAGCATATTTGCCTATGTCCAGCCAAACCCTTCCAACTGAAAGGTGCCAGCCTTCACCATACACCCCACTTTGAAGCTACCCCTCCAGTCCCTTTTACAGCTTTCCCAATCCCCCACCTTACAACTACTGCCCTAGGGTTGAGACCAGAGGGCAGAGACCTTGGCTGTTTACTCTATCCAAGCCCCTCATGAAAGCAAGTGTTGTCTCTCCACAACCTCTGACTCTCTAGAGTCTAGTATCAGTTCAATCAGCCTCATAGCTAAAGGTTCAGTAAAGATCAAGATATTAGAAATTTTCCTTCAGCAAGGAGATCAGCTTAGTCAGGCTACTACATTCACTGGCCGACAGAGCTGTAAGGTGGTATTACAACTCCTGTTGTCACTGCACTGATCAATGAAGGCCCAAAAAACACCCAATACCTTCTTCCCCACCCTGCCAAAAGGATTTTCAGCAAAGGCCTTGAGTGCAGATTCAGTGCTCTGCAGGAGCCTACCATTAGCTGAAAAATTCAGCAAACCAGCAAAGTTAAACCACACCAAGAGGTCAGATTTTCCCCTCACCTAATTTGTATTTGCATATCCTTGTTGGTGCAGTCTCCCATTCAAGGGGAAGGGATGCTATGAGAACAAGTCCCACCTGTGACAGATACCAAACAGGTTGATTAAGAGAATCCATTAAAATCAGAACTCCACAGGTACACAAACTTCAGACTAATTCATTTAAAACCCAGGAGTGCCTGGATTTGGTTCTTCTGCATCATTTGCTGGAATCTCAGCTCATTTGGTCCTTTTGCTGACCAGGATAGGTCCTTGAGCCATTCCTGACCCTTCACTGCTCCTAGTTCTGTGCTAATTCCTACAAGGGTGTTGAGTCTACCCACACAAGATTGAGGCAGCAGCTCACAATCTCAAAGGAAACAAGGTCCAGGCAGTGAAACCCAAAGCCCAGTGGGGAAGTGTTCCCATCAGCAAGAACAACTAAACAGGATCAAGCTACAGCACAGCTCACAGCAAGCATTAACCTAGAAAAGGGAGGCAAGACAGTCCAATATTGAGCAGTTTATTTACACTTGGTACAGGACCATGAGCTGCTCCTACTAAAAGGAGATGTCTCTACAGGTCTCCCATTCAGACACATGACAACAAGCTCACTGCCTGCAGGCAATTCAGTCACTCTTCCCCTAGGGTGAGCCTGTCAAACAGGTACTCTCCCATGCCATTGTCAGGGGCTCCCAGTCTCTTCAGGTTGGTGATGTGATCTCCCAGCTTCTTGATCATCTTCACTTGCTCATCCAGGTAGTGCCTCTCCAGGAAGTCACACAGCTGCCAAAAAGAAAAGATATTGAGAACAAAACTGGTTTCCCTTGACAGTTTGACCTTTCATCCTGTGACAGGGAGCAGTAGCAGAAGCTATTCTGGATCAGGCCACCACCCCCCAAACAGTATTTTAAATTAAGCTACACCAAGTTTCTATTTTAAAGATTAAAAAGATGGGAAGTGCCTGTTTTGGCTACAATGTAATTGGTCAAAATAAATGCTGTTGTTAAAATACAGTCATGGAGAAAATTTAAAAACAAAAACGAGACAATATCTAGTCTATTGGGGCAGTTGGCAATCTCCAAGCACCCCTTGGCATAAGTGGGAGAATCTGAATTTTCCATTTGGATCTCCCATCAAGGAGGAAAGTTGAGAATGTAGCAGTTAGGATGAGGGATGCTTTCAATTCTTAGACACCAATACCATTAGATGCTGCAGGAAAACCTGAACCCAAAAGTGCTGTTGAGATCAAGCCACGAGTTCAGGCCATTAAAAACCAAGGCCTAACAAGTTATTTATACAAGTACACTTAACTAGCCAGCTCAGCACCTGTTTTAGCTCTGCCAAGAGGAGAGGACATAACCTCCCAAAGTGATATAGTGTTGTGACCAGAAGAATTGCTGTACAAGAAAGACTCAAGACTATCATTACAATATTTTCTAATGTCCTGTCAGCTAAAATAGCTCTTGTGCTGGTTGTCTGATCAACACAAGACTGATATGCAGTGATTATAGAATCCTATAATGCAACTAGCCAAAAGGCCCACATTTAAAAACTCACATGAGGGTCTGTGTGGCCAGAGGCGAGTTTGTGCAGATCCAGCAGACTCTGGTTCACATCTTTCTCCAACTGCAGAGCTCTCTGCATTGCCTCCAAACCATTGCCCCACTCATCCTGCCCTGGCTTCTGAAGGAGGGAAAGAGACATTTCAAGGGATTAGAAATCCACAAAAGGGAAGAGAGATGCAAGGATGAAATAGCAGGCCATAATAGTCACTGCATTAATCCAATTGTTCAGTGAAGCTGGGTCAGCATAATTAAATCCCACCTTGATGTCCTGCAGGAGGACTCGGCCTCCACGTTTATTCTGGAATGCCATCAGTTTCTCAGCGTGTTCCCGTTCCTCATGGGACTGCTCCTTGAAGAACTCAGCAAAGTGACGCAGGGCAACATCATCCCGGTCAAAGTAAGAGAACTGCAAACAGAGGGAGTGGAACGAAAGAAAGCAAGGTCAGACATCCATGGATCATTTGAAGATAATACCAGTGGCTAAGTTACTGCTAGCCACTTAATT
The DNA here is from genome assembly GCF_030684315.1 of Stegostoma tigrinum. NCBI lineage: Eukaryota > Metazoa > Chordata > Chondrichthyes > Orectolobiformes > Stegostomatidae > Stegostoma > Stegostoma tigrinum. Next base: position 20,843,460 of record NC_081391.1, on the reverse strand, counting down.
GGAAGTGCACTTTTTTGAACAAGCAGTTGTTTTTTATTAGTTCTTTATGATGTTGATAGTTCTGATAAAGTACTTACAACATTGATGCAACTAAAAGATGAAATGGCGTCTGTATTTGAGAGTTCATCATGACTGTTCAAATATTTGCAAAGATGTTACCAAAACAGGAATGCTTTAGTTCCAAGGAGAGGCTGGGACCTGTTCCTACTGGAATGGAGAGAGATTACTGTCACCCCTCAATATTACAGCACAGGAAGAGGCCTTTCAGCCCTCTAAGGCTGTGCTGGTCCAGATCTACTATCTAAACCTGACATGCATTTTCCAAGGATCTGTGTTCCTCTGCTCCCTGTGCATTTGTGGAATGTCTGGATACACCTTAAAATGACATCATCATGCCCACTTCCACCACCACCATTGGCAACATTCTAGGCACCCACCACCTTTTCCTTGCTCACCTTGAAGTCTGAGCTAGTAATTGAGACCCTCCATCCCCAGGACAAGCTTCTTTCCAGCCACCCTGCCTATACCTCAACCCAAGTGAGTCAATTCTGGGAGCATTAATAATGTGCATAGTGGCCTCATCCCACAGCAGTGGGGTTAAAAACTGGAGGCTCTAGGTGTGTTGGGGGTGTGGACTTAGAGGAATCTGATGGGAGACTTCCCCCACCCACCCCTGGAGCTGCCATGGGCAGCTTGGCCTGAAGAGTCTATTTGTGATAGGATTGTCAGACTAACATTCACATCAGACTAACCCCCAAGTGGCCAAGAACAAATTCTTCTCATTCTGAGATCGGCAGGGCATGCAACACTATTCAATTAGAAGCCAGAAAACTGGATCAGAACAAACAAGTAAAAACAGTAATTTTAAATTCCTGTGGCCAGACACCTTCAGTTATCAGAAGGAACTTGGAGGCCATTTTCACTGATTTGGAGGAGCACACCCCAAGACAACCAGCAGGAACAGTGTTATAGTAATGCACTGTGTTACAACAGTGCCTCAAAGCTACACAAGCCAATGGGAGTTAGTATTTCAATGTCATGTTGCCCAATTGGGTCTGTGCTCCTCAGTTCACATTGAGGTTTTCAAAACAATTGAGAGCAGCCTACTTGGCTGGGCTGAAACTGTCTCACTCAAGTGGAAGCATTTAAAGTAATAGGCTAAAGCAACAAGGGCCAAATGAGAACCCTTCTTGCAGCAGTTGGTGTGGAATGTACTACCCAGAAGGGCATGTTATTGGATTGGATTTTAATCCAAATATTGAACAACATTTGGGGAGGGAGATACAAGGGGATTGAAGTAGCAAGTGCACTAACAGAGGCAGAATAGCCTCTTTCTACACACTATGAGATTCAATTTCAGTGACCTTTCACTTTACTGCTTCTCTTGACAGAATTGAGAGTCTGTCAATAATCTGGGATCCACAGTTCTGTTCTGTTCTTGCAGAACTAGAAGGACTGATACACCTGAGAGCTCAGTGAATTTACAAAGGAAAGCAAAATAAAGAAGGTCCATTGCTAGAGTGTCCATGACAGTAAGCCATGGAATTGGGAACTGTGTTGACATCTAGAGCACAAGCTTGAAGTGAACTAGAACAGGTGCAGAAGGAATTCAAAGTTGGCATCTCATACAAAAGTTAAACATCTTGGTTTTTAGCAGTGTTGACTGACATTAGTCTAAGAGGTTGTCCTGAGTGTAACAAAAGCTTCCTGTAACACCTCAGGAAGTGACTAAGTGGTAGAAATGGAAAATTCTACTGATCCATCCAACCGTATTCAGTTCATATTAAACACCAGTTCATTTCCACCACCACCCCCAACAAGATCTAATTAGAGGGCACTGTCTCAAGACTCTCCTAGATAGCTAACTTGGAATTATCACACCATAAAGAACTCTACTTCAAGAAATTCCAGCACTCATTTACCACATGAGTAAATAAGCCTAAAATCATATTCCAAAAGTTTAGAAAGAAGTGGCCACCTTCTTAAACAAAGAATAAGAAATGCTCAGTTACAAACAGGTCATCATGTAGCATTTGTAGAATGAGAACAAGCTAACATTTAGAATTTGGCAGTGAGGCATTAAGGGGAGGGGGGAAAGCAGTTATGTAGTATCTGAGGATAGTGGCCAAGTAAAGAGCAGATGTTGATTGTTCAGATTAATTGGATTGAGAATAGCACAATAGGGCATCCAGCTGCAGGGCAAGGGCAAGGGCTTCCAGATTGCACTGTGCTTCACTGAACCTTTGCACAGGACATGCAGGATGCCATGTTGAAGTGACCCACTAAAAAGAATGTTATAGACATGCTTGCATACAGACCAGAAGTACATCAGCTCTGAAGAACATCCAAACTCAACATTAGCTGGCCTCCCCTCTGATGCTTTCCATCCCAGGTGATTTCTGGCCTATTTTCAGGCAGAGTTCCAACATTTACAATGCTTTGCACCTACTTCCCATTACAGCAGACCAGGTTTACAGTCTTGAACATAAGTAAGATTTTTAGACATCTCACAAAAACCAAAGGAGAGACATTTCAACATAGGTGCCAATTAGGGGTTTGACTTCTATCAAATATTCTCTCAGGTTGTACTCAAGAGTCACTGAAAATGCATTCCCATACACACAAAGGAGCAATCTTGATCTTAAAAAGCCAAAGCCCAAACACAAGGCTCACCATGGAGAGGTAAACATAGGAGGAATAGAGCTCCAGGTTGATCTGCTTGTTAACAGCATCCTCACAGTCCTTGTGGTAGTTCTGACACACTTGGGAAACCATCTTCACTATTCCTGCTCACAACCAACTAGACAGCTCCAGAACTGAGCCTCTCATGCACAAGCTCTTGTATTTATACTCCTGGAACATCCTGTTCTCAATCAGAGAATGATGTCACCAATGATCATTGACAACCCTTGATAGCCAATCAGGAATCTCCCATCAACCCAGGCACTAATTTTAGTCAGGGAATGGTGTATATACAGCCAGGGCCAAGCAGCACAGTGGAACACAAGTAAATCGAGATAATTTGAACCATGCAAACAGGAGGAGGTCATTCAAACCATCAAACCTATTTCACCATTTAGTTGGATCTTGGGTGGCTTTTTTAAATCATTGAATTGTAGAATCACGTATCATGGAATCTTGTATCTAACCGCTCTGTAACACACCTATCTTCCATACACACATTACTCCCTTCACTTTAACAAATGATCACAAATCTCAGTTTGAAATGTTCAATTGAGTCAACGTTCACTTAAGCTTTTGAGACAGCAATGTCTAGATTTATGGTATTCTTTATGTGGGAAGTGAAGGAAACCTAAATGCACATCTCTCTATTCAAATACCAGGGTCATTTCTAAATGTGACTCTCAGGACCATGTACAGGCTCCTGGGGAAAGATTGCCATAGCTTTGCTGTTCAATGTAGATAGTCATGTGCTCTCCTCTATCTCCTCCACCCTTACCAATTCCAAACCATTTCTGAGGATTTATTCCACAGGCTTCACTTTCTCACAGTTATTTTATGGACTCTTGTCTGCAATGGAATTTGTTGTAACTTTCCTCAAGGTGAAACGGATAGAATTTTCTAAAACAGATATTCCCAATATATCTCGGGAGATTCAAACTTGAATATAATATTGAACACTATTGCATCTGTGTCTGCCCATCTCTTGATGAAGCGATACACCTCTCATCAGTTCCAGAAGAAGTCAGTGATACTGATATTAATACACCTGTTGAAGGATGTTAAATAAAAACTGAAAGAACCACGGATGCTGTCAGTCAGACATAAAAACAGCAATTTCTGTAAAAGCTCAGTAGGTCTGGTAACGTCTGTGAGGAGAAATCAGAGTTAACGTTTTGTGTCAAATAACACTTCCACAGAACCTCCTCCCTGCTGTGGGAGGCTCACCAAATGCGAGATGTTAGCTCTGATTTCTCAACTGAGGAATATTGACTTGCACCAAATAGTTTGCAGTCAATCTGTGAGTGAAAAAGTTGGTGAAATGGAAAATGCATTGATGAGATGCCTTGTCCAGAATCCTACAATTTTAAGTAGACCTGTTCGTTGCTAATGACAAACATCAACAAGTCTAATGTTCTGTTCCTTTTACAAATGTTCACTTTATTCTGAGAGGTATTTGTGAGACAAGATTTAACATTTGAAATTTGGAGAGTCTTGGAACAGGACTTGATCCTTTCTGCTTTTATTCATCCAATACATTGTATGTCCCTTGGACAGTGCAGGTGCAGGTAATAGTTCCCACCATTTGGCATCTCTCATGACAGGCATCTTAAAGTGGTCAATACTAAGCCAAATAAGTGGGTCGAAACAAAACCTCCTTTCACTAATTTTGTGAACAGTAGGATTTTGATTGTAAGCAGTCAGCTGCTTGACCGTTGACACAAGGCCATGTCTAATGTGGTTACAACTACTGGGCTATTTGTAGCCAACCTGGAGAGGGCTTGCCAGAGCAGAGGGAGGGACACACATTCGGGTCAAGAGCTGAAATTGAGGAAATCATGAGTTCAGAGGCAGCAATGGCCATCGGGGAGTTGGTGTTGTTCCAGTTGTACTCTATGTTTTTTTTAAGCCTCAAAGCAATAGTGATGATGGCCTCCCATTACACACTGCCTATTACTATCACAAACTATCCCCATTTGCAGCTGTTTCAGAGATAGTACCCACTGCAGATGCTGGAGAATCTGAGATAACAAGGCGTGGAGCTGGATGTACACAGCAGGCCAAGCAGCATCAGAGGAGCAGGAACGCTGATGTTTCTGGCCAAGACCGTTCTTCAGAAGAAAGGTCTAGGCCTGAAACATCAGCTTTCCTGCTCCTCTGATGCTCCTTGGCCTGCTGTGTACATCCAGCTCTACACCTTGTTATCACATTTACAACTATTCAGCTTCCTAGCCAGATTATCAATTCCTTTATCTATCTAACTAATCTTCTATGTCTTTGGGCTCTATCCTTTTTCCTGCCTTTGACTCCCTATCATCTACATCTAAACTGACGTTTTCCTTGCCAACTGTTCTGAGGAAGGGTCACTGGAATGAAATGCTAACTCTGATTTTTGTTTCTTCATGGGTGCTATCAGACCAGCTCACCTCTTCCAGCAAGTTCTGTTTTTGTTGAGATGGGGAAGTGTTTGGAAAGCGCCCAAGTAGGAAACAATTGTTGAGAGTCTATATCCAGGGACTCTAATTAATTCTTAAGCAAAAGCATGTCAGCCCACCAGGCACATGGAAAACTTAAGGAAACACTTGGAAAAATCTGATAGAATTGAAGAGTGATTGTTTTACATTTGCTGGAGGCAGAAATCTAATGATCTCAACCCCACCTTCCCACTTACTTCTGACAACCTTTCACTTTTGCCTTGGAAGAATCAATCTCAAAAATATTCAATATCATTTTGATGGAGACTTCCAATGCCTCAACCTACTCATGCAAAAAAAAAATTGGTTTTCAGTTGATGACACCTTCCTCTAATCTCTCCCTTAAGAGGCAGCATCCTCCCCACTACCCATCAAAACCCCCTTCACTCTGCAAGGATTGGCAGGTATGAGCTAGTTTTGTTTTACCATCATTAAGTCCAACCAATCCCAAACTAAGACAACAAAATGTGAGGCTGGATGAACACAGCAGGCCAAGCAGCATCTCAGGAGCACAAAAGCTGACGTTTCGGGCCTAGACCCTTCATCAGAGAGGGGGATGGGGTGAGGGTTCTGGAATAAATAGGGAGAGAGGGGGAGGCGGACCGAAGATGGAGAGAAAAGAAGATAGATGGAGAGAGTATAGGTGGGGAGGTAGGGAGGGGATAGGTCAGTCCAGGGAAGACGGACAGGTCAAGGAGGTGGGATGAGGTTAGTAGGTAGATGGGGGTGCGGCTTGGGGTGGGAGGAAGGGATGGGTGAGAGGAAGAACAGGTTAGGGAGGCGGAGACAGGTTGGACTGGTTTTGGGATGCAGTGGGTGGAGTGGAGGAGCTGGGCTGGTTGTGTGGTGCAGTGGGGGGAGGGGACGAACTGGGCTGGTTTAGGGATGCAGTTGGGGAAGGGGAGATTTTGAAACTGGTGAAGTCCACATTGATACCATTAGGCTGCAGCGTTCCTAGGCGGAATATGAGTTGCTGTTCCTGCAACCTTGGGGTGGCATCATTGTGGCACTGCAGGAGGCCCATGATGGACATGTCATCTAAAGAATGGGAGGGGGAGTGGAAATGGTTTGCGACTGGGAGGTGCAGTAGTTTGTTGCGAACTGAGCGGAGGTGTTCTGCAAAGTTGTCTCCAAGCCTCCGCTTGGTTTCCCCAATGTAGAGGAAGCCACACCGGGTACAGTGGATGCAGTATACCACATTGGCAGATGTGCAGGTGAACCTCTGCTTAATGTGGAATGTCATCTTGGGGCCTGGGATAGGGGTGAGGGGGGAGGTGTGGGGGCAAGTGTAGTATTTCCTGCGGTTGCAGGGGAAGGTGCCGGGTGTGGTGGGGATGGAGGGCAGTGTGGAGCGAACAAGGGAGTCACGGAGAGAGTGGTCTCTCTGGAATGCAGACAGGGGTGGGGTTGGAAAAATGTCTTGGGTGGTGGGGTCGCTTTGCAAAACACCTCCGCTCAGTTCGCAACAAACTACTGCACCTCCCAGTCGCAAACCATTTCCACTCCCCCTCCCATTCTTTAGATGACATGTCCATCATGGACCTCCTGCAGTGCCACAATGATGCCACCCGAAGGTTGCAGGAACAGCAACTCATATTCCGCTTGGGAACCCTGCAGCCTAATGGTATCAATGTGGACTTCACCAGTTTCAAAATCTCCCCTTCCCCAACTGCATCCCTAAACCAGCCCAGTTCGTCCCCTCCCCCCACTGCACCACACAACCAGCCCAGCTCCTCCACTCCACCCACTGCATCCCAAAACCAGTCCAACCTGTCTCCGCCTCCCTAACCCGTTCTTCCTCTCACCCATCCCTTCCTCCCACCCCAAGCCGCACCCCCATTTACCTACTAACCTCATCCCACCTCCTTGACCTATCCGTCTTCCCTGGACTGACCTATCCCCTCCCTACCTCCCCACCTATACTCTCTCAACCTATCTTCTTTTCTCTCCATCTTCGGTCCGCCTCCCCCTCTCTCCCTATTTATTCCAGAACCCTCACCCCATCCCCCTCTCTGATGAAGGGTCCAGGCCCAAAACGTCAGCTTTTGTGCTCCTGAGATGCTGCTTGGCCTGCAGTGTTCATCCAGCCTTGCATTTTGTTGTCTTGGATTCTCCAGCATCTGCAGTTCCCATTATCTCCAATCCCAAACTAGCCTGGTAAACCCCTTTCTGAGCAACTTGTGCAGTATTTGCTTTAGGAAAAGGGGATGAACACTATGCTCCAGCTGTGGAATCACCAATGCCCTGTATAACTGAAGTCTAACTTGTATTCAATTTCACATTGCAATTGACATCAATACAACAAGTTTGGTCTTAAATGGGTGACACCTTGTTGTAATCTCTCCCTCAAGAGAGAACATCCTTCCCACTATTAAAAATCCTCAGTCAAGTCCCACTTACTCTCTAGGGGTTGCCAGATACAAGCTAATGCTTGGTCATCATAAAACAGACCCAATCCCAGAATAGTTCAGTAAACCTCTTCTGAGCAGCTTATGCAGTGCTTTCTTTAAGCAAAGGGGATGAACAGCACGCTCCAGTTGTGGAACCACCAAAGCCCTGTGAAACTGGAGCATAACTTGTATTCAATCTCACACTGCAAGCAGCACTTAGTTTTTGCCCTCCGGTGGGGGCGGGGGGGGGAGGTGGGGGGGGGGGGGGGGAGGTGGGGGGAGGGTAATCATCCCCAGTGGCAAGGTCAGGGGATGACTTGCCCTGTGTCTGTTTTAGGAAGCAAGTGTGAGCAGCACTTTATTTTCAGTTTAAAAAGACAGAGCACTGGACTTTCAGCTCCATGAGTAGAGGCAGTTCTCGCACATCTACTGGTATAACAGCATTAAGCTGGAGGAACACAGCAGGCCAGGCTTCATCCAAGGAGCAGGAAAGTTGCTGTGTTGGGTCAGGACTCTTCAGAAATGGGAGGGGGTGTCCAAAATAAATTGCGAGTGGAGGGATGGGTCTGGGGAAAGGAAGGTGGGATGGGTGCCAGTAGGTAGTGGTAGGGATGGGTCAGTAGTAATGTGCAGATAGCTGGGAGAAGAGATGGACAAGTTGTGACAGGTCATGGAGAAGGGGAAATGAGAAGGAGGGTTGATCATGGATGAGTACAGGGGAGAGGTCTTGAACCTGGTGAAGTCCACATTGAGACCATTGGGCTGCAGACTCCCAGAGGTGCTGCTCCTCTAGTCGGCATTGATGTCACACTGGAGGCAGCCCAGGAGTGATATGGCACCCAGGAATTGGGGTGGTTAGAATGGTTTGTGACTTCAAGGTGTTGTTTGTTGTGACCAGAACACAAGTGCTGAAAAAGAAAAAGTCTGAGCCTCCGCTTGGTCTCACTGATAAAAGAGAGACACAGGATCACATTTAAGGATCAGTGAGGAATGCCAACAATACATTAAAGCTTCCACAGAATCAGTTCATGCCACTAGCAATCTTTGGTCTGGATCAGTTGTCAGGTAATGAGTTATTCAACACCAAGTCCATTTCAGATATTTATTTCTATATCCAGTCAGAAATCAGACCAGGTTTACATTTCAACTTCATGTAGAGCACTAAAGAATTCCACAGTCCATCAGCTCAGGGTGAGCCTGTCAAACAGGTACTCTCCCGTGCCATTGTCAGGGGCTCCCAGTCTCTTCAGGTTGGCGATGTGATCTCCCAGCTTCTTGATCATCTTCACTTGCTCATCCAAGTAGTGCCTCTCCAGGAAGTCACACAGCTGGCCCAAGAGGAAAAAAAAAATTTAGATACAAGACCAGTTTTCCTTTGACTGTTTGAGCTTTCATCCTGTCAACTGGAGCAACAGAGCTGTTGATCTTAATGTGTTCTAGTGTAGACTATTATGAACCAGTCCCTCCACCCCTAATATTTTAAAGGTAGTCTAGACCCTGAGTTTTAGTTTAACAAAAAAAATGAAGTGTCTGTTTTGGATACAACCAAGGAGGAATTTGGAACAATGATCAAAAATGTAATATTATTAGGTACAGTAACTATTACATTGGAAGCTAATCTCAAAACACACCCCTTGGCAGAAGTGGAAAAATTCAGTTTCTCACATTCAGTTCTCCCATCTAGGAGGGAAGAGCATCCAGAGAAAAATTTACATCAGCCAGGAAGCAGTGAAGCTTCCAATTCTGAAAACCAAAAGCCTCAGATGCTACTGGAAATATCTAACCCAGATGTCTGAAGGAGCAATCTGGCCACACAAATTCAGACCATTAAAACCCCCAAGGTCTACCAAACATTGTTTAAAAACCAAAAGATAAAAGCCAAATGTAAAAAGTCTGAACCAGCCAGCTCAGCATTTGTGCCTTTCCACTTAAAGAACATTCTCAGAGTGACAGCATTAGGAGAAGAGGAATTGCTCTACGAGAGAGTCAAGATCCCGACATTGTTCACTTCCCCCGCCGGTGTCCATCAGCCCTCAAATGCTGACGGTCAGATCAAAGCAAGCCTGATACTTGGTGGCTAGTGCATTCTACATCACATCTCCAAGGGCCCATATTAGAAACTCACATGAGGGTCCGTGTTGCCAGAGGCGAGTTTGTGCAGATCCAGCAGACTCTGGTTCACATCCTTCTCCATCTGCAGAGCTCTCTGCATTGCCTCCAGACCATTACTCCACTCATCCTGCTCTGGCTTCTGGAGGGAAGGAAGCAGATGTTTCAGTAGATTGGAAAACCCACAAAGGGAAGATGGATACAAGGATGGAAGTAGCATGCCATAACAGTCACTGCATGAAATATTTCATACAAAGTTCCAGTGAAGCCAAATAGGTGTAATTAAACCCAACCTTGATGTCCTGCAGGAGGACTCGGCCTCCACGTTTATTCTGGAATGCCATCAGTTTCTCAGCATGTTCCCGTTCCTCATGGGACCGCTCCTTGAAGAACTCAGCAAAGTGACGCAGGGAAACATCATCCCGGTCAAAGTAAGAGAACTGTGGAGATAAGAGGACAAAGTGGCCAAGTCAGGCAAGCTCCAGATCTCATCCAGTCAGAAATTCCACAAGAGCCTGTGTAGTTTTTTTTTCCTCCAGCTAAGACAAAGTCAACATCTACAGTGTCAGATGTCAGTGGGCTTGTTGTAGAGTACAGAACTAGAGACCATGGCTGAGGAATACAAGAGATCATTTTTGACCAACTGAAATGAAAAGCTACAATTGATTTTGCAACTCTGACCTCCTCCCAACCTGTGGCTTTGACCAGTTAAAAAAGGAGATGCAGGTATTACTAGGCAACAGTTATGGTTGTCCAGAGAATTTGTCAAATGCAAACCAAAAGACCATGATAGTCCTATGATTAGTGAGCAATGGGGGTCATGTGCCATGACCATTTGTGTGCTCAGAAGAGATCATTTATCATTGCCCTTAAAAAGTCTTCTCCAAATATGCCCCCCCACCATTTTAATTCCAGAATTTTGACCATCCCTCAGAACTGAGTGCAGCAATGATGTCAAGTAGCTCATTGAAGAACCCAGCATTAAGGCCAACAACAGGATTTTACTCCAGTTTACATCCAGAGAGACAGAAGAGCACTCAGTTCCTGTTTCACTAGTGAATCTCTCAATTAGCTAAATCAAGGTAGTGTAGAAGTTGATCAGGTTTATGCATCATGGAAAAGCCCCCATCAGCTGAACAGAACCTTGGGCTTAGTGTCCAGGTAACACACAGAATAAAACCAGAGTTATAGAATGCAGAGTAGGTCACTTAACAAGTCAGCCAAAATAAAACCTTAATCTGTTGCATGGATGCAGGGGTGGGGAGAAAGAAGCTGGCAGAGGGAAGAAACCTCCAAAAGCCAAGTCATTGGTGTATTTCATCCAAGATTAGAAAAAAATCCAATAGTAAAAAGTCATGGGACACAGGCATCACTGACATTCAAAGCTGCTGGAAAAGTCCAGCTTGTCTGGCACCATCTGCAAAAGGGGGAAAAAAAAATTTACATTTTAGGTCTTGTAAAAAAATTCTGAGGAAGGGACACCAGACCCAAAGCATTAACTGTTCTTCCCTTCATAGATGCTGCCAGACCAGCTCAGCTTCTGCAGCAACTCGGTTTTGTTCCTGATTTACAGTATCTGTAGTTCTTTCAGTCCTTAAATCACTGATATTTTTCCACCAGTAGTCACCATTGGTGAAAAATAGCAGGCAAGAAAGAGTGAATCCTCAATGCTAAAAGCCTCACCATGGAGAGGTAAACATAGGAGGAATAGAGCTCCAGGTTGATCTGCTTGTTAACAGCATCCACACAGTCCTTGTGGTAGTTCTGACACACTTGGGAGGCCATCTTCACTATTCCTGCTCACTACTACCTAGACAACACCAGAACAGAGTCACTCACCTCTTCCCCCAAACTCTTGTATTTAGACTCATCCTGTTCACAACCAGAGAATGGCATCACCAATCATCACTGACAATTGCTGACAGCCAATCAGGAATATCCTATTAATCCACCATCCAATGAAAAGGGAGAGGGTGTTATGGGGATGGAGCTGAGACCCAGAGCCAATCAGAGATTTGGAATACAGAGAATTTTGGGAAATTGGACTTGAATATGCAAGTGCTTTCGGAGTGAAAGGCCCTCAATGCAGGCCAATCCAGCTAGTCATTTATAAATGGATACATGGTATGGCAGTGTCCATACCAGTGGACCTGAAGGTCCTGTGGTCAGGTCCTGCTGTCTCCTGAACGGGTTGCTCAGACAGTATCTATTCTGGGACAGGAATGAAGTGATTAAAAAATGTTACCTTCAGTGAAACACTTTTCCACCGTCAGACCAAAGCTGGTTCTTTTTGCCTCAATTGTTTCACTGATACCCCAAGTGTTTACAGCTAGCTTCATTTTAGAAGCGTTAAAAGGGACCTAAGGGGCAGTTTTTCACACAGAGGGTGGTGCGTGTATGGAATGAACTGCAGAGGAAGTGGTGGAGGCTGGAACAATTACAATGTTTAAAAGGTATTTGGAGAGGGACATGAACAAGAAGGGCTGAGAGGATGTGATGATGCAATGGCTTTCGGAGGTGCGTTTTGATGTTAATTTGAACGAAGAGATGTTGAGACAGAGGTGCAGAGCATTCCACTCCAAGCCAATGAAGTAAAGAGCTTGTGGGTATGCTCAGATTGAAGCAACATAAATTGCAGGGGGATGTTTCCAAGGGTATCGGCGAGAGGGGAATGGTAAGGGAGAAGTGAAGCAGTGGTTAGTCAAGCTCCCACAGTTGCTGAGGTTTTGAAACTGGCCGTGGGAGCTCTTATTCCTCTCTCTGTTACTGCTCCAAGCTGGGAGTTCTCCTCCGGCTGCTGGAATTGCCTGTGAGAAAATCTATTTCACTGAATCTAATTAATTAATTAGTAGTCGTTAATATATCTGTTACTTCGTTAAGCATTTCATTCGGTAAGCCATACCGTTCTTTTCACGTTGTCTGCATTTCAACTGCACTGTAAAAATAAAGTGTGTTTTACTTCGTCAGTAGTTTGACCAATTAAATTTCATCTGGAACACAATTCCTTACACTTACATTTAAAATAAGAAAAGGTTACATTCTTAACTTATTTGGAGGGGATTTGGTTTGATCGTCAACAAGAGATATGAGCCAAATGCAGGTCAAAGGGACTGGTTCAGTTTGGGATACCTGGTTAGCATGGACGAGTTGGACCAAAGGGTCTATTTCTGTGCTGTATGATTCTGTGACTCGAAGCAGTTTGGTGCTGGAATAGGTGATGAGGTGTGTTGCTTCGGATTTTAGTTTGGGTTGGATGGTCCAGATGGTGGAGCCTGTGACTGGCATCAGGAACCACCAACCACCATCCACGCACAGCCCTCTCGGGACAGACACCACAAATCGACACAGTTGACCTGCCCAAACAGAAAATATATCTGGAGATTGGCGGATGTCCTGGCGAAAATGGACCTGAGATACAGGGAATGCCCAGTGGTCACAAAGGGCTTTGTCCCAACTAATGGACATTATGTGGTCATTCAATGGTAACCAGAGACTTTGATGAATGAATGTGGTGACTGGCTCTGTGGGAATAGGTGGCGTTCCCTGGTTGTCTGTGTAACACAAACCACAGGTACCCATGTTCTTCTCAAGTCAACACCCAAATAAATACACTGCAGGAAATCTATAATACAGTGTTGAAGTGCACTCGCCAATTACTGGAATGTTTTTGAGAGATTGAAATTATGCAGGGGACCTTCCTGCCATATGTTTTTGTGGAGAACGGCTGAGTGGTTGCAAACTTCAGAGCATGTGGGCAGAGAAAGTTGAAGAAATTGAGACACCTTTGTAAGTCACTTCTATGTTGTACAAGAATCTTTTGTATATCATTTATTTTGGTGGGCTGAAATCCAATACCGGCTGATGAGTAGGTTCGACCGAATAAATTGATTTGGCTCAAACATATTTGATCTTTTGTCCTGTTGAAAACAAGACCACGTTTCCTTGCTATCATCATGAGTTGAAGAAGTTTTGTCTTTTGCTTCAGTGTAATTCTTCTGAGAACGGTATCTACAAGACACAGATATCTGACAGGTTCTCACTGATCCTTTTATTTTGTTGTTGGATTATATCCTGGCTGATGTTCCAAGCTTCTTTGGCATGGTTTCCTTCTTAACCCTTCTCCCTGTGGTGCTGTGTTACAATTTGGGTTCCTCTGAGCTATTGGACTTTTGGATTTCTAGACTTCCAACAGGTTTGAACCCAAACTGCTTACGTAGAACACAACTTGGATGTTTCTTGAAAGGATGGACAGTGTTTTGGTGGGTGAGACGAGACAGATCTGATTCAAGGTTTGGAATAGTTGTTCCATAGACAAGTACTGGCAGATGCTGCTGCCTTGTGACAATTATTATGAACTTGTTTCCTTTATCCAGCTGTGCATTATTGATACATTCTTCAGGTTTGTCCAGAAGGGACCTTTACAAGCATTTGATGGATGTACAGATAACACCAAGTTCATAACCTTTCCACATAGATTGGCTTCAGTAAAATCACTTTTCAAACCTTCCCTTCAACATCTACCTGTGAACTGATCAATCAGCTCCCCTCACCATATGACATGAACTCAAGCGGTGTCTCCCAAAATTGGTCATCTGAAATTCATTGCCATTGTCCTCATGAGCAAAGCCAGAGGCTGTTATTCTTCAGGACCCTAGATCCCAATGCTAGAACAAGTTTTGCAGCCTGCCCATCATTGTCTGTTATCTGCTGATTCAGACAAAAGTGTTCTTAAGACCTGAAGCTTACAGAATAGCAGCGGTGTGCAAATCCATCATGATTTTGCTTGTCCTCCTTTTGGTCTTTAAGCAGCGATGTACAATGCTTTCCCAGGACTTGTATTTGCGTCTCTCCTGTTTTGTTAGTTTGTCTGTCACAGCCCTTTGTACAAGCGATTTTTTTTTTGGACTGCTGATTGCAGCCAGAGGGAAAATGCAACATATATTGTGAAGTAAAGTTCAGGGAAAATGGGCTTTTTAAAGGTAGAAAAAGCTGTTTGTCTCAAACACCAAATTGTTAGGATAAACCTCCTGATGAGCTGATAATACCTCTCAGCTGGTACAAGTCAGTTTGGAAGCTGCCCCTTTGGTCTAATTCACCTAGTTCCATTTGCACTGTCCCTCTAAATCCTTTCCTTTAAACGGCACCTGCATGGGTCTGTGAAGAGCTGTACCAGTCTCCTCCACCTTTTCTAGCAGTTCATTCCATACACACAGTGTGGAGCTGGATGAACACAGCAGGTCAAGGAGCATCTCAGGAGCACAAAAAGCTGACGTTTCGGGCCTAGACCCTTCATCAGAGCTCTGATGAAGGGTCTAGACCCAAAACGTCAGCTTTTGTGCTCCTGAGATGCTGCATGGCCTGCTGTGTTCATCCAGCTCCACAATTTGTTATCTTGGATTCTCCAGCATCTGCAGTTCCCATTATCACTGTGTGGCAGTTGCCCCTCAGGCCCCTTTTAAAAAATCTCTGCACTCCTCCCTGGAACCTACACCCTCTTGTTTCCTTAATCCTCGGGAAAGGAACAGTGACCTTGACTATTCCTCTCACTTTGTGACTCATGAGAGGCATGGATAAAGGCTCCCCAAGCCTTGAACTCACCAGAGAGGCTTGCTCCAGCTTCCTTGTAAATGTTCAGGAAGATTTACATTTCAATGTATCTTTCCTGTTGGGGTGGTGGGGGGGGGGGCACGCGTGGGGGCAGGGAAGGAGAGGGGGAAGAGCGAGAGAGAGCGCGTGAGCAAGAGCAAGACCCAGTGTTGACTGTAATAGTCGCACAGTGGAATTGCAACTGTCCTACACCGAGGGCACCTAACTCCTGTACTCCATGCACTGACCCAAGGCAGCAAGCACCCCAAATGCCATCTTTCTCACCTTGTCCACAAACTCCAAGGAACATTGGCAAATGAAGACTCAGGGTGCAGGTGAAAGGGTCTGGCAGTGCCTCCTGCTAACTGATAATGTTGACAAACCAGTTAAGGTTTGAAATCTCACCCTGATTTACAATTGGGTCTCACCTAATAGGCACAATTTCAGCATGATTTATTTGAATGGCCCTTGGTGGTGCAGTGGTAGCAACCCTACCCCTTGACCGGGAGAATGGGGAGTTCGACTCCCAGAAAAACCTTCAGAGGTCATTCAAACTCAAGTGCCTGGGGTTTGGTTAGGCTTCCACTACTGGAATCTCAGCTTTCCCCAGTGTGCCTCAGCTCTGTTGGCTTGTAACCCCTCGCATAGTTTATTCTACTGAGCAAAATGATAGGTCCGCAAGCTATTCCTTCCTTCAAATGAAGTGTGTCAACCTACGAGAGATGGTAGGTTAGCTCAAGGTTACTGGTCACCCCTCCCAAGAGGGCAAGGTGCAGGCACTTGTCCAGGCAGTGAAACCTACAGCTTGGACTAGTAGGGAAGAGTGTTCCCATCAGCATGAACAGAACCAAATAGGATCAAAGCTACTGAGCTAGTAGGAACAGCAGATGCTGGAGAATCTGCGATAACAAGGTGTGGAGCTGGATGAACGCAGCAGGAAGACTGACATTTCAGGCAGAGGCTCTCAAAGAGTCTATGCCCAAAACTTCAGCCTTCCTGCTCAGCCCACTGCGTTCATCCAACTCCACATCTTGTTGTTATCTCAAGATCAAGCTACAGCACAGCTCACAGCAAGGATTAACCCAGAAAGGGAGGCAAGACATGGTCCATTATAGCACAGTTTATTTACACTTTGTACAGAGCAATGAGCTGCTCCTACAAAAAGGAGTCGTCTCTACACGTCTCCCATTCAGACACATGACAACAAGCTCACTCCCTGCAGGCAGTTCAGTCACTCTTCCCCCAGGGTGAGCCTGTCAAACAGATACTCTCCCGTGCCATTGTCAGGGGCTCCCAGTCTCTTCAGGTTGGTGATGTGATCTCCCAGCTTCTTGATCATCTTCACTTGCTCATCCAAGTAGTGCCTCTCCAGGAAGTCACACAGCTGGAGGGAAACAAAGTCAAAGTCAGTCTACTGGATCAAAAAGCCATTTTAAATGGATCTTCCATTTCAGATGTGACCATCTGAACAGGGAGGGATACACAGGTGAAGCTGTTATAGTTTCACCAGGCTGCAGGAGGCTGTCAGAACAAAAATTTACATGCACAGAAAGATGATTTGCTTCCAAGTTTATGGAAGAATTTATCTATCCTGTTATTCCTGGCATTGTATTACTGTCAAGAGGATGTCTGCCTTGCTTTCAAGCATGAAAGCTTCAAAACTCACATGCGGGTCAGTGTGGCCAGAGGCCAGTTTGTGCAGATCCAGCAGACTCTGGTTCACATCCTTCTCCATCTGCAGAGCTCTCTGCATTGCCTCCAGACCATTGCCCCACTCATCCTGCTCTGGCTTCTGGAGGGGTGGGGGGGGGGGTTGGTGGGGAGAAAATAAGCAAATGCTTAAGTTGCTTTATCCATAAACAAGTGATCAGTGTAGCATATAGCCTTATTACTGAACCAACAGCAACTGCTTCAAGTCCATATTTAGCACCATTGCCACCAAACTAGCAAGATAGACACTAAGCCCAACCTTTATGTCCTGCAGGAGGACTCGACCACCACGTTTATTCTGGAATGCCATCAGTTTCTCAGCGTGTTCCCGCTCTTCATGGGACTGCTCCTTGAGGAACTCAGCAAAGTGACGCAGGGCAACATCATCCCGGTCAAAGTAAGAGAACTGTGGGAGAGAGAAACATTGCTGCTGACCAGTTACTTCTATATCTGAAGGAGAAAAGTCACCCATATATGGACCAGCAAAAACCTTCCCTCGAAGGAGTCAGAGCAGCACAGCATGGAGTGAGACCCTTCAATCCAACCAGTCCTAGTTCACTATTTGGCCCATATCCCTGTAAACCTCTATTTAGAGGCTTGTTCTAATGGCTTTGACATTTAACTGTACCTGCATCTACCACTTCCTCTGGCTGTTCATTCCCATATTAACCTCCTTCAGGCCTCTTGCACATCCTTTCCCCTGAAACATATGCCATTTGCTCCCACGTTTTGAATTCTAACTAGAAAAAACACTGGGGCCATTCACCCTATCAATGCCCACTATGAATTCCTGGGTCTCTACAAGGTCCCCCCACAAACTCCATGTGGGGGCGAGTAGGTCCCAGCATATCCAGCTTTGCTTTAAACTCAAACCCTCCTGTCCTGCTAACATCCTGCCAAGTCACTTCTGACCCTTACCCAAATTAAGGATTCCTATTATTGTCCAGCCACAACCAGAGCACTCCATATGGAGCCTCAATATCCTGTTGAAGCATGACACCCAAACTACTATAGTCAAATGCCTGAGCAACAAAGGCAAACATCTCCACAACCAGCCTAGTCCTTGGGTCTGTTCTACAACACTACACAGGGCCCTACCACCATTAGAGGTGCAAGTCCTGTCCTTTTAGGTTTTTTGAAAACCCCCAAAAGCAAAGCATTACTCCAACCACCACTCAGCCCATTGGTAGAGTCAAGCAAGATCTCTTCTCCACCCACTATACTGCCAGTCACCCACAAGCTTTGTAAGCATTCCTCCATATTGCTCAGCAAGTTTATATAAAACTGAACAAAAAGTAGACCCAGTATGTCCTGCAGCATGTCATTGGCCATAAGCCACAAGTACCCAAAGTAGACATGCTTCCTACTGTCAAGCCAATTTTGGCTTGAATTCACAAGCTTATCCTAAATCCCATATGATATAGCTTCACTTGCTAGTCTACCACACCAAGCCTACAGTTAAAGTGCTTCCCTGCTGAAGGAGGAGAAAAGTAGAAGGATTGTCTTAGAAGTTGGATCATTAACATTCCACACAAGCTAGAAGCAAGCATGAGAAAACTCTCATTGTGATGTGGGTAAGGACAAGATGACACAGCCTTAGTGAGAAAACCTTCCAATACAGGAGGGTTCCCAGCTCAGAATTCAGCTTGATACAAGTAAATTCACACAGCTTTCAAAAAGCCATAAGTAGTCTATTAGCAGCAATTGGAGCTCAGGGTAATGGTAGTGCTCCTAGCTCTGGGAGGACAGCCCCTCAGGTTCATGCATCACATGCTCTGAGATAGCTCAGTGCCCTGATCAACCTGATGAGATTTTGTTCAAGGCAGTTAACCCTAATACACTGCAGAAGCAAAGTATACTCAGATCACACACACCAAGAACACAAAGCATTGATAACTTTTTGTGGAAAAAAAAAACCACAACATATTCACTACTCCAGGTAGAGCAAGGGAAGGGCTACAAACAGAACACTAATTAAACAGGAATCAAATGATGCAAATAAATCCTACACCCTCAATACAATCTGGGTAAAGATTTAAACCTAAATAAACCCAGAGACAACACTCACCATGGAGAGGTAAACATAGGAAGAATAAAGCTCCAGGTTGATCTGCTTGTTAACAGCATCCTCACAGTCCTCATGGTAGTTCTGACACACTTGGGAGGCCATATTCACTATCACCAAGACAACTCTAAAACCAAGCCTCACTACCACAACCTCTTGTACTCTTCCTCCAAGGAAGAAACAGGGCGTAACATTATTAATAATGATTGACAATCCCTGACATCCAATCAGGAATCTCCTATCAATCCAGTTACCAATGAATAGGGAAAGGGGGATGTTGGGATGGGCTAAAACCCAGAGCCAATCAGAAATTTGGAATACAGGGAGTTTTGGGAAATAAGGCTTGCTGATGCAATTGGTTTTGGAGTGACAAATCCTCAACATACCCCACACGAGCTGTTATTGAAAAGCGCCAGTATCCCTATCTCTGGATCAACAAACTCTGAGTTCAGGTGCCAGTGTCCCTCATAAAATAGTTACAATGGCGCAGGAATGGAGTGATGAAAAGCCATTACCTTTGGTGAAACACTTTTCCATCATCTGACAAAATTTGTTTCTTTTTGTCGCTGTGACTGTTTCTCCGATATCCCAAGTGTTTGCATCTGGTTTCATTCTCGAAGGGGTTCAGTCCTGGATTAGGTGATGATAATGCAATGTGGAGCTGGATGAACACAGCAGGCCAGGCAGCATTTAAGGAGAAGGAAAGCTGACGTTTCAGGTCAGGACCCTTCTTCAGAAATTCAGGTGATGAGATGTGATTGGATTAAACTCTGGCTCAGATGGGGGAGGGGGCTTTGATTGGTATTGGGAACCACCAATCACCATCCAGACATGACCCTCTTCGGACAAACTCCACCAATGGGCACAGTTGACCCGCCCAAACAGAAAATGTATCTGGAGATTGGCACATGTCCTGGCCAAAGTGGAGATGCAGTGGGTGTCCAGTGATACAAAGGACTTTGCGCAAACATTATGAGTTATCTGCTGATGCATACAGTAAGACTGATTCTTTCTTCAAATAACTGGAGCTCTAACAGAATGTCAGTTGTGTGCCAAACCAATTTTGCTTTTATTTTTGTGGTCTTTAAATGGTATTGTATAATGATTTTCTATATTTTTTGGCCTCTCCCCTCTTTAGGTAGTTGTATGTCACTGCCCTTTTAAGTATTGCAGCCCTGTAGGATTGGGCTTTTTTTGTCACAGAGGGTATCCAGGCCCAAAAAGGGGTAAACATATCATAACGGCTCCTGTTCTTGGTCCCCTCCTTACAATGGGCCTTGGAATGTAAAATTTCATAAAGAACACTATCACACAGACACAGCGTTTGGTTCAACCACAAATTTGCTTGATAGAATAAGCCTCCTGGTGCCCTGACACAACGCCTCTCAGCTGGTCTAAATGATACAACACCTGTCCAATTTAAATCTCACCCTGATTTAACACTGACACTCACCCAAAACCGGCACCAGGCAGCATGATGTATTTAAATAAAACCAAAATTCCACTTGCAAAACCTTACGTTTCTGACTGAATTGTACTCAATTCATTTAGTCATTATCCTTGAATTACTTTAATTTCCTTCCACCATAGGGTCAGAATTGAGGATGTTTGCTGACGATTGCACAATGTTCAGCAAGATTCGCCACTCCTCAGATACTGAAGGATTCCGGAGTCAAATGTAACAAGATCTGTACAATATTCAGGCTATGGATGAGAAATGGCAAGTAACAATCGCGCCTTCCCTTGACCCTTTTATGGCCTTACTGTCGCTGACAATATCCTGGGGGTTACCATTAATCACAGCTCAAATGGATGAGCCACATAAATAGTGTCCACAAGAGTAGATTCAAGGCTAGGAATGCTGCAGTGAGAAATGCATCTCTGGTCTCCTCAAAGCCTATCCATCATTGACAAGGCACAAGTCAGCAGTGTGATGGAATACTCCCCACTTGCCTGGATGGGTGCAGCCCCAATAACACTCAAGAAGCTTGACACCATCCAGGACAAAGCAGCCCCCGCTTGACTGGCACCACATCTACAATCATCCATTTCCTCCACCACCGACGCTCAGTAGCAGCAGCATCTATAAGATGCATTGCAGGAATTCACCAAAGATCCTCAGACAGCACCTTCCAAACCCACAAACACTTCCATGTAAATGACAAAGGCAGCAGAACTATGACACACCGCACCCTCCATATTTCCCTTCAAGCCACTCACCATTCTGACTTGGAAATGTATCGCCGTTCCTTCACTGTCGCCAGGTGAAAATCTTGGAACACCCTCCCTAAGGGCATTGTGGGTAAACCTACAGCACATGGACTGCAACAGGTCAAGAAGGCAGCTCACCCCCACCTTCCCAACGGGCAATAAATGTTGACCCCACCAGAAATGCCCATGGCCTCTGAGAGAAAAACAATTGTGAAAAGCCCTCAGCCCTAATACCCCTATGGCAAATGGCATACAACTCTACACTCAGTTTCCAGTGAGAACGATGAGCCCTCAAACCAGCTTGACTGATTCGGACTCTCCCACTACTGCAGACCCCTCCCAGACTGTGATCACTCCAATTTGGCTGGAACACTGACACAATCTCCAAAATCCCCAACAGCACGGCTCCATCCTCTGTTGAATGCAGGCCTGAGTCAGGCCGACCAATCCTTTCCCACTTTCCATCTGTAATGCCAGTTCTTTCTCTTATGATAATCCTTAATGAAATAACATCAGTGCATTTACTGAGGCCATTCTGCTGAATGGTCAGTGCTTAACAGCCTCTTTGATCTGGACAGACCAGCTCAATGATGTTATTTCTCACCATCCAGCGCTATGAATGGCAGTTGTCTGGCATCGCATGGTTCTTCAATGACCCACTCCTTTCCTCAGTTAGATGCCATGATGGTGGTTATCCTGTGCCATTGTTCTGATCATATCCCAACTTCCAACCCTTTTACCATCATCAGTTCTGTTCTGATATTGAAATGCCTGAATTTAACAACTTGAACATCACATGCATACACTTGACGTTTATTCACTGTACTCATATCCACGAGGTTTGGTATTTACTCCCAAATTATTACATGCAGTTCAGTCGGAGGGAAATCTGATCTCACAACAGCATGGGGGTTTTTGTTTTCAACTGTTCTGCCAATTTGGAAGGAGAAAATGAAAAACAGCTGACTTCTGGACACAGGTCATTCTTTTTTATCAAAACAGAAACCGAATGTTTTAACTTTTAAAATACATTTTCTTCAAGGAGTTCTTTGAGTTGTCCTTTAAGGGCCATTTAAAATTCTATTTCTTGGAATGTAGATCGGCAGCCTCTCATATGGACTCTCACTGTTCTTCAGTTTGTGTATCTACACTGGTTTGCAGGCTAACGGCATTCTCTGTGTCAATGTTTGTGGGATGCTCCCATGATTCAATTTGTAGTTTACACAATGAACACATTTAGTCTGGTTTGCGTGCCTTAATGTAACTGTCTATTTCACACAACAGACTGACTAAACCGTCTGTGTTAGAGAGAAAGCAGTAAAAAGCAGATACCTTTATGCTGGAAAATCACACAGTGTGATATCATGCAGCTATTTCACAAGTACAGGACTGTCTGGAAACTGCTGAATGCAACAGGAACAATTGATAGAGCTTTTTCACAGGATTATTTGAATTTGGTGGCAGCACCTGTCAGGAGCAGCGATAGTGACAAGGCTGGTGATGAATAAACTAGAGCTGGCAAGTAATGCGGTCTCATTTCTGAATTTTGACACAACAGCAAGTTGTGCCTGAAACCTTCCCCAGGAGATGCAAAGGAATTAACTGTCGATAAATGAATTTTATTACACCTACTGCATTTCTCAAAATTCCCGAAACCTCTGAAGACGCTGGATAATTACAGCTGCAACGTCAACTTTCAAATCTATTCGTAGGGGGCTATTGCAACAAATGGAGTTTGAACATCAGCTGGAAAAATTGATCCACAATTGGGCGTAAAAACTAATTCACACCAATACAAATTGATGGAGCATTTGCTGCTGTTTTGTCAAAAAGGTTTGAGACCAATTTTGTTCAGACACAGAATGGTGGAAGTTGACTTTGATATCAGGTTTTGAGCTGTTGTATGTTTGTAACCAATTCACCTCATATCAAGTGATTGAGGCAGAGTTTGCCAGATACATGTCACCCTGTAATATTGGGAACTGGCTCGAAGAGGATGTGGGTTAAATAAATTTGATAGACTGGAATCATTGCACACTGAATATTTCTTTGCCTTGGTAACCAGTGGCAACAATGGCTCAGCTTCTGATCTAGCCAAAATTAGTATTGTTCAAGTGAGGCAACTCGTGGTATGCTGACTGCTGTGTTGCTGGGCTCACTGAAATGTTGGCTGCATTCTACATCAACCATAAGATAGAGCTGTCAATCCTGTGATCTAGTACTAGTCACCTACTGTGATTCTTGTTCCAGAATTGTAAGAGGACATGGCAGAGATATGGGGGCAATCCCTTGTACTCTGCAGACTGACAACCAAGCAGTTGCTGCTCAGCAAAAACTAAATCTCAAGTGTTTTGGTATTTGACCAAAAGTCTCATTAAGTTTAATTTCAGTTGATAGGGCCTTCTCTGAAGCTTGCATTGTCTGAAGGAATGGATTCTAACTAGGATTTGTTATGTTACCCTGATACCGCATTCACTCCCTGCACTGAAAATTTAGCGCCAGGCTGTACTGTGCTATGCACTGCAGAAACTCACCAAGGCTCCTCAGCGCCTTCCAAAACTGAGGCCACTTCCATCGAGAAGCAAGGCAGGCAACAGATATAAGAGGACAGCACCACCTGCAAGTTCCTTCCAAGCCATTTGCCAACCTGCCTTGGAAGTACAGTTCCTTGGTGAAAATGTATCAAATCCTTCAAGAGTATGGCCCCAATTGTTGAAAGCAGCAGCTCACCTTGAGGACACTGGTCCACACAGTGAAACCCACAGCCCAGTGGGGAAAGTGTTCCCATCAGCAGGAACAGAACTAAAACAGGATCAAGCTACAGCACAGCTCTCAGCAACGATTAACCCAGAAAGAGAGTCCATTATTGACCAGTCTATTTACACTTGGTGCAGGGCAATGAGCTGCTTCTACAAAAGGATAAGTCTCTACAGGTCTCCCATTCAGACACATGACAACAAACTCACTCCCTGCAGGCAGTTCAGTCACTCTCCCCCAGGGTGAGCCTGTCAAACAGGTACTTTCCCATGCCATTGTCAGGGGCTCCCAGTCTCTTCAGGTTGGTGATGTGATCTCCCAGCTTCTTGATCATCTTCACTTGCTCATCCAGGTAGTGCCTCTCCAGGAAGTCACACAGCTGGAGAAAGGAAAAATGAATTGAAGACGTGGTTTCTCTTGGAAGGGTTCATTCCTCTTGAATGAGGGGAAGCGAAAACAGCTGATATAATTCTAGTGTAGCGAAATTACCATACAGACCCCAAATCCAGAGATGTCACGATCCTGGATCAGATGTACAGCATAAGCAGACACTTCAGTGTAAATTATCCACAAATAGATTAGTTTAATCTAATCCCATTTACCACAATTTGGCCCATATCCCTCAACCGCTTCCCCCCCGCTCCCCGCCCCATTCATATACCCATCCAGATGCCTTTTAAGTGTTGTCATTATATAAGCCATCGCTTCCCAACACTCATTCCAGACACAACCTTGTGTGGAGAGGTATCCCTTAGATCTCTTAAATCTTTGCCTCACCTTAAACTAATGCCCTTTAGTTTTGGACTCCGCCCTGGGGAATGTTCTGACTATTTCTGTAAACATGCCCCTCAAGGTTCCCGCATCCCCACCTCAGCTCCTGACACTCCAGGGCAATGCTCCAGCCTACTCAGCCTCTCCCTGCTGTGGCACCACCCTTAAAACCTTTTGAACCTTTTCAAGTTTCAGAATATCCTTATTAGCTGGGGATGGGAATCACGTGTTGTATTCCAAAGTGGAATAACCACTTGTGTGCAGCCACACCATGACTTCACCTACTATACTCAAGGAGCTGACCAATAAAGCCAAGCGTTCCAAGTCCTGATCTGTATTTCCAAAATCCAGCACCTCACATTTATCTAAATTAAATGCCATCTCCCACGCCAGCCCATTGAGCTATCTGATGGAGATCCAATTGCTCTAGGTGCCCTTCTTCACTGTCCAATACACCTCCATTTTGAGGATATCTGCAGACTTACTAACCATACCTCACATCTGAATGATACAGGACGAAAAGCAGCAGGCCCAGCATCAAAGATAACGGGAACTGCAGATGCTGGAGAATCCAAGATAACAAAGTGTGGAGCTGGATGAACACAGCAGGCCAAGCAGCATCTCTGCAGTACAAAAGCTGATGTTTCGGGCCTGGACCCTTCATCAGAGCATCAATCCTTGTGACACTATTGGTCACAGGTTTCCAGTCTGAAAAGAACCGCCCACCACTACCTTTTGTCTACCTGAGCCAGTTCAGTATTCAAATGACTAATTCTCCCTGTATTCCATATGATGCAGCCTTGCTTACCAGTCTAGCAAGAGGGATTTTGTTCAATGACTTACTGAAGTCCATTTGGATCACACCCACTTCTCTGCCTTCAATCCTCTTCATTATTTCTTCAAATGAAGTTAGAGACAATTTCCCATACAAAGCTGTGTTGACTATTCCTAATCAGTCCTTGCCTTGGCAAAGGACTTAAAATCCTTTCCCTCAAACTTGCCCAACACCAAATGTCAGACTCATTGGTCTATAGTTCTCTAACCTTTCCTTACCACATTAACCTCCTATCTTTAGATAGGAAATTTGATAGCAAATGATACAACTATCTCAGCAAGGGGCCCAGCAATCACTCCAGATTTCTACGGTACAGCTACTTAGGTCCGAAGGATTTGTCCACCTATGTGTTTTAAGATGTCCAGCACCACCTCTGATGCTGAGCTCTTTCAAGATATCACTATTTTCCATGTTCTACATCTTCCACAAGCTTCTCCACATTAAATATTGTGGAAAAACACTTGTTTAGTATCTCCACAGCTCTTGGGACTCCACACATAGGGACACTTTTCTCCTCAAGCTTTTTGTAGAGTCCTTTGGATTTGCTTTAACCCTATTTGCCAAAGCTTTCATGTCCCCTTTTTGCTGTCCTGATTTCCTTCTTTAGAACATAAAGGCAGTAAGAGTATACTTAGGCTGATGCCCATGCCTGATGGATGTTTCCTTTCATTAAACCTCAATTTTTCTTGTCATCGAGCATTCCTACACCTATCAGCCTTGCCTTCCAACCTAACAGGAACAGTGTCTCTGGGCAATTCTCATTTTTGAGAGCTTCCCATTTTTCTAGCCATCCTTTACCTGCAAAGGTCTGTCCCAGTAAGCTTTTGGAAGTTCTTGCCTAGTACCTTCTAAATTGGAAGGTGGCCAATTTTGACTTTTTTTAAAGGTAACTGGTTTCTGCTTTTCCATCACTATTTTGCAAAAAACAAATTTATGGTTCCTGGCTCTAATAATATGCTCCCCCACTGACACTGCAGCCACCTACCCTGGCTTATTGTATCAGTGATAATGGGAACTGCAGATGCTGGAGAATCCAAGATAATAAAATGTGAGGCTGGATGAACACAGCAGGCCCAGCAGCATCTCAGGAGAACAAAAGCTGACGTTTCGGGCCTAGACCCTTCATCAGACCGTGCCTTATTGCCCTTGTTAAGGTCCAGTCGGCCAAAAGCCCTCAAGAGCCTGGTTATCAGATCACAAGCAAGATGTTTACTCAAAAATAGTACTGAATAGCCTCAGGTGCTACAGCCCAATTTGTCCAAAAGCCCACATCAGGAACTCACACGAGGGTCTGTGTTGCCAGAGGTGAGTTTGTGCAGATCCAGCAGACTCTGGTTCACATCCTTCTCCATCTGCAGAGCTCTCTGCATTGCCTCCAGACCATTGCCCCACTCACCCTGCCCTGGCTTCTGGAGGGAGGGAAGAGACAGATGTGTCACTATATCAAAAATGAGCGAAAGATAATTGGAAAGTTGTGCATTATAGCATTACTGCATTACCTCAGGGGTACTTATGTTTCAAATCCATGTCTAGCTCAGGTGGTTGTAATGTAGGAGGATAGACCAATCTTGATGTCCTGCAGGAGGACGCTGCCTTCACATTCATTCTGGAATGCCATCAGTTTCTCAGAGTGTTCCCATTCCACGTATTCCTTGAAGAACTCAGCAAAATGACACAGAGCCACATCATCCCGGTCAAAGTAAGACGACTACAAAAGAATTCAAACTGCATGAATATTGTACCGATACAGTTAAAGCCAGCCGACTGAAGATACAAGCTTATTTACTTCACCAAACTGCTGGAGCAGTTATCTTCAGCAATAATACCCAAAACTGAAATTGAAGCCAAATTACATATCGTTGAGCTTCATAACTAGAAACTTAGAATGAATTTTGGGCTTGTTGTTTAGAAGCTAGATAACCACCAGTACCCCTATTGGTGAACTCCACAAACCAGACCAGCTTGTACCCCTTCCTGAAGGGGAGTTAACTACTAACTACATTTAATTTTAGATGTAGAATAACTAAAATTACTGTAACCAGTTTAAGGCTGTAATTAGGCTCTTTCTAAATTCCTAGCCTGTGGAAACAGGCCATTCAGCTTAACAAGTCCATCACACCTCTCCACACAGCATCCCACCCAGACTCATTCCACTACCGTATCCCTGTATTTCCAATGGCTAATCCAGCTAACCTACGCTATGGGCTATTTAGCATGGCCAACCCAACCAACCTACATATCTTTGGATTGTGGGACGAAACCCATAGAGACACAAAACTCCATTCAGCCATCCAAAGCTGAGATCAAGCCCAGGCCCCTGGTACTGTGAGGCAGCAGTGCTCACTACTGAGCCACTAAAGCCTTGGAACAGATAGCAAACAAGGACTAAAACAGGAAACAACATTAAGGGCAAAATTTAATATAGTTCTCAGACAGAGAAAGACCTAGCCTGCTAATAAAGTTAGTGGAGAGCAGGAAGTTATTGACATCATGGCAACATCACTGTGGACAGTAGAAATTCCAAAGTTAAATAGAGACCTTAATCCTAATCTCTCGATATCCGGCAGTCAGCTGAATCAACCTAAACTGTGGTTTAATTGCTTGGATTAGTGATTCAATAGATTGGACTAAAGATTGTTCAGATGAGTGCACAACCCTTCGAGGCAGCTGAGGGATGCAAACAGAAGAAAGGAATCTGCAATATCTTTTTTTAATTTGGTGCAATTTCTGATTCTGAGCCGCCCTCTGACATGGTCTGGTAGGGCACACAGCTGGATCAAGTTGCTACACAAAACTCAGATGGGAACAAAGCTGGACAGACCACCCAGCGTTGAACTAAGCATTAAAATTGGCGAGAGGGCACACGCAGCCCGGCTGCATCCTGCTTATTAATGTCTGGGGAGTAGGACCAACGTTGGGGGAGCTGTCCCACAGATTGGACAAACAACAGTCTGAAATAGCCAATCTCATGTCTTTCAGCCAATAATCCTGACTCTTTCATCCCAGTGCTTAACACTGCTGCCTCGCACGCCAGGGACCCGGCTTCAATTCTATCCTCTGTCTGTGTGGAGTTTGAACATTCTCCCCGTGCCCGCACGGGTGTCCTCTGGGTGCTCCGGTTTCCTCCCACAGTCCAAAGATGAGCAGGCTAGGGTGAATCGCCCATGCTAAATTGCCCATTGTATCCAGGGATGTGTAGGCTAGGTGGATTGGCCATGGGAAACATGGTGTTGCAGCGATAAGATAGGGAGATGGGTCTGGGCGGGATGTTCCTTGGCGGGTCAGCGTGGAGCCAATGGGCCGAATGGCCTGTTTCCACACTGTATGTATTCTATGATTCTATCTCTAGCTCTGGCTATGTCCTGTATAATCACCAGGCCAAACTTACCAGAGGGAGCAGCACAATGATACACAGTCAGGATGGAGCGAGACTGAGAGACTTAACATGAGCTCTGGACCCCATGCAGCCCAATGGCATTGCATCAAACTTGGGCAAGGAAATCTCCCATCAACTACCACGTATAGCAGGTGAATCCACCAGGATGAACACCACTCGTGAAAAATGCTGAGCGCAGGAAAGGAACAGAATGCACTCTTGATGGAGACCATCAATGTCCAACATCAAAAGTATTTCAATAGCCTAAGTGTTGGCCTAGTCCTGAAGTTTTATCTGCCAGACAGGGTTTCAGTAGATGCTGCAGGAGTCAACACAAGAGAGAAATTTCTTCATCAACAATGTACCCAACAGAAATCCAGCTCTCCGCAACAGAGTTGGCAAGAGTGACTGTGCTTGCAGAGGAAAAGTCTTGTCTTCACGTTAAGGACACCCTTTATCATGTGTTTGGTATTTACATCATGCTGAATCGGGTATGTTGAGAAAAGATCTTGCAACTCAAAAGTTGGCCTCAGAAAGGCTTGCTTGGCATACCCCCCCCCGTGTGAATATTCACTCCTTTGGCTACACAGTAGCAGCAGTGGGTCCCATTTACAAGATGCACTGCACCAACTTGTCAAGGCTCTACTGACAACATCTTCCAAATCCACAACTTCAACATCATTGAAGGACAGGGTATACTTTGGGACACCGCCACCTACAAGTTCCTCTCCAGATCACTTACTAGCCTGACTTAAAAATATATAGTTGTTCTAGCATTGTCACCAGGTCAAAATCCTGTAACCCCACCCCCAACAGTATTGTGGCTGTACTACAGCAGTTCAAGAAGATAGCACACCTCCAATATCTCAAGTGTAATTTAGGATGGCCCAGCCAGAGATGCTCCCATCCTGTGAATTAGAATGTAAGTACATAAGGCCTAGGAGCAGAAGTACACCGGTCAGCCCCTTTGACGATAGCTGATATCATCTTAGCCTCAACTCCACTTTCCTGCCTGGTCTCTCTATTACCCCTTTTAATTTGTAATTGATGAAAAATATACCTATCTGCTTATTATAATTTACTCGATGTCTCAGCATCCACCACACTCTCTGATAGAGTGTTCCACAGATTCTTGACTCTTTGAGAGAAGTGATTCCTCCTTGCCTCTGTTTTATATTTGCTGCCCCTTGCCCTAAAACTGTGACCTCTCAGTCTAGATTGCCCAATGTGAGGAAACATCATTTCTGTGTCCCCTATGTCAATGCCCTTTAGCGTCTTGTGCATCTCAATTAGATCTCTCTCATCCTTCCAACCTGTGGAGAGTGTTGGCCAAAACTGTCAATCTCACTGCCTCAGACAAACTCCTCATTTATGGAATCAATCTAATGAACCTCCTCTGAACTTGGTTCAATATAACTACATTTTCTCCACAAGTAAGGGGACCAAAATTGTGCACAATACTCCAAGTGTGGTCTCACAAATCCTTCGTACTGTTGCAACATCATTTCCCCACTTTTATATTTTTCTTCCTTTAGCAACAAATGCCCAAATTCCATTTCCCTTCCTTATTAGCTGCTGGACCAACAAAGGAGTTTACTGTGATGCATGCACGAGGATACCCAGATTCCTCTGCACCAAAGCTCTCTCAAGTTTTTCTCTATTTAGATCATAAGTTGCCTTCGGTTATTCTGACCAACATGGAAAACCTCAAACTCATCTGTGTTAAAATTCGTTTGCCAAACTTTGGCCCATTCTCCTCACCTATCTCTATCTATTTGTAAATGTCTTATTTGTTCAGTACAACTTACTTTCCCACCTTAAACTGAAAAAAAAACTGCGGAGTCTGTAAATCAGACACAAAAACGGAAGTTGCTGAAAGAGCTCAGTAGTTCAGGCAGCATCTGTGAAGAGAAATCAACGTTAATGTTTCAGGTTGAACTGTTTCAGGTTGAAACGTTAACTCTCGTTCCTCTTCGCAGATGCTGCCAGACCTGCTGAGTTCTTCCAGCAACTTCTGTTTCTGTTATTTTCCCACCTATTTAGTGTTGATAAGAAGCCAGTATTGGGTGTTAGCCTTGGTGATGTCACTGAACGGATTAATACTGAGGAGCGCCACAAGGACCACCTACTACGATGGTGTCATGTGGACTTGTTGGCAGAACAGTTTAGAATCTTGAAGGAAGGAGAGCTGACATCCTGCCTTTCTCAAAGTCTTGGTAACAATGTCCATCATATCAGTGTAACCGGTAACTCATTGCTAACATGCAAATAAAGTGTACCTTGTTCACCACAAGAGACTCTTCTAGTTAGATCAGGAGGCGGTTTCCCTCGCCGATCGAAACTAAACAGGCTCTGTAGTTTCCTATACTTAAAGGGGAAGGCAGCAACAGCCTTTGTCACGAACAGTAGCTCATGCAGGGCGGCGAGCTGGCTCTGTCCATGCCTCTGACTCTCTTAGGATGATTCAATAACATTGACATGAACAAAAGCCTTATGTGGCTCTTCTAAAGTCTAGGTCAAAGGGTTTTATCTGGACACCAGTTGGGATAGTTTTTTTAATATTAACTCTTTCAAGGTGGGCTGACATCATTGGATAAGCAGCCATCAGTCGTGGTGGAGCTGGAGTCACATGTAGTCCAGACCAGGTAAGGGCAGCAGATTTCCTTCCTTAAAGGACTTTAGTGAACCAGATGGGTTTTTATGGCAATCTGCAATGGTCATACCCTGGCAATCAGGCTATGTTTGTCACTCCAGACTTCTACTGAATTCAGACATCATCATCTGCGTTGGTGACATTAGAACCCCTGCTCCCAGTAACATGACAGAATCACAGAAGTGTCATGGGGCAGAAAGAGACTGTTTGGCCCGTCCTGCTTGCACCAGCTTACTAAGTTAACATCACCTGGTGCCACTCCCCTGTTTTAACCCCCACGCCCATGCATGTTATTTTCATCCCAGTCATTGTCCAAAGACTCCTTGAATTAGACCGGCATTCTGGATTAATTGGCCCAGTGACATGAACACTGTGACAAGTCTCGCTATGTTCAAGCTTCAATCAGATTCCATTTTGTAAACCATTAAGTGCCGAGTTTTTAATGGGTCATGAGCAGTAGAATTCTAACAAATTAGTAAATTAAAGCAGCAGTAAAGAACTATCAAACGATGATTTCCTTCCCTTTTGCCAGCCTGCAGTCTAGTCTCAACTGTATAGATTGATTGCAGGAATCCCAAGTGTTCCATGCATTGTGTGGCCCATGATCAGGGACACTTGGGCACAGCTAAAGCCACAGAAGGGACCCAGGCAGCTGAGATAACTGGTCCCCAAAATTTTGCTGTGCCTGGACCAGGAGTTGGCCAAGACTAGAAGTTGAAATATGAAGAAGTCATAGAATCCCTACAGTGTGGAAACAGGCCCTTCAGCCCAACAAGTCCACACCAACCCTCCCACCTTTCATCCACCCAATCTACACATCCCTGAGCTCGGGCAATTTAGCATGACCAGTCCACCTAAAGCGCACAGCTTTGGACTGTGGGAGGAAACCAGAGCACCCAGTGGAAACCCACGCAGACCCTGGGAGAACGAGCAGACTCCACACAGACAGTCACCCGAGGCTGGAATTGAACCTGGGTCCCCTGTGCTGTGAGGCAGCAGGGCTAACCACTGAGCCACTGTGCGTCCTGCAGCTTTTCTCTGTTTCAAGTGGCCAACAGCAGAGTGGGGCTGTAGTGAAATGTCCCTTTTCTAGGCCATGACTAATATGGGTTGATCCAGTCAACTAAAAGGATGACAATGTGAGGACAAATTGCCATTAATACAAAAAGGGTACTTTCCTTGCTGAGGCTGGATCATACTATTGATGCAAGACTCTCCAAATCCTTGGGATACACAGTTGGTATAAAGTTTACCAGCGAATGCTGCATGCAGCTTCTCTCCAGGACCACACAGGCAACTGTAAAGTTGTGGAAGAGAAGCAGGCAGTCAGAGTGACACCCAGTTCCCCCAACATGCCACCTGAACTCCACGGACTGGCCTGCACCCTCCTGCTCCAACAGCATGCGCCGACACATCCTGCCAAAATGACATATTGCTTATTTAACCAAAACATCCTTTGGCTGAGCCATACATTTCTCCCTCAAAGCTCCACATCCTGTGCCAATACATTTGGTGGCACTGTGGAAATGCAGTAAGTCCTTACTGATATCTGTAATGACATGGTATGTAATGGCATACCCTGGAGCAGGTGGGACTTGAACCCTCTAACTCAGAGGTGGGGACATTACTCGTACAGAATAAGAGCCCCAGTACAGGCATTTCTAAGCAACCTGCTCAAGTGTGATAAGGCACACCTCTGGAAGAGGTGGGGCTGGAAGCCAGGCCTCTAGGCTCAGAGGTAGAGACCCTACCACAAGCGCCCCAGTGCATCTTTATATTTAGTTTTTGGAAAGTTTACAGTTTATAAAACACATGGTCAAATATTTCGTACTTTCCTGTGATAATCATCCAATCAGAATCTATCACCAAAATGTTCCCTGGTCCAAAATATCCATTGCATCTTGTAATTGGTGACTTTTGATGAGAACAGTGCTCCGATTGGTTATTGGGAGTGATCAATTACCAGCTGAACTAGGAGCCTTGCTATTAAAGGTGGTGCTAGCCATATTAGGCTAAATATACAAGCTGAGAGTTAGGATACTGTGTGAGTTTCTTCTGTTAGAAATGGCCTCTGAAGTGTGTCAGAGCTACCACAAGGACTGTGAGGATGCTGTTAACAAGCAGATCAACCTGGAGCTCCATTCCTCTTATGTTTACCTCTCCATGGTGAGGCTTGTGGCCCTGTGACTGTGTTCTGGTAAAGTTGGGGGTTTCCTTGCTCCACTGAGGTGGTTTTAAATTTATCTTAGTTGTGGGCTTGGTGAGATTTTAAACAGTGAATGCCTTCTGATGTGTGACAATGATGTTTGAGTTAATAACCTCCTATCTGTAGTTGGTGTCTTTTATAAATGTTTGAAATGAAACTAAATCTGCCTGAAGTGATGACTGAAGGTAAACCTAGATAAATCTTCCTTGCTGAGACCAGGCTGTCACCAAAGGATAAATCTCCAGTGAAAAGCACTCTTCACTAATCTCCATTTGTCTTTGAATCCTGTTTGAAAATGAATACTTCTATCTGTCAGTGGAGGTGAATTTGCAGCCTGTTCTTAATATAACAGGATATACTTATAGGGGCAAGTCAAGGGATTAATGCAGACTGACAGTGTTCCTTTTGCTGTAGAAGTGCCTATGCTGGCTCTACTAGATAACACCAATACCCTGCCTTCATGTGCTATCCAAATCATTCAATGGACCAACTGAGCCTACCTCCTCTGCCATATTCTGCAGGCTCTATTCCACTTTCTAATTATAATTAGTATCCCCAGTGTGGAAACAGGCTCTCTAGCCCAACAAATCCACACTGAACCTTGGAGCAGTCTTGCTATGACCCATCTCACCTCTACCTCCCTGACCACTATGGGGCAACTTAGCATAGCCAATCCACCTAACTTACATGTCTTTGGGTTGTGGGAGGAAACTTACACAAGGACAATTGTGAAAACTCCTCAGTTGCTTGAGGGTGGAATTGAGCCTGGATCCCTAGTGTTGAGACAGCAGTGCTCTCTGATGAAGGGTCTAGGCCTGAAACATCAGCTTTTGTGCTCCTGAGATGCGGCTTGGCCTGCTGTGTTCATCCAGCCTCACATTTTTATTATCTTGGAATTCTCCAGCATCTGCAGTTCCCATTATCTCTAGTGCTATCCACTGTGCTGCCCATTTTCAGATTACTTGCTGTTTTGTTTCCATTTCTCTCTCTCTCCTTGCATCACCTTTGCTACTTTCTTGTGGGTTGGACACTCTCTTATATTAGAATGAAATGTAACTATTCCTGAAAGCATTTGTCCCTGCAACTTTTGATCACTGACAAACCTTGTGAATTCCTTTAGTGGAAGGTGATCACTTTCAGTAACTTAGGAGCTACATCAGTGTATGTCAAACAAAGCACAGACTCTGAAATAATGGTCTTAAACCTAGTAGCATCTGTGCAGAGAGTTCACTAGAACTTTGTTTAGGTCCTCCAGCTTTCCATTGTATATTGAGGTTCAGGTGTAACTAGAATTCTATTCCTCTCTATCTACTTGCAGTTATCTATCTTTGACTGGGATGATGTTGCCCTGCGTCACTTTGCTGAGTTCTTGAAGGAGCAGTCCCATGAGGAAAAGAACATGCTGAGAAACTGATGGCATTCAGAATAAACGTGGAGGCAGAGTCCTCCTGCAGGACATCAAGGTTAAATTTGCTTCAGATATATTCAAAAAATTCTGAATTGGGTTTAATGTAGCAATTGTATTATGATTGCTTGTTTGTGTAAATATGCAGTTTCTTTTATTCTTTCAATTGAGAGAAATATCTGCCCCTTTGCACCCCCTCCAGAAGCCAGAGCAGGATGAGTGGGGCAATGCAGAGAGCTCTGCAGATGGAGAAGGATGTGAACCAGACTCTGCTGGATCTGCACAAACTGGCCTCTGACCACACTGACCCTCATGTGAGTACTTGGATGAGGGACTACTATCCTTGATCTCTCAACTCTTGCTTGTGATTCTTTTTTGGTTTTGGGTGAAGGACTTGGGATCAATGCACACTTTGGCACAAAAACCTTCAATAACTACCAGTTGATGATCCATTCTTCAAAGGGACCTCCTTTCCAGAACTTGAAACTTTGATTCTTTCGTTGGCCACTAATTAGTCATCCATCTCTGCTTTCTAGCTGTGTGACTTCCTGGAGAGGCATTACTTGGATGAGCAAGTGAAGATGATCAAGAAGCTGGGAGATCACATCACCAACCTGAAGAGACTAGGAGCCCCTGACAATGGCATGGGAGAGTACCTGTTTGACAGGCTCACCCTGGGGGACAGCAACTGAACTGACTGCAGGGAGCAAGTTTAGTGTTATGTACTTGTATCAGTGAGACCTTGTGGTGCTGGGTGATCTGGCTTTAGTGAAATGCTCAATGACTGTCTGAATAAATTGATCAGTTTAGACTGGAGTCAGAGTCCTGTCTTTTCATGGTTGTTCTTGGTTTTTCTCACTCCAAGGCAAGACAGTGCTCTAATTTGAGCCAGTGTGATTGTTCTATCATGGAGCTCACAACACTTCTGTCAACAATTTTATTTGCCAATCATTTGCATTTCTAGTACACTCTTCTTTCTTGGAGAATTTGCCTGGCAAACCTGATGATGAATTTGATTCTTTTCTTACTGAATAGAAACTGCTCTACCTTTTACCAGCACTTGCAATATTTGGCTGGCTTCCACTAACAAACAAGACTAGCTCCTCGAATATTCCAGGGCAAGGGATGAGTTTCTCAGGCATGGCCTCAATAGTGAGGTTTTTAGGTCTTCCTGACAATGCTACTTGCCAACTGAGTGAACTGTTCCAGAGTAGCACAAATCACTGCTTTCGCCACTGTCCTGAACAAGCAGTGGCCCCCTTTTGGGAGGGGATGAAGTAGGTTTTATCTCTTTTGAGAGAGGGCAGGAATTGGCTGGGGCAAGCTTTGTCCTTACACTTAGTGGAGTATAGATCTGTGGGATGTTCAGAATGATATCAATGAAAGGCAAACTCACTTTTACTAGGTCACGCCTACAGACTATCTCAGTAGTGACTAAGTGATACAACATGCAATCACACGGTTTTTTCCTGGAGGACTAGTCCTTGCTCAGAAGTGCCCAAAAGAAACAACAGATTCAAGGAACTAGGACTAAGACCTTCCATCTGATCCAAAGGGGCCAGCATCTTGAGTCTCACGTGTCAATTGCCATTATCACTCAACACAATGACTCGAATGTCCTATTTTTCTGCTTGTCATAGAATACTCTGTACAGATTTTTTTTAATTCAAACTTAGTATTTTTGCACTGACCTCTCATTTCTAACCTGTGTTGCATTATAATCTCTTCTTGTAGAAGCTTTGATTTTAAAAGACCTCTGGTCAACTGAAGAATTTGTGGTCAAATTGGATCCTTTGAAAGTCCAAATTCATTTGCTTTGGTACAAAGGATGGACAGATAAAGAAGTGGAATGACTTGATCGTCCCTTGATTGTTTTGCCCCCCCTCTGCCTGGAGCCATTATGAATTTGGGAACCTCATCCAAGGTCTGGTCCTCCCAATCATCTGATCTAGGACTGAACCAGTTTTGAACTGACAGTTGACATTAACACCTGGGATCTCACAGAAACTGTCACCCAAGGTTTAAAAAAAATGAGAGGGGGAGAAGAGAAATTGTTAGGAGCAATGAGAATAACCTGGAATTCACTCTCTGAAAGATGGTGATACTAATTTTAAAAAAAAATTGGATTTACTCAAAAAAGCAAAGACATTTGCAATGCCATCAGGAAAGAGCAGGGGAATGTAAGGAGTTACATAGTTCGCACAGGCACAGCATGAAATGGCCTCCCTTTGTGTTCTACGATCAATGGTGAGCCACAGACTTAGAGAGCATCAACATTCTCATCTCTTCATGGTATGTAGCTAACCCAGAATATGTATTGCCCATCTATAATTATCCTTAAGATTGTGGTGCTGAGCTCCCGCCTTCAGCCATTGCAGTCCATGTGCTAAGCAACAATGTCCTTAGGGAGGGAGTTCCCAGATTCTGACCCAATGACACTTCAGGAACAGTGACATATTTCCAAGTCAGGATGGTGAATGGCTTGGAGAGAGACTTGCAGGGGCTGGTGTTCCCATGTATCTGCTGCACTTGTCCTTATAAGGGATACAGGCCTTGGATTTGGAAGGTGCTGTTGAAATGGCCTGGGAGAGTTACTCCTGCGCAACTTGGTAGATGGCACCCAATCACTGGATGGTGGGAGGCAATGTGGATGGGATGTGAATAAAATGGTTGGCTTTGCCATGAATTTTGTCAACATTGTTGAGTGCTGTTAGCTGCTGTAACCAGTCAGGCAAGTGGAGTGTATTCCATTAGTCTCTCCTGAGGAAGGGTGACCGGACCCAAAATGTTAACTCTGATTTTTCTTCAGATGATGCTAGATCTGCTGAGCCTTTCCAGCAACTTCTGTTTTTATTCCTGATTTACAGCATCTGCAGTTCTTTCAGTTTTTATACATTATTCTGTTGTTTATTGCCTTGTGGGTAGCAAACGGGCATCGGTATCAGGAGGTGAGTCATATACGACAGAATTCCTAACCTCTGAGCTCTCCAGCCACAGTGTTGAAAAGGATGGTACAGTTCAGTTTCTGGTGAAGCCAGTTTCATTCTTGCATGATATGGGCATTGCCAGGCATTTATGATATGAATATGAATTGCCATTTATCAGACCAAGCCTGGATGTCATTTAGATCTTGCTCCACATAAACATGAGCTGCTGTACTATTTGAGACATGAACGTTGTGTAATCATCGGGGAACCTCCCCTCTTCTGAATGAATGATGGAAGGAAAGTCATTGATGGAGCAGCCAAAGATGATTCATTATTTCAGATTCGAGTATTCCTCTGCCATGTTGAAATTTGATCAGAAAAGGACTCATTGAACAAGCAACATTAATGGCAGAAAAGGATCATCTGCTCCATTGCGTCTGTCCCCAAACCTGCTGTAACCAATGGGAGACAGACCTATGGGTGACACTGGGTTCAGTCATGGTCACTCGCTCTCATTCTCACCTTTTTCATTTCTGTCCAGTGGCTGGTTTGTAAATTCAACTTGAATTCAAGACTGTTTCAATCCTTTCAGTGTTGTATTGGCTCACAGCTCCTCATGAGTAACAAATGTGACCAGAAAAGCTGCTTCAGCAAAAATAACAAGTTATCTCAAAATTCAAAGGTGTGGCTCCACAGGGTTAAATGGGGAGTCACTTGAAGATTCTGAAGGTCAGACTGAGTGACATCATCAAGCCTAATTTTCCAAATTTACTGATAATCCAAATCTCTGGCTCTGCATTTCAGCCCCTCCCCGACAACGCTGTTTCCTTTATTCATTGGTGCCTGGATTGGTGAGGGATTCCTGGTGGTGATCCCTGATAGCCGATCAACGTTGGTGATGCCCTTCCCTGTTTGAGTGCAGGATGCTCCCAGGAGTATAAATATAACAACCTGCAGGTGAGAGGCTCAGTTCTAGAGTTGTCTCCAGGTGATAGGGAGCAGGAATAGTGAGGATGGCCTCCCAAGTGCATCAGAACTATGCTAAGGAGTGTGAGGCTGCTGTTAACGAGGAGATCAACGTGGAGCTCTGTTCCTCCATTGTGCACCTCTCCATGGTGAGCTGTCTTCCTGTGACTCTCCTCAACTTTTTTCTCCAATTGAATAAAATAACTATTACACTTGTTTAGACTGTTGGAGTCTGTGAGGGGAAAAATTTAAACAGCGAATTACTCCTAGTGATTTAGAGTGACTCAGTTGCTATTTGTCATATCTCCTCTATTCAGTGTAAAAAAAAAAACCAAAGTAACAATCATTACAAAGGCTGTACTTGTGGTAATGTCCTTCCTATTGGGCTTTCGAGCCGAGGTCCAACTTCTACCTGCTCCAGATCTTAGAATAGGAATTTTTAGTTTGTTTCTGAGCACGTGTCTGAATGCTTTACTTTCGAATAGTCGGGGAAAGGAGTTCTCAATGGGATGACTGATCAACACAAGGTGGTTATGTTCTTGATTTTTTTGCTACTTTTGAAATACTGAAACTTCCTTTAGAATTGTTTATCTTGCACATTAGCCTATTGTGGGTTCAGCATATTAGAATTTTGACAGATGGCTGAGTTTTTCTTTTCTCCACCTGTAGTAGAAGGCATTTGTCCAGTGGTTTAGTTTGATTTGTTGCAGTCCATCTGAGATGAAACTTTACTATTTCCAAAGACTCGGTGAACAGTGTCTCACTTTTGATACAAAATGAAGTCTAGGCACTCCTGTCAGCTTTTTGTTTAGAGGAACAAGTGAGTTCAAAGTTATAAAACTAGCTGCTATTTTTCTTCCGCAGTCCTTTCACTTTGACAGGGATGATGTTGCCCTCCGTCACTTTGCTGAGTTCTTCAAGAAGCATTCCCAGGAGAA
Source organism: Stegostoma tigrinum (assembly GCF_030684315.1). NCBI lineage: Eukaryota > Metazoa > Chordata > Chondrichthyes > Orectolobiformes > Stegostomatidae > Stegostoma > Stegostoma tigrinum. The sequence goes on along the minus strand of NC_081391.1, from coordinate 20,803,399 downwards.
GCAGGAACAAGCTGAGAAACTGATGGCATAACAGAATAAATGTGAAGGCTGAGTCCTCCTGCAGGACATCCAGGTTGTGTTTAATGGAATGACTTGCCTCCTGCCTGGATTACCTTTAGTTTTTCATAAATTTGTTTGAAATGAATTTTAAAACAGCAGTGTGGAGGTGATGGCCTAGCAGTATTATTGTACTATGAATCCAGATAACAGCTGAGGGACTGGGGTTTGAATTCCACCACGGCAGATGGTGGAATTTGAATGCAATAACTTCTGCAAAGAAGCCTAATGATGGGTGGCTCAGTGGTTAGCACAGCTGCTTCACAGTACCATGGGCCCAGGTTCAATTCCACTCACAGATGACTGTGTGCAAATGCCACACAGACATTCTCTCCCTATGTTTGTGTGAGTTTGCTGTGGTTTCCTCCCACAATTGCAAAGATGTGTGGCTTCGGTGGATTGGCCAGGCTATATTGCCCTAGGGAGTGTAGATTAGGTTGGTTCTAGGGGATAGGCCTGGGTGGGATGCTCTGAGGGTCAGTATACACTTGTTGGGCTGAAGGGCCTGTCTCCACACTGTAGGGATTCGATGATGACTGTGCATTTGCTGCCAATTGTTTGGGAGGGGGGAACCAAATGGGTCACGAATGCCCTTTTTAGTGAAATAAGCTACTATCCTTACCAGGTCTAAACTACATCTGACTCCAGACATGCAGCAATGTGGTTGATTCTGAACTGCCCTCTGGGCAATTGAGAATGGGCAATGAATGCTGACTAGCCAGTGATGCCCTCATCCTGTGAGTGAATTTTAAACAACAACTCTACCTTGTGACCTTTGTTCACTGTAAACATTAAAGATAATTCAGTGTTTCTCTCTCTGTTGAGACTGAGGTGCTTGTTCTTTCTCCTGTCCTCCCTCCAGAAGCCAGAGCAGGATGAGTGGGGCAGTGGTCTGGAGGCAATGCAGAGAGCTCTGCAGATGGAGAAGGATGTGAAACAGTGTCTGCTGGGTCTGCACAAACTCTCCTCTGAACTCATGGGCCCTCATGTGAGTTTCTCCTCTTTAAGAAGTTTTCTTTCCCTTTCATGCTTGCAATCCGGGAAAGCACTATCAGGAATTACAGGAGAAATTCTTTCCAAAGCTTGGAAGCAAATGATCTTCCTGTGCACTCGAGCAGAAAAGATTTTTCTCAACAGCCATCTGCACACTGTTAAAACTATAACAGTATCACCTGAGTGTACCTCTCCATCAGTCTGGCTGGGTGATGGTCACATCTGAAATGGAAGATTACTTTCAAATAGCTTTTTGATTCTGTAGAATAATTTTGACTTTGTTTCTCCTGCTGTGTGACTTCCTGGAGAGGCACTACTTGGATGAGCAAGTGAAGACTATCAAGAAACTGGGACATCACATCACCAACCTGGAGACACTGGAACCCCCTGCGAAGGGCATGAGAATACTTGTTTGACAAGCTCACCCTGAATTGAGTGGGCTCAATAAACTGTTTGTACAAGGTGACTTCATTCGAGTGAAAGAATTTGGTTTGTGCCCTGAACAGAACTAAAATAGTATTCATGATCAAACTGAGTACTTCATGTAATTTCACATCATTTGGCTCTTGAATGTTCTGGCTGTTTTGCATCTGATTCTGTTTAGTCCTTAAGCTTTTGGTCTCATCCTAAAGCAATAACAACCCATGTAGCTAGCTGATATTTGAAGTAATTCTTGTTGTGGAATTTCCATGGCTGCTTAAGCTTTTTGATTTGGAAGCAATGCTCGTTCCCCTGATGGTTTTGTCTTGTGCTGAGTGGAATGATTTTTAAGAACAACCTCTGGTCCACAAATCAATCAACAGTCTACATGTTAAGCACCTAACTGGTGCTCTGTCCCTGGCAATGATTGAATCTCTAAAATTTAAAAGAACAATGGACCCTGAAAATACGGACAAAATCAAATTCCTTGGATTGGCTCAACAGGTCTGGCAGTGCTTCAGAAAAATCCGTTCTGAATGGTCCCCAGCTGAAATATGGACTGATTTATCTCTACAAATGCTGCTTGACCTGGTTTTATTTCTAGCAAAGGGTCTTAGTTAATCATTAACATCTACTGACTGCAGTCGGTTCGAGTTCCCCCAACAGGAATAAAAATGATCACAATTGCACAATACACTGTTGTGACTGCTTTTGGGTGATTGTTAGCTCATTGTTTCCAAGGTAGGGAATTCAGTTTCTCTGCCGGCAGACTTTCTTGCTGCACTATCAAGCCTGCTGTTTTCCTTTTCAGCCCAATTTTAAAAGAATAAAGAGGCAAAAAGTAGGTGAGTGACTGTTCTGAGTTAACAAGGTGTAGAGCTGGATGAATACAGCAGGCAGAGACACATCTTCATTTTCTGAAGAAGGGTCTAGGCCCGAAACGCCAGCCTTCCAGCTGTGTTCATCCTTTTGTTATCAATGACTGTTCTACGAACTTCAGAATGCTCCACTTAGCACTTCCAACAGCTTGAATTGGATGAAAGGTGGGGCAGCTAAGAGCTGATGTGTGACACTCACATTTCCCAAGTAAAACTTCTTGATCAAGGGAGAATTAGAAATTAAATAAGCGATTAATTAAGCGATGAGTTACATATGAATAAAATGTTAAAGCCAACTGCACTTTAAAGTTGCAGAGCTGGGTCAAACGTTCTATTCAAATTTCCCTGTGTGCAAACTGTCTGAAATAGTGAAGTTGTTTGAAGAGATGTGACCAAACTGACTGATGTAGCTCATAATCCAGACTTGGTTCTGCGTCATAGGACAAAAGTACTTTGTTTTATTAAGCACCACGCCAGAAGGGCATTTCTAGTTGCATATCAGCAGTTCCATGCAGAATTCTTTTTTTAATAGTGTGTGGTAGGGGAGAACAGACAATGTTACAGTTATGTTTGAGGACAGATGCCTCCTTGATGGGGATTGTCAGGAGATCAGTGAGGGAATAGAAATAATGACCTTATCCATGCATTTGGGGTGTGGAGGAGAAAGAGTTGCCAGACAAAATCAGGAACTACTCCAGAATCTTGACAGCCTCCAGCTCACAGCAGAGCTTGATTGGCAAAACAGCCACGAACATTATCTCTTCCACCACTGAGTATCAGAGGATGCTACTGTGGTAGGAAGTTGGGGCAGTTAATTGGAGGCAACACACTGGATTGTGGAGGGGACAATATTCATGATGGTGGGGCAACTCAACATATGAATGGGGTGGGGGGTTGGAGACTGTAGTCATTGGAAGACATAGGTTACTGTGAGAAGGAAATCATCAATATTCACAACCGTCCTGCCTTTGATGGGTGGGGGAGCGCGTATTGTTACTGAGCAAGATGGTTGGCGTGACTGAGCTATAAGGCAGGGGCTCAGTGGTCAATATTGATAGATAAAGCTGTCATTCAAAGAGGTGTGTGGGCATCTTTAAAAGCTCAGTGCTGATGGCACAACAGGGTTGCAAGGATCATGGAGGTTCAGCTTGGAGGTACCCGTGACTATGTCTCGTGTCACGGGCAACCTATATTACTTGCCATACTTGTGCGACTCATAGATATATGCTGCAAATGAAAAATGGCTGAGACAACACCCAAAGTAGGTGGAGTAACTTTTGTTTATTGTCTGAGCATGAGAGCCCGAATTGTAATTGTTAATTCAAGGCTCCTCAGGGTCTATTGCTTTAATCTGGTGCTAGCAGTGTACAGATAGAGGTTGTCGTCATCGTCATCAGCAATTACTCACTAACGAGCATGATTGTCCATCTAGGAATTTCCATGTCGTTGGTGATGTGTTCTTTGGGTCCTTGCATGGTTGATGAGCCTGACCCTAGAGCCACATCTCCAACCACATTTGGTGGGTGTTTCTGGGAGATGGAAATGGTCCTTGACCTTGAGATCACTGGCATTCCTTTTTCATACTTCCTCTTGCTGACAGGTGTTCTCAAAGAATTATTTCCCTTCATATTGGAGGTTCCTGCGGGTCAGTTTCTTCTGAGTGAGGGTTTCCCAGGTATTCCTTCAGGTGCATGACTTGGACAAGACATCCTCTAACGTGGAAATGCTGTTGCACATCAGCACACATGTGTTCCTGGACAGAGCATAGATCCGTTTTTAGTGGCAATAAAACCCAGATGACTGGGGATCTCCGTATTCTGCGGCCTTCATCCTTCTTCATGGCTGTCGATGCGTCACAAACATCTTTTGTCTGAATCGCTACAGCGGGCTTGTTTTGGACTGCTTTTGTCTGGTTCCTCCCCTCTGACCTTACTTTCATGGGTGACCCTTCCAGGAGTATGTAAACACATGCAGTGTCACGAGCAGTCTTAACCATGTCACTGGTCAATGAAGATTGAAGACAGTCATCTCTGTATAACAGAGATAATCACAGGTGACCTTAAAAAGTGGCATCTGTGGCATCATAAAGATATTCCAAGATCTGATATGTTGCATAAGGGCAGACAACTGAGCACCCATCATCTTGAACTGTAAACATTCACCAGCATGCTTTTCTATGCTATATTGTCTTTTCGGGGTAACGTAGGGTGTGAGGACAAGGTATCAGCAATCACACTGCACCTATAACCTCCTACTTTATTCGCATAATATGACTTGTACTGTATGCATTGAAAAAGTCCCACTATCATAGGTCCTTGTGGAGGTATCGCCTGATTTTAGCATTCCTTTTTGAAGTCCTTCGTGTCCCGATGTAAGGATGCCAATGCTGAGCGTCATTTGAGAGTGACCGAAATGCTGTTAGCCCACTTTGCTAAGGACCCGTTCTGTTTCTTATATTCTCCACATAAGTTAGTTGGAATTGTGGCTGATGTGTCCAGCCATAACAGGGGTTATTGTTGTGTTTGTTGTGGGGCAACAACGATGCGGAGAACCTGAGAACAACAGATTGGTGAACGAGCCCAGGATCAACAGCCACTTCGAGTGATCTGCTGAGCAGCTCCACATGAAGCCACCATAGTAGAACGTCCCTGAGCATTTACAAGAGCGTCCCTCTGTGTAGAAGTTTTAGGGATGGCTGTAATTGATATTTTTAAGAGGATTTATGGATTTGACAGGGTAAATAGAGAGAACCTGTTTTTTCTCAAAGGTCATCTAGGAGTTTTCCATCTTTGAAGCTGTTTCCTCCAGATTAATATGTTTTGAACAGGGTAGCACGGTGGCTCAGGGGTTAGCACTCACCTCACAGCGCCAAAGGCCCCGGGTTCGATTCCAGCCTCGGGTGACTGTCTGCGTGGAGTGTGCACATTCTACCCATGTCTGCGTGGGTTTCCCCCCACATTCCAAAGATGTGCAGGTTAGGTGGATTGGCCATGCTAAATTGCCCATAGTGCCCAGGGATGTTCAGGTTAAGTGAGTTAGACATGGGAAATGGGTCTGGGTGGGATGCTCTTCGAAGGGGCAGTGTAGACTTGTTGGGCCGAATAGCCTGTTTCCACACTATGGAGATTCTATGATGCTCACGGACTGCACTGTCTACCATCGGCCAAATGCTGCAGAAATTCCCCAAAGCTCCTTTCGCCAAGACCTTCCAAAACCCCAATTAATTTGCAAATGACAAGGGCAGCAGCTACATGGGAACACCACCCCCTGTGAGTTCTACTTCAAGACACTCACCATCCTGACTTGGAAACATAGCCCCATTCCTCCAGTGTGGATGGGTCACAATCCTGGAATGCCCTCCCTAACAGCACTGGGGATCTGCCTACACCCCAGAGGCAACAGCAAGTCAAGAAGGCAAGCCACCACATTCTCTAATGTTAGGCCTGATCTCAGAGAAGTTCAAATATCTCTGGATGGAAGTTCGTTTGTGAAATTGTCAAGTTCCAGTCCAGCCATATCTGGAGTGCGCAGTTCTGGCAGATTAGACCCAAATATGGTTATGCACAGAATTTCTGGAATGAAACTAGATATAGAACTGGTTAAATGATGACAACAGTTTGTCCAAGTCCCTCTGTATAGAAGGTTAAGGGATGGCTGTAATTGATATTTTTAAGAGGATTTATGGATTCGACAGGGTAGACAGAGAACCTGTTCCTTCTCAAAGGTCATCTAGGACTGAGTGTGGAAAAGGATTATAATCTTCACATTAGAATTAAATCATTCAGAATACTGTCAAAAACAGCTTGTTCGCACAAAGGATAATAGAAGCATGCACAAGCACATGCACATATACACAGGACGAATGAAATATTTCAAATATTTGATTGGTAAAATTTTATTGGGTAAGGTTTGATGTTGGCAATCACTTTCTAATTACAATCTGCCAAAAAATGTAAGTAATGCATTTTGGTGGAAGAAGCATGGAAAGACAAAATAGGCTTGATATGGCAAATCTGAGGTAAGAACAGGATCAGAGGGACTTTGGGTTTTAAGTATGTGATTATCTAAAAGGGGCCAAGCAGGACTCAGCTGCTATGAAGGAGGCTTTTGTGAACCTTGTGTTTTCAAACAGAGGATAGAGAATAAGAGCAAGTAATTGATGTTACACCTCGACAAACCATTGGTTCAACCCACATTTGTAGTATGATGTACAGTTCTGGTCATACAATTTAAGGAAGGACATTGAAGCCCTGGACAGAGTTCAAAGGAGATTTATGAGAATGACACTAGGAATGAGGAATTTTAAACACCAGGAAAGATGAAAGAAATTGTGTTAATTCTCTTTGGAGCAGAGATGATGAAGAGATGACCTTATTGAAGCGATCAAAGTGATGAGCAATTCTGTCAGGGTGAAGGAGGATATTCTGTTTTCACGAGCTGATATGTCAGTGACTAGGGGTCACAATATGTTCGTAAGGGAGCTCTGAGATGAGGAGAAAGCTCTTTATTCAGAAAGTCTCTGATGAAGGGTCTAGGCCCGAAACGTCAGCTTTTGTGCTCCTGAGATGCTGCTTGGCCTGCTGTGTTCATCCAGCCTCACATTTTATTATCTTGGATTCTCCAGCATCTGCAGTTCCCATTATCTCTTATTCAGAAAGTTGTCAGGATTTGGAATGTGATGCCTGCGAGAGTGACAGAGACAGATTCCATAGATGGTTTCAAGAAAGAGCTGAATGTATCTTTGGAAGTGACAAATTTCCACGGCTACAGGCATAGGGCTGGAGAGTGGGTCTAGGTGGGTAGCTCTTTCGGAAACCGATACAGACATGATGGGCTGAATGGCTTCCTGCTGTTATAAATCCACAATGTCCACCCAGGAAATTCTGAGAGTTTGGGGAGGGGTTTTGTACTCCTCTCAGTGGGCACCTGTACAAGGCACCTTTAATGTGGGAAAGCTGTTACACATCAGCAGAGACATGGTCCTTTACACAAGGTAGACCCAGTTCCACAGGCAAAGAAATGTTGACTGGGGATCCCCCCACTGCTGACCTTCACCCACTGTCACAGCCAACGATAGCACACGCCTATCTTCCACCTGGATGGCCGCTGGGGGCTTGTTTTGCATTGCACTTTACCAGGACCCTCCCCTCGATCGTACCTTCCTGGGTGGCCCTGCCAGGAGGTGAAATCCTCTTCAGGTATCACTCTCAGAACCAAAAGAACACTCGAGGCTCTCCATCACTGCGAGGTGACAATCCACAGGCAGGAGCTGGAGGCAGGGAGATGCTGCTCAGGTACAGACCCACCACAGAATCGGAGAATTGTTATGGCACAGCAGGAGGCCATTCGGTCCCTTGTGCCTGCACCTGTTCTGGTTGTTTTCTAAATCTGCCTGTAGAGATGTTACAAAATCTCTGGATCTGGTATGGACTTGTACCAAGACTTCCTGGTCCACAGCTAGGGACATTACCCCTGCATCACAACACCCTGGCTGCACTGGTTGTACCAACATTGAACCATAGAAAAAAAATTATTGGAGTAGGCCATTCAGCCCTTCCAGCCTGCTCTGCCACTCTATGTGATTGTGGCTGATCGCTTAACTCAATCTCATCTTCCCACTCTCTCTCCATACCCTTTGATCCTTTTAGACCTCAAAGCTATACCCAACTCCTTCTTGAAAACATTCAATTTTTTGGCCCCAACCGTTTTCTGTGGCACAGAATTCCACAGGCCCCCCACTCTCTGGATGAAGACATTTCTCCTCATCTCAGTCTTAAATGGCTTTCTCCGTATCTTTAGACTGTGGACCCTGGTCCTAGAATCCCCCATCATTGGGATCATTCTTCCTGGCTTTGCCCCGTCTTATCCTGTTATACTTTTCTATGACCTATAGTGAATTTCGCACCTTTCTTTCCCAAATCCCAGCACAACAGGCTGAGAAACTGACACCCCTTCCTCATTGAGCCCCTTGTGCAGTCGATCACACCCACCTGAATTTAAAAAGTAAACTTGTCAACCTTTTCCAATCCAAATTAATTTATTTTAAAAAGAATCAAACGAACCATGACCTGATTGAGTGGTGCAGCAGGTTTGAGAGGCCGAATGGCCTCCTGCTGTTCCAATCACAGAAGAACCATCCAGACCTGGCTCACATCTCCACCTCTGATCAGCTTTGCTTAACACACCCACCCCCTCTCTCTAATTGGTGCCTGAATTCATGTGTGACACCTGATTGGCTGTTAGCAATTGTCAGTCATCATTCGTGACACCATTCCCTCGTTGATGTTGGGATGTTGCCCCCCGGAGTATAAATACAAGAGCTTGTGGGTGTGGAAAGGGTCAGTTTTAGAGTTGTTTAGATAATAGTGAAGATGGTTTCCTAAGTGTCTCAGAACTACCACAAGGACTGTGAGGATGCTGTTAACAAGCAGATCAACCTGGAGCTCTATTCCTCCTATGTTTACCTCTCCATGGTGAGCTTTGTGATCCTGAATTTTCTATTTCTGATTGGAGCTCTGATATGATTGTACTGAGTGATTTAGTGTTTTCTTGCTCAATGAATTAGCTTTTGCACATATCTTGTTTGCTATTCTTCCCTGACTGAATCAAGTAAACACACTTAACATTGTAATAAAATGTGAGGCTGGATGAACACAGCAGGCCTGTGTTGAAATTTTAAAGTCAGTTTTCAGTTAGAACTGGCCTGTGGCTGGGAGTCCCCAGGGTGTTGTCACTTGCGGCAGAGCATCCTCTGGTGTAGAGGGATGGGCTGGCTTTGCTTTGTAATTCAACTCCTTCCTTATTGATTTCAACTGCTCCTTATCTTGGAAATGTTCCTTGTGGAAGCTTAGCTTGATTTAAATGCCCAATTAATGAAGTTTTTTTAAAAAGTCCCAACTAACTTAAAATTGGGATAACTACTGGGAACAAGAAACAAAAACAAAGCCTGCTGGATAGGCTCTGCTGGTCTAGCAGGATTTGTGGTGAGAAATCAGTTCATGTTGTTTTGGCCCAATGACCTTTCCTGAGTGTTTTTATTAGATGCTAACTGTGATGCAGCACATTCTTTCACTTGAAATGTGAATGATCTAGAACCAAATTGGTCATGGTTTGGTGTAGAGTAGATCGTAGGACACTGTTTAATCAGGTGAGTGATATGGGGAGCTGGCTGAGATTTCCTGGCACCCTGGTCAACATGCACAGGTCCCTCTATTCAGTAGGACCATGACCTTACTGGCTTCCAGCCCTAAGTGTTTCTGACCATGAGCGCAGGGTTGTCTAATGGCTGTATCCAGCTGTGAACTTCACAGTCCACCACAGCTCACTCATTGCAATGTCTCTCCCTGACACAGGTCAGAGGCTGCAGCTTGTGCTTACTGCCTCTATTTTGAGGGGTGAATATGTCTGGTTTTGGACTCACATCAATGTGACATAACTTTTTTCTCTTTTGGTCCATCTATCAACATCCTGTTGGTGAAAGCAAAAACAGTGATTGGTTAAAGTGAGCCATTGAGACTGACGTTTGCTTCCCACTTTGCAGTTCTGTTACTTTGACTGGGATGATGTTGCCCTGCGTCACTTTGCTGAGTTCTTCAAGGAGCAGTCCCATGAGGAACGGGCACACGCTGAGAAACTGATGGCATTCCAGAATAAACATCGAGGCTGAGTCCTCCTGCAGGACATCAAGGTTGATTCTTGATCTTCAAGTTGGCAGCTCTTTGTGAGCTGACTGGTACATCTCTGTTGACCTGTAGGACTGAGTAAATGCTCTGAATGGTAGGTTGCTCACTGAAACAAAATACACATTCATTTTGAAGGAAATGCCTTTTTCTCTTTTATGTTCCAAGAACAGTAGGCAATTGAGGTGATCCAGAATATTGGAAGGTGAGCAAGTGTGTAAACAAGATGAGGCCACAGAAGGTAAGACTAGATTTCTAGGAGAAGAAAGCAGCAGCTTTCAGCCTTGCTTATCTAGATGTTTCTAATGTTGTTGTGATCAGAACAATTCCAAGGCATAGAATAGCAAAGCAAGGAATTACTTCCATTGGTACCTATTCTCCCAATGTAGGATATGCTTAAACTTGCTCTTTCAGAACCGTGTGAAATCTAGAGGTTGTTTGATGCCAAAGTAAAGTTGGTCTGAAGTACCTCCCTACAATGATGACAGACAACTAACTGATCAGATATAGACTAATGATACAACTGCCTGCTGAGCTGTGCTTTGTTACTGCTTCCCTCCCTCCAGAAGCCAGGGCAGGATGAGTGGGGCAATGGTCTGGAGGCAATGCAGAGAGCTCTGCAGATGGAGAAGGATGTGAACCAGAGTCTGCTGGATCTGCACAAACTGGCCTCTGGCCACACGGACCCTCATGTGAGTTTTTTCACTTCTAAATGAAGGAAAAGCTCTGGTGTACTCACCTGGACATCCAGTTACCTTCTCCCAGCCCCCTGCAGGCTGTTAAAACAGCCCTTCAAAGGCATTACCCTGAGTGCACCTCCACATGGTGGTGATGGTCACATCTGTTGTGGGAGATCACTTTCAGACATCTCTTTTTGATCCTTTTGGATACTTTTGTCTTCCAGCTGTGTGACTTCCTGGAGAGGCACTACTTGGATGAGCAAGTGAAGATGATCAAGAAGCTGGGAGATCACATCACCAACCTGAAGAGACTGGGAGCCCCTGACAATGGCATGGGAGAGTACCTGTTTGACACTCTCTCACTAGGGGAGAGCGACTGAACTGACTGCAGGGAATGGGTACTTATGGTGTTATTCAGTCAAATGGCTCATGTCTCTCATGGTGGTGACCTTGGCTTTATTGTGAAAAGGGCTTTTTGAACTGAATAAAATGCTCACTACCTGTAGTCTGTATGCTTTCTCGGAATAGTACCATCAATGGGATGGAGAAACTGAGTTGGTGGCTGGAAGGGGAGGAGGTGGGGATGGGTGGAAACTAGAATGTGAAATTGGGGAAGTCCATGTTCTGAATCCTCCATGCAGTAGCGTGCCCAGACAGAAGATAAGGTTGTTCTTCAAATGTGCAACAGAGGAGGCCAAGTCTGGATTGGAGTTTAAATGGGCAGTGACTGGGAGGTTAGGCTGGTTGTTACAGACCAGGTGAAGATCCTCAATGAAACAAAAGGCCAATCTTTGCTCTGTATTACCAGCTTAAACTGGTGTTTTTCACCTCAATTAGGAATTATCACTTCAGTGGAGGTTTGTGTGCTATTAATTTAGTACCACTTCAGATTTATGAAAATCAAGGTTAGCCTATTAACCAGCAATCCAGCACTTATAACATAGTCTAACCTAACTTTAATAGACATGAGTGCCTCACCCAAACTTGTCAACTGTCCCAAAGGACTACCCCCTAAACTCAGGAAACTAGTTTCTCTCCCACCCTGCAGCCGAGGAAAGCACTGACTTCCAACATGTGATGCTGTACACTTTGGAGATGAATAGTTTTCTTCTTTAAAGTTCAAGAAAAACAATTCTGTTCAAAGAAACTGTCTGATTTCTTGCCTAATTCCTGTGCTTGGCCTGTGTCACAATTTTAGCTGTGCATCTCCTTTCCTCCCTACCCACCCCTGATCTGTTACAGCCAGTTCCTTGGCAAATGTCCCTTAGCTGTCAATATTCCAGGCAGGATATTGTTAGCTGGTTACAACCCTAGATGAGAAGTGATTTAATGGGAGCCAGTTTCAGTTCACCTGTCAGTGGAACAGCATTATCCATTGATACCTTTCCTTGATCAAATACTTTTGAAGTGTGAAAGGAGCCATTAATCAGGCTTTCAACTGGAAAGGAAAGTGTCAGAGTTGCAGGTAAGGCAGGGGGCTTCCTTCCCTAAAGCACATCAATTACCTAATGGATTTCTAAGGACAATCGCTAGTGGTTTCACAGTCGTCAGTAGATTTGTAATTCCAGGTTTTTTTTTTGTATTGCATTCAAATCCCACCATCTGCTGTGTTGGGATTTGAACCAACCTGCTCCAATCACCAAATAGCCAATGCTTCATCCAAAGGCTGTGCTATACAGCAGAAAGAGTGTAATTCCATGTTCACTCATAGATTAACCCTTTCATGTACGTTATCTTTTGCAACAATATCAAGTAGGAATCTTCCATTTCCAAATCCTTCTGGATTTCCATTGGCCTCCATCACACCACTAACGATTTAAAGTTTAAATGGTGACAGTTTAAATTTGCCCATTTTAACTCGAGAGGATTCTGAAGGGATGGGGGATCCAGATTGAACAGCGGTTCCAAAAAGTGTTTTGGGGATATAACAAAAAGAAACAAGTGCAGGTACAGAGATAGTAGGAGCTGCAGATGCTGGAGAATCTGAGATAACAGGGTATAGACCTGGAGGAACACAGCTGTCCAAGCAGCATCAGAGGAGCAGGAAGGCTTCGGCTTCGGCTTCGGCTTCGGGCCGAGACCCTCCTTTCTGAAGAAGGGTCTAGGCCCAAAACGTCAGCCTTCCTGCTCCTTTGATGCTGCTTGGGCTGCTGTGTTCATCCAGGTCTACATCTTGTTATCTCAAGTGCAGGTACAGTTACAACATTTTCAAAGACATTTGAACTGCTACATGAATAGGAAAGATTTGCAGGAATATGGGTCAAATGTAAGTAAATGGGTCTAGATTAGTTTTGGAAATCTGGCCAGCATGGACAAGTTGGGCAGAAGGGTCTGATTCTGTGCTGGATGACACCATGACTCAAATGGTAGGGCCATTGGGAAAGAATCTGTGAATTGGGACAAATTGGCCAGTTCTTTTTAAAAAAAACAGTAACAGGTAGGGTAGGCTGAATAGCCTCTTTCTGTGACAATGAATACATGAAAAGCTGCCTACAGTTTTGGTCTCATTGGTCATTCAGTGGCACGGAGGGGGTGCAGAGGAGGTTCACTAGGTTGATTCCAAAATTGAGCGGATTACTTTATGAGGAGTTTTTGAGTAGACTGGGACCATACATATTGGAATTTAGAAGAATGACGCAGGGACTTGTAGAAACACGTGAAATTGTGAAAGGAACACATAAGACAGAAGCATGGAAGCTGGTTACACTGGCTGGTGAAACTAGATCTGTGGGGCGTAGCCTGAAATTAAAGGTGAGCAGATTTAGGACTGAGCTGAGGAGGGACTTCTTCACCCAAAGGGTTGTGAGTCTGTGGAATTCCCTGCCCAGTGAAGCAGTTGAAGCTACCTTGTTTAATGTTTTTAAGGCAAAGATAGACAGGTTTTTGAACAGGAAAGGAACTAAGGGTGATGATAATTGGGTGGGTAAGTGGAGCTGAGTCCATGAAATTATTGGCCATGAATGGCTTAATGGGCTAGATGGCCTAATCCTGCTTCTCTTTCTTATACTCTTCTGATGAGCCAAAGTGTTGAAGTAGCTCTAAATTGATTTCAGTCAGATTCAAATTTTCCTTGGCCACATTTCCAGTCGACCAAAAAAGGTCCCATCGAACAAGCAACATCAACAGGCACGAAGAGACCAGCTGTTCCCAAACTCACTGCAACCACCGGGAGACGAGTCGGTGAGTGACACTGAATTTATTCATGTTCACTCCCTCTCATTCCCACATTCCCATTTCTCCGTCCAATGGCTGCTTTGCAGATTCCCTTAAGGCAGCTCAGATTGTTCAGAGCAGTGTATCTGTTTGGCACCATGAACTTCTTCCTCAGCAAATATGAGGAATTGTCATTAAATCCAAAGTTAAGGTTCCAGAGTGTTATCAGGTGAGGCTACTTCAGACTTGCAAAGCATCATTGAACCTGAAAGCAGTGTGATCAACGAGATGAATTTCCCAAACAGCCTTGTAACCCAGATCTCTGATTGGCTCTGAATCTCAGCTCCTCCTCCACATCCCCATCTCCTTTGTTCATTGGTGCCTGGGTGGATGGGCTATCCCTGATTGGCTGCCAGTATAATTGGTGACACCATTCCCTGGTCGAATGCAAGATATCTCAGCAGTACAAATGCCAGAGGTTGTGGGTGTGAGGTTTAATTTGAGATTAGTCTAGGTTATAGTGAGTTGGAATAGTGAGGATGTCCTCCCAAGTGTGTCAGAACTACCACAAGGACTGTGAGGATGCTGTTAACAAGCAGATCAACCTGGAGCTCTATTCCTCCTATGTTTACCTCTCCATGGTGAGCCTGGTGCTGCATTCTGAAATTTATTTGGGCTGTGTTCTGTTACACTTCAATTGATGCCATTTTGTTAGGAATTGGGAGCTGGTTGTTAGTTGTGTCGTTCATGCTTTTAGTGAGGAATGATGTTGAAGTAACTGTTGGTTACTGCACCTGACCTGCATTAAGACCTGATGTACAAAGCCCTTAACTGGGCTCTTGTCTACTCCTGAGCTAGGAAGCCTGGGTTCAAGTTCTGCCTGTTCCTCAAAAACAATACTTTCCGATCCACTCGTTTGGGAGTTTTATCTGGCCCTAATTCAACTAAGGTCATATAACATAGTGGCAACCAAGTTGAAATTCCTAGACAAACCCATTTAGTCAACAAGTAACTGGTGAAATGTTGGGGATTCCCATGGGCTTGTTAAATCTGTTTGAAAGTTGCTCCTTTTATGTCTATTTACATAGAATGTGCTTCACTTCCCCCAAAGAGCTTTAATGCACCAAGCTGCTTTCTAAATCCCCCAAACCCAGTGAGATCCTGTGCCTGAGCTGTTCAGCAGCCTCTTGCACTGACTTTAAAGTTCCTGGCCACATTTTAATGGTTGAGCAAAGTATTAAATCTGCAGGCTAATGGGCAGATGGTCCTCATCTTATAATAGTTTCAGTTATCTGAATACACAGATTTAAGCTGCTATCTTGACCTGAATGAGATTCAGAAATTGTAGAAGTGAAATTGAACCATCCCTGTCTTTTGGCTGCTTTTTGTCTATATACCTGGAGGAAGTTTCAGATTTCTTTGTTTTCTGGTTCTTATTGATTTTAAAGAACAGTCTCTAACAAGCAAAAAAAAAATCCAAATCTAATTATTAAATAAACGTACTGTCATTGGTCTTTCTCTTTTCCAATAGTTCTCTTACTTTGACCGGGATGATGTTGCCCTGCGTAACTTTGCTGAGTTCTTCAAGGAGCAGTCCCAAGAGGAACAGGAACACGCTGAGAAACTGATGGCATTCCAGAATAAACGTGGAGGTCGTGTCCTCCTGCAGGACATCAAGGTTGGTGTATCCTCCTACATTGTAATGACCTGAACTAGATATGGATTTGAAGCTTGAATTCTGCTGGGGTAATGTTAAATGGCCCACGCTATTCCTAGATACCTTTTTTCAATCTCATTGCTTTGCACTTCCCCTTCATTTTTCACTGAAACATCTGTCTCTTCCCTCCCTCCAGAAGCCAGAGCAGGATGAGTGGGGCAATGGCTTGGAGGCAGTGCAGAGAGCTCTGCAGATGGAGAAGGATGTGAACCAGAGTCTGCTGAATCTGCACAAACTCTCCTCTGATCGCGTGGACCCTCATGTGAGTCAAAAATGCTTGGCTGTGGTCTGAAGTCAGACAGACAGCACAGAAACGGACCCTTCAGTACATGCTGCATGTAAGCCCAAACTAAGCTAGTCCCACCTGCCTGTACTTGGCCCACTTCCCTACCAACTGCCCCTATTCATTGTAGTTTTACAATGTATAAAACGACTTGGTTGCTGTTCCTTCCACATGCAAACCACTCATCAAAAAGATGCTTATGTCCTTTATTTCTGGCTCCTTAAATTGCCACCTAATCCTAGAGAAAAGACACTTGCCATTTAACCCTATCTATACTCATGATCTTGTCACCCCTCAACCACCTATGCTCCAGTTGGAAAAACGTTCCAGCCTTTCTTAACTCCACCTTCTATACCAGACAACATCCCAGTAAATCTCTCCTGAGCCCCCTGCAGCTTAATATCCACTGTCTCTCTGGGTGACTGGAACTGCACACAGTATTACAAAAGGTGATTCACCAGTGCTTTGTCTTCCATCAACACCACATTATTTTCTCATTGGTTTTTCTCTCTATTAAACCATCTCGATACCACTAAATCTCCATTTCCAAAGGATGCGAATCTCCAAATGTTTCGGGAGAAATTCACTTGTTTGTTTTTTTTTTATTCTAGCTGTGTGACTTCCTGGAGAGGCACTACTTGGATGAGCAAGTGAAGATGATTAAGAAGCTGGGAGATCACATCACCAACCTGAAGAGACTGGGAGCCCTTGACAATGGCATGGGAGAGTACCTGTTTGACAGGCTCACCCTGGGGGAGAGTGACTGAACTGACTGCAGGGAGCAAGCTGCTTGTGTTTATTACTGTGAAATGTGTAACTGAGGTATAGGGAGTGTGGTTTGTGATGTGCATCGTGTGACACCTGGTTCTATTGTCAAATGTGCAATAATAAATCTGCTCCATATTGGACTGGATTCTTTCTTTCTCTGGGTGGTCTCCATTTATTGCTTTCCAATCTGGACTGCTGACTTGCCAGAATGCTTTGCCGAGTGATCGATGCTGTGTAGTTAATCTGAAACCTGTAACGTGCAATGATGGCCAACATAAGAAGATGGTGTAACTGCCTGGTTTGTGCCCCTGAGCAAGTGTTGTTACTAATCCCCTCCCTACACAGTACCCTGACCTTAATCCTCCTTGGCCAGATGCTGCTGATCTTGGATGGCAGTCCTCGATTGCGACGGACCCAGCAAGGAAGAGCCCTGTTGCCACGAGTGACTAATTTCTCTCGGGTGGGGAATGTGTGGGTTTTTTTTAGTTTTTAAAACTCTCCTCAAACACAAACTAACTCCTTTTATGAACTGGCTGGAGCCATTTTTGGATGTAGAGACGTGTGCGTGTTTCCCCCTACCTCTGGGTGCTGCTCTAACTTCTCCCTGGGGCTGTCTTGCCCCTTGCCTTGTGTGGGGCTTGGTTCTGTTCTGTTCTGATATTCTGCCCCACTATGAATCCTCTCAAAAGGGGGCAGCAGTTGCAGGAAATCATCCATTTCAGCAAGGCCTTCAGAGTATTGAGGGGGGGGGGCGGGGTTTGTTTTTACTGGTCTACACAAGTTAACTTTTTCTTTACCCACAGTCATGTTCCATTGACACTGAAACACAAACTAAGAAGCACCCTCATCAAAAAAAAACCCCTTGAGTCTGTTGCATCCTTATGCTCAAACGGAATTGTTCTGGCAATACTATTAGGTGGCTGTGGGTCATCTTGATTTGCAATTTCAGCAGCAAGCTTCAATCAGCTGATCTTTAGATGTAGGAGTTTAGTCAAGATACTGCAAATGCACAGTGTTGCAGTCCTCTCACCGAGGCATATAAATATTTTTGGAGGTGCTAAAAGCAAAGTCCTCATGCCTAAAGGACGATTCTCCTCACGAGTGGACAGTTTTCCATTTTCCACTTCCTCGTTGAAAGGGACAATTGATAGATATAGAACAGTAGAGCACAGAACAGGCCCTTCAGCCCACAATGTTGTGCCGACCATTGATCCTCATGTATGCACCCTCAAGTTTCTGTGACCGTATGCATGTCCAGCAGTCTCTTAAATGACCCCAATGACCTTGCTTCCACAACTGCTGCTGGCAACGCATTCCATGCGCTCACAACTCTCTGTGTAAAGAACCTTCCTCTGACATCCCCTCTCTACTTTCCACCGACCAGCTTAAAACTATGACCCCTCGTGCTAGCCATTTCTGCCCTGGGAAATAGTCTCTGGCTATCAACTCTATCTATGCCTCTCATTATCTTGTATACCTCAATTAGGTCCCCTCTCCTCCTCCTTTTCTCCAATGAAAAGAGACCGAGCTCAGTCAACCTCTCTTCATAAGATAAGCCCTCCAGTCCAGGCAGCATCCTGGTAAACCTCCTCTGAACCCTCTCCAAAGCATCCACATCTTTCCTATAATACGGCGCCCAGAACTGGATGCAGTATTCCAAGTGCGGTCAAACCAAAGTTTTATAGAGCTGCAACAAGATCTCACGACTCTTAAACTCAATCCCCCTGTTAATGAAAGCCAAAACACCATATGCTTTCTTAACAACCCTGTCCACTTGGGTGGCCATTTTAAAGGATCTATGTATCTGCACACCAAGATCCCTCTGCTCCTCCACACTGCCAAGAATCCTATCCTTAATCCTGTACTCAGCTTTCAATTTCGACCTTCCAAAATGCATCACCTCGCATTTATCCAGGTTGAACTCCATCTGCCACCTCTCAGCCCATCTCTGCATCCTGTCAATGTCCCGCTGCAGCCTACAACAGCCGTCTATACTGTCAACGACACCTCCGACCTTTGTGTCGTCTGCAAACTTGCTGACCCATCCTTCAATCCCCTCATCCAAGTCATTAATAAAAATTACAAACAGTAGAGGCCCAAGGACAGAGCCCTGTGGAACCCCACTCACCACTGACTTCCAGGCAGAATATTTTCCTTCTACTACCACTCGCTGTCTTCTGTTGGCCAGCCAATTCTGTATCCAAGCAGCTAAGTTCCCTTGTATCCCATTCCTCCTGACCTTCTGAATGAGCCTACCATGGGGAACCTTATCAAATGCCTTACTGAAGTCCATATACACCACATCCACAGCTCGACCCTCATCAACCTTACTAGTCACATCCTCAAAGAACTCAATAAGGTTTGTGAGGCATGACCTACCCCTCACAAAGCCGTGTTGACTGTATTTGATCAAGCCATGCTCTTCCATATGGTCATAAATCCTATCCCTCAGAATTCTTTCTAACACCTTGCAGACAACAGACGTGAGACTTACTGGTCTTTAATTGCCGGGGATTTCCCTATTTCCTTTCTTGAAGAGAGGAATTACATTTGCCTCTCTCCAGTCCTCAGGTACGACTCCAGTGAAGAGCGAGGATGCAAAGATCTTCGCAAGTGGCGAAGCAATTACATTTCTCGCTTCCCAAAGCAGCCGAGGACAAATCTGGTCCGGGCCTGGCGACTTGTCAATTTTAATGTTTGACAGAATTTTCAGCACATCAGCTTCCTCCATCTCTATCCATTCCAGCATGCACACCTGCTCTTCAAAGGTTTCATTCACTACAAACTTTGTTTGATTCGTAAAGACAGAAGCAAAAAACTCATTTAGGGCTTCCCCTACCTCCTCAGACTCCACACACAAGTTCCCTATGCTATCCCTGATCGGCCCGACTCTTTCTTTGACCATTCTCTTATTCCTCACATAAGTGTAAAATGCCTTTGTGTTTTCCCGGATTCCTTCTGCCAAGCCTTTCTCGTGCCCCTTCCTGGCTCTCCTCAGACCATTTTTGAGCTCTTTCCTCGCCTGCCTGTAATCCTCTAGAGCTGAGCTTGACCCTAGCTTCCTCCACCTTATGGAAGCTACCTTCTTCCTTTTGACGAGAAGCTCCACCGCTCTCGTCATCCAAGGTTCCTTTATCTTACCCCTTCTTGCCTGTCTCAGAGGGACATATTTACTCATCACTCACAACAACTGTTCCTTAAACAGTCTCCACATGTCTATAGCTCCCTTACCATGAAACAATTGCTCCCAGTCCATGCTTCCTAACTCATGTCTAATCGCGTCATAGTTTCCTCTTCCCCAATTAAATATCCTCCCATTTTGCCTAATCCTCTCCTTCTCCATAGCTATGTAGAATGTGAGGCAGTTATGGTCACTATCACCAAAATGCTCTCCCACCACAAGATCTGATACCTGCCCCGGCTCGTTTCCGAGCACCAAGTCTAGAATGGCCTCTCCCCTCGTCGGCCTGTCAACGTACTGCGTTAGGAAACCCTCCTGAACACACCTTACAAAAACTGCTCCATTTACGATTTATTTTTCTGCAGAGCCAGTGACCAGAGGCTTTTGAAATCACCAGGCATGGAGCTGGATGAACACAGCAGGTCAAGCAGCATCTTAGGAGCACAAAAGTGTTTTTGTTCCCATTATCTCTGATACAATTTTAACCAGAGGTCTCTGATGTGGGTGACGTTGGGATAGTAAGTCAAACCAAATCAGCTTCCCTATGTCATGATATATAAAACTCAAACATTCTACCACCCTTGTTGCCCAGATGTTATGTCTTAAAGCCTGGTTAGAAGTAAATCAGGTACCAAATCTAAGGCTTAAGCAAGTTACTTCATTAATATTGTAATAGCCGAGCAAAGCTAAGGACAGTGATTTAATGTCTCTGATTTAAACCAATCTTGAGTCCTAACCTATTCTTTCATGAACAGAAACAGTTAAGTTGATCAACTGGTCAGTTAACTTCGGCAGTTTTAAAAGCTTGGTGCAAAACCTTCATGTAATCTTGACTAATGAATCATTCGCCAGATGTACCTTGCTTGAATTCTGCAGCCAATGCAAAAAGATTCTGTTGGAGACTTTTACTACGTGTCTGATAGACTGGGGCTCTTCTTCTCAGAGCTTCCAATAATTTGATAACTGGGTGTAATCTAGAAAGTAACTAAAGCTCCACCCTCTAGCTTTCACTGGCCACTAACAGATACCTGGATCATGTACAACCATGAGTGAGGAACGAGAGGACTGGAGAGTGGCTAACGTTTGCCTTTATTAGTATAAAGGCTGTAAGGAGGAGCCTGACAAATATAGATGCGTTGGTTTGGTGCTAGTGATGGAGAGGTTGTTGGAGGGGTTTGAGAGAGGTTTTATGTGCATTTGAAGATGCAAGAAGAGATTGTGTATGGTCGGCAAAGCTTTGTGTGTGAGATACCATGTCTCTCAAACTTGATGGTCCTTTTTAAGGACATGACCAAAGAGAGAGATGAGGGTAGGGTGGTATATATTGTCTACATGACGTTTGTGAAGCATTTGACATGGTTGCCTGTGATAGACTGATTAGTAAAGTTACATGTCAAGGAGAGCTTGCCAATTGGTTACAAACTTTGTTTGACGGTAAGACTGAGAGCGGGTGGTGGTAAAGGAATGTTTTCATACTGGATGCCTGTGATCAGTGATGTTCCATAGGGCTCGGTGCTGGGTTCACTGTTGATTGTCATTTATATAAAACAATTCGGATTAGAATTTAAGAAGCATGGTCAGCAAGTTTGCAGGTGATTGCAAAATTGGTGGTATATTACATAGTGAAGAAGGTTGCCTAAGACTGCAAAGGGATCTCGATCACTTGGACTGGTGGAGTTTAATTTAAACAAATGTGAGGTGTTGCATTTTGGTCAGACAAACAAGGGCAGAACCTATCCTGTCAATGATAGATAGTGTCCTGGGAAATGTCGCTGGCGAGAGAGGCCCCAGTTTCAGGTACACAGTTCATTGAAAGCAGCACCACATGTAGACAGGGTGGTAAAGACAGCATTTAGTACAAGCACATTCATTCCTCAGACCAGTGAGTGTACGAGTTGGGAAGCCATGATGTGATTCGAGAGGGCGTTGATACGACTAGTTTTGGCATACTCTGTCCAGTTCTGGTCACCGTGTTATAGGAAGGATATTATTAAATTGGAAAGGGGTCTAGAGAAGCTGTGACTTCTTTCACAGGAGTGTAGGAGGTTGAGGGGTGGCCTAATAGACATTAATAAAATCCTGTAGGACATAGATAAAGTGAATAGCACAGGTCCTTTCCCGACAAGGGGGTTGGAGGGCGAGTTCAACACCAGACAACATATTCTTAAGTGAGAGGAGAAAGATTTAAAAGGGGTGACCTTTTCATACAGAGAGTGGTTCGCATGTGGAATGAACTGCCAGAAAATTGTAGATCCATGTACAGTTACAAAATTTAATAGACATTTGGACAAGTACGTCAATAGAAAAGTTTGAGGGATTTGGGCTAAGAGCAGGCAAATGGGGCCAGTTTAGTTTTGTGAAACTTGATCAGCATGGACGAGTTAGACCGAAGGGTCTGTTTCTGAGCTGTACGACTCCATGACGCTGCCTTCTGCCAAACAAAAGCCAGTCAGACCCTGATCAATTTTTGCTTTCTCCTTTCCCCAAAGTTCTCTCTGCTTGAGCAGTCAACACTGTCTCCCCCTTCGATTGCCTTTTTCAACATCCAAGCAGCTGCCAGGCCTTGTGCCCCAAGTGTGTCACCATCCAGACTGCTCTTTACATAGAACATAGAACATAGAACATTACGGCACAGTACAGGCCCTTCGGCCCTCGATGTTGTGCCGACCTGTCATTTTGATCTGAAGCCCAAATCTTTGACCAATCTTCAAACAGCAATCAACTTTCGAGGCTACTTACCATAAAGACATATCAGTTTATCTTTTCTTTCCTATTTGTTTATTAAAACAAGCTGATACTCAAAGTCTGCTGTTTAATTCTTAACTTCAACTCACAGTTTCACCCCAAGATGAGAAACATTAAAAACAGTGACCAATCCAACAGCACTGAGTGACTACGTGATGTCCAGTATTGCGAACATAGCCTTCTATGACGACAGGGCATTCTGTGTCTTTCGGCTCATTTTTGACAGGGATGGGGGAAATTTATGGATATATTTTCTGTTTAGGTGGGTCAATTAGTGGCATCTCTCCCAAGAGGCCAGTGCCTGAATGGGGATTGGTAGCTCCAGGCACCCCTCTCTGTCACTTCCCACTGATCGCAGAGATTAACCCCAAGGCAACAGTTTGCATCCCCACATCCAGGAACTGAATGTCTCTGATTAATCCAGATGTTAACATGGGAGATTTTCATGAGGAACAGTATTGATGCAAAAGAACCACAGGGAGAGCCAGGTTGTTAAGTTCTAGAGTTCATAATCTGAGACAATGGCAGAAGCAGATTAAATAGTAGCTTTCATGAAGATGTCAGATATGCACACGTTATGGATCAGACCAAACCCCCTTAACATATACAAAGAGAATGGTGGAACAGTCACCGAAGGTTGGCATGCAGGTACAGCAGGCAATGAGGAAAGCCAATGGCATGCCAGCCTTCACAGCAAGAGGATTTGAATATCGGAACAAGGGTGACTTGCTGCAGTCACACAGGGCCTTAGTGGGGCCACACCTTGAGTACTGTGTGCAGTTTTGGTTTCCTGGTCTGAGGAAGGAAGTTCTTACTCTTGAAGGAATCCAACAAAGATTCTCCAGTCTGTTTCCTGGGTAGGCAGGACTGACATATGAGGAATGGGCTTGTACTCACTGGGATTTAGAAGACTGAGGGGGATTTCATTGAAACATATAAAATCCTGTTGACACTGGACAGGGTAGATGCAGGAAGAATGTTCCCAATGTTTGAGAGGTCAAGAACGAGGGTTTACAGTCTAAGAATAAAGGAAAGGTCACTCAGGAGTAAAATGAGGAAGAATTTCCTCTCTCAGAGTTGTGAACCTGTGGAATTCACCCCCACAGAAAGCAGTTGGGTTCAGTTTGTTAGATTTCTTCAAAAGGGAGCTGGACAGGGCCCTTAAGGCTAAAGGGATCAAGGGGTATGGAGAGAAAATGGGAACAGGATACTGAGATTGCATGATCAGCCAGGATCACATTGCATCTACTTTCAATGTTTCTATGATAGCCTGGACTCTAGCATTTTCTCATATTAATGGCAAATTCCAGACATTGCGTGCCAGATGCAATTTGATTAGTCAAAATACCAGGCTTGATGTAAAACACACTTTATTCATAAACTGTAGTTAAAATACAACAAAAGAAAGAAGAAGTTGGAAAGCTTACCTGTTGGGAAACTTATCAGAATAATAGAGTATTTAATTGTTAATAATTAACTGTTCCAGTATATAATAGCCCATAAACACGCCCTTGGCAATGGCAGATTCAGTGAATAGATTGTCTCACATGCAATTCTAACGGCCAGAGGAGAACTCCCAGCTTGTAGCTGTAACAGAGAGAGGAAAAGCAGCTTCCACATCTGGCTTCAAGACCCCAGCAGCAACTGCCACTGAAAACTTACTAACTTAAAAACGTTGGCTCTGGGGCAGCTTGAGTCCACCCGTTCAGGCTGCGTCTATTGTTCCAATTTAAAAAGAAAACCATTACCTCACAAGCTGTTTACTTTATTGAACACAAATAGATTACTCAGTACCTCTGCCTTAACATTTCTCTTTAAAACATAAACCCAGGACAAAAATACATTACTTACAGATGTACAATTGTCACATACACGAAAGGAAATATGGTAGAAGTGGGCAAATGGATTGAAACTGCCGAGTTAATTCACAGCTGGCACAGGCACATGGGATAAATGGCCTTATCTGAGTCTATGAATCAATGTTGAGTCAAACAGCTTGAGAAAATTTGCATCCTTTCCAATCAGACTCAAACATTCCTCAGCAATGTTGAAAGTTCACCAGTGAAGGACTAATTAAAAAAAACCAACATTGATGGCAGGAAAAGACCAGCTTCAGCCAATGGGAGATGAGTGTCTGAATGACACAGGATTCAGTCGCGTTCACTCACTCCCATTCTCACATTTTCATTTCTCTATCCAATGGCTGGTTTGCAAATTCAGCTTGAATTCAAGACAACTTCATTCCTTTGAGTGTTGTATCAGCTCCAAATCTCCTCAGGAGAAACAAACTTGACCAGGTTATGTAAAGCTGCTCCAGCAAAAGTAACAAATTATCACCAAATTCAAAGATGTGGTTCCTGATGATTAAACACTTGCAGATTCTGAAACTCCTTCAAAATGAATGAGGTGTCAAAATTCAAAGTTGGGGTTCCAGAATCTGAGACACTTTTAAATCTCAATACAATCAATTGGGCCAAATTCAATGACATGATTGGGATTAAACTTTGAAACCTCTCTGTATTCTGAATCTCTGATTGGCTCTCAAGCTCAGTCCCTTCCCCCAGCCCCTTCAGACTCTCCTTTGTTCATTGGTGCCTAGATTGATGGCGATTCCTCAGTGGCTGTCAGAGATTGTCAATCATCATTGGTGATGTCATTCCCTGTTGAGTGCAGCATGTTCCCAGAAGTATAAATACAAGAGCTCATGGCCTGAAAGCTCAGTTTTGGAGTGGTCTTGGTTATAGTGAAGATGGCTTCCCAAGTGTGTCAGAACTACCACAAGGACTGTGAGGATGCTGTTAACAAGCAGATCAACCTGGAGCTCTATTCCTCCTATGTTTACCTCTCCATGGTGAGGCTTGTGTTCCTTGGAGCTGCCTCTGAAATGTTGTGATTTTAATGAATTGGCTTTAAATTGTATTTCTCTTGATTTCCTATCTGAGGTGTTGGGGCAAGTCTGTACAGTGAAATATAAACTGATGCTGAATAATCTCCTGTTGGTAGGAGCTGCCTTCTGTTGAAGGTTAATGAGGAAATAATTCAACTATCTAGTCTCCCTTCAATAGACTCAGCCAGGAGTGATATGGTGCCTTGTGGTGCCAGGGAGTCAGATTTGATTCCATCCTTGTGACTCTAATCTCAAGTTTGACATTTTTGTGTCCTCTAGGTTCAATGGGAGGAGACCTGAGCAAAAGATGTAACCTGGGGTACATAAGGTTAAAGGGTAGGGGTGGTGGGTCTGGCTGGATTTAAAGCCTTTGCCAGTAGGATGAAGTGTCAAGGTGGCAGGTTCCAACTAGTGTATCCCCTCTGTCTAGCTACATTTTCTATCAGGCTACAGAGATGTATTTGATTCTAGCTAACTTGCTTGACAGAATGTTGTGTTCTTTTCACTATATTGGAACATTCTGATGTGCTTTGTAGCCATCAACTTCTTTATTTGTGTTATGATCCATTTGTGTACAGTATGGTCTTTCTGCTAATGTATGGATCCATTTACCTTTGGTCATGCTGGAGGTGAAAATGGTCCCCCCCCAATATAATAGGAAGAAGCTCCAATTCTGACACACAATCCAAGTCAATGGACAGATTGGTGTTCCCTCCTAAATGAGCTGTAGGAACTGTCTCTGCTTATGTTCTGAGGGTATGCCATACCCCCAATGAAGATTGATGAGGGAAGAAAAAATGTACATGACACTTGTGGCATTTAAGTGTTTTGAAGAAAACCATAAAATAGACATAACCTTCTCTTCCATTTTCTTCCTGCAGGTCTCTTACTTTGACCAGGATGATGTTGCCCTGCGTCACTTTGCTGAGTTCTTCAAGGAGCAGTCCCATGAGGAGCAGGAACATGCTGAGAAACTGATGGCATTCCAGAATAAATGTGGAGGCCGTGTCCTCCTGCAGGACATCAAGGTTGGGTTTAATTCTGTCTTTTATCCTACTAAATTATAAGTAACTCATTCTATATGGATTTGAAGTAATTAACTGTGTTGGGTTATGGCCATTCTAAGCTGATGCCCTGTAGCCCCTCTTTCTCTTGTGTTCTTCCTGGGTTGAACATTCACTAAGAAAGTGACCCCCATTTTCTGTACCACCATCAGAAGCCAGAGCAGGATGAGTGGGGCAATGGCCTGGAGGCAATGCAGAGAGCCCTGCAGATGGAGAAGGATGTGAACCAGAGCCTGCTGGATCTGCACAAACTGGCCTCTGACCACATGGACCCTCATGTGAGTTAGCAATGTTTTAGTGGTATTTTTGTTGGGTCATGACATGTTGTTGACTCCCTGACTTTCACTTAAGGGAGACAAGGAAGATCCCTGTAACTTCTGCAACCGTATGGTATTGGTGTATTTCATTTAGTCATATGGCATGGAAACACATTCCAGCCAATGTCAAACAAAACTAGTTTATACCTGTCTGCTCCTAGGCCATGTTACTCTTCATGTATCCACTTAGTGTTTTAATTGTACCTACATTTTCCACTTCCTCAGGAAGCTTAGGGCACATGAACCACCTGCTGTAAAAATATTTACACCTGTCTAATCTTGCTCTCCTCACCTCTTCAAATGTATATCTGGGTGACCAGAACTCCCCTTCCAAAAGAGGGCTTCATCGATGCCCTATACAACTTCACAATAACATTCCAACTCCATGCACCAAGGACTGAGCAATGACTGCAAGTGTGCAGAACACCTTATGTAGCCACAATGTGAGACATGAGCTTTGGAGAACTGCCTTGACACCTAGGTCCCACTGTTTGACGACACTAGCAAAAGCCCTACCTTTGTACAAAAAGCCAATGCCTTGCATCTATCCAGCTCTGCACTTGACTTTTTTGTCAGGGGGTGGGGGTGAAAAGAGAGAAGCTGAGAAAATGCCTTGTCCAAAAACTTCTGCTTTCCAGCTGTGTGACTTCCTGGAGAGGCACTACTTGGATGAGCAAGTGAAGATGATCAAGAAGCTGGGAGATCACATCACCAACCTGAAGAGACTGGGAGCCCCTGACAATGGCATGGGAGAGTACCTGTTTGACAGGCTCACCCTGGGGGAGAGTGACTGAACTGCCAGCAGGGAGCAAGCTGCTTGTGTTTATTACCGTGAAATGTGTAACTGAGGTATATGGAGTGTGGCTTGTGATGTGCATAGTGACACCTGGTTCTATTGTAAAAATGTGCAATAATAAATCTGCTCCATATTGGACTGGATTCTGTCTCCTGGTTCAATTACTACTTTCTGATCGAAGCATGGTGGCTCAGTGCTTAGCACTACTGCCTCAGTGCCAGGGGCTGGCTTAATTCCATGCTTGGTAACTGTCAATGTGGACTTTGCCCACACACTCTCCATGTCTGTTTAGATTTCCTTGCAGGTGCTCTTGGTTACCTCCCACAGTCTAAAGATGTCCTGTCTAGGCTGGTAAACTGCCCAACTGTGTCCAAGGATGTGCTGAATAGTTGGGTTATAGGGGATGGTGTCTGGGTGGGATACACAGGGTGGTGTGGACTTGGAGTCAAAAGGCCTGTTTCTACACTGTGTAGGGATTCTGATTCAATACTTACAAGCTTTTTAGATGTTTTGTACTTAATTGAACCCAAAGCTTGACTGTACCATGCAATGATCACCAAAATGTGACAATGGTGCAATGTTCTGGTATGGCTCTGAAGCAAGTGTTTTTCTACTACCCTCCATGCATTGTATGTGACCTAAACTCCTCCCCAAAGCTGATTGGTTTGTCCAAATGGTCATGTCACTGCACCTCTTAAATGGCAGCCCTAGACAAGGAGGGAGCTGTTGGAGCCTAGCTGCCTGAACAGTGCAGGGAGGTGACACTATGTCCAATTTGGACAAACATTGGCTTCTTAACCTCTGCCTCTAAGCAGTTTGTTGCACTAGAGGATAGTTTTCAAGTTTAAAAATGGGTGGTGATTTGATGGATGAATTTTCTACCATGCTAAATGGAAATGTATACTGACAAGGAGACATCACTCAACCTGAATGGCTTCTTAACTCCTTTTTGGAATTCTGGTAAGCTCCCAGTGGTAAATGATTGGCAGTGAACCTGTGTCCTGAGAACAATGCCCCCTTTCTCCTTCTCCACCTCACCCACCCCAACCCCACATATCTGGTCTGTACATGGAAATCAGCTGCTGTCTAGATTTAGGAGCTTAGCTAAGATGCTGCCAAAGCATAACATACCAACCCTGTCCAGTCATGGTAAGAACTGATTTTTGCACCTCCAAAACAACAGATATTATTAACATCCTCAGTGAAAGGACAATTCTCCAGTCCAATTCCCTGATCTGGTCCAGTAGAGTAAAGCTTTTTTTTCACCCTTGGGGAAAGGTCAAGCAGTAGATGTTTGGTTTCTTTCTTCTTCTTCCCCCCCGCCCCCCCCCCCCCCCCCCCCCCCAAAAAAGCCAGTAACCCATACCTTCAATGTGGGTGAGCATTGTTATTTTGGGGGGTTGGAATAATAGGTCAAACCAAATCAGCCTCCCTAAACCTGGACTCAACCAATAAAATGAAAACATTCTAAGATCCTCATTTGTCCAAATATTTGGCTTTAAAAAAAGTTTGTAAAACCTGGTTAAAAGAAAATCAGATAATTAGATTAACTTAAATTTTAAATTGGTAAGTTTAATTTTAGCAGAGTAAAGCTAAATATTGCAATCTCTCTAACTAAAGACCAATCTTTGATCGTAATTCACATGCTTAGATATATCTGAGGGATACATTGGAGAGTTAGTCAATCAGTCTGTTTAAGCAGTTTTGACAGATGGTTGCAAGCCTTTCATTCAATCCTTGGATTATGAGTCATCTACAGGCACGCAGGACTGAGGATCTTCCTCAATTCTTATTTCAAAGGAAAGTCTTTCTGTTGGAAAGTTTCACTTAGGGACTGGTGTTCTTCTCAAAGCTTCCACTAGAGAATAACTAAAACTCTATCTAGGAGCTTTTGCTAGCATGCTGGTTCCCTAGCAGAAATATCTGTTATAGGATGCCCTGGGTCATGTAGTTAAACAGAGGCCATGGTTTCAGGTACGTAATTCAGTGAAAGCTGTGTCACAGGTCGATGGCATATTTAAGAAAGCAGTCAGCACACTTGCCTTCGTTGCTCAGATCAACTGAGTATAGGAGTTGGTGCATTGGTGAGGGGGTCTTGGAGTACCCTTAACCGTTCTGGTCGCACTGAGAGTGGAAGGATATTATTAAACTGGAAAGTGTTCAGAAAAGACTTGCTGGGACTGGAAGGTCTGAGTTATGATAGGTTGGGCCTTTTTTTCACTGGAGTAGGGGAAGCTCATAAAATCATGAGGGTCATGAATAAGGTAATAACAAAGGTTTTTTACCCCCCCCCACCCCTGGCCCCAGGGCAGGCAAGCTCAAAAATAAAAGGTATATTTTTAAGGTGGGAGGAGAAAGATTTAAAAGGGATCGGAGGGGCAATTGTTTCACAGAGGGGCTGTTTCGTGTGTGTGGAATGAACTGCCAGAGGGAGTGGCAGATGCAGGTACAGTTGAGATATTCCAAAGACATTTGGACAGGGTCATACGTAGAAAAGGTTTAAAGGGACATGGGCCACACGCAGACAAATGGGATTACTTTAGTTTGGAACACTTTGCCAAGTTAAGCCGAAGGGTCTGTTTCTGTGCTGTATGGCTCCATGGCGCTGCCTTCTGCTGGAAAAAAAGCCATCAGAGCCTGGTCAATCTTTGGTTTCTCAATTTTTTCCAGCATTCCTTCTGCATGGCTGGTTGGCACTGGCCAAACTTTTGTTGTCCTTTTTAACATCCAAGCTCTGCCAGTCCTTGAACATAATGTGCCCCAGGAGTCTAAATGTGTGGACTGCCCTTTGACAGGGATGGTTATAAATTCCGCGATATATTTTCTGTTTGGTGGGTCAGTAGGTGGTATCTCTCCCAAGAGGCCAGTGCCTGGATGAGGATTGGTCACTCAGACGCCCCTCTTTGTTGCATCCCACTGAACCCAGAGTTTAACCTCAAGGGAACAGTTCTCATCCCCTCATCCAGGAATTGAACTGCTACGATTAATCCAGACATTAACATGGGAGATTCATGAGGAACAGTGCTGATACACAAGAACCACAGGTCGAGGCAAGTTGTTAAGTTCTAGAGCTCACAACCTGAACCAACAGCAGAACCAGATTAAATAGTGACTTTCAGGTATATGTTGGACATGTACATAGTATGGACCAGGCCAAACCCCCTTGAAATATGTTAAGACAATGGCCTAAACACTAATATTTCTTATTTTAACAGCAAATGCCCGGCAATGCATTCCAGCTGCAATTTTATCCGTAATGCTACTAGTCTTGAAGCAAAACACTTTATCAATATACTATATTTAAAATACAACAAAAGAAAGAAGAAATTGGAATAACTTAGCTCTACTGGAAAACTTAACAGAAAGAATAGATTATTTAACTGTTTAGAAACAGTAACTGTTTCCATATAGTAAAATCCTGTAAACACATCCTTGGCAAAGACTAATCCAGTGAAATAGATTGTTTCACAGGTACCTCTAGCAGCAGGAAGTGAAACCTCAGCTTTTAGCTGCAACAAAGAGAGGAAAAACAGCTTCCACATTAAGCTCAAGACCCCAGCAGCAACTGCCATGGAAAAAAAATCAGAAACTAAAAACCCTTGTTCTGGGGAGCTTGACCCCACCCATTCAGGCTGCTTCTATTATTTAAATTGGATTCAAGACAACTTCGTTCCTTAGAGTTTTGTAGCATGTCCAAAGCTCCTCAGAAGTGACAAACCTGATCAGGTTATGAAAGCTGCTCCAGCAAAAGTAACAAGTTGTCCAGAAATTCAAAGATGTGGTTTGGCAGGGTTAAACAGGGAGACACTTACAGACTCTGAAAAATAAATTCAACATGAACCAAATGTCAAAATTCAAAGTTATGGTTCCAGAATCTTAGATACTTTTGAATCTCAATATGTTCCATTGAGCTAAATTAGCGGTTATGACTGAGATTAAACTCCCAAATCTCACTGTATTCTTAATCTCTGGCTCCCAGTCCCATCTCCACAGCCATTTTGGACTCTCCTTTATTCATTGGTGACTAGATTGATGGAGATTCCTCATTGGCTATCAGGGATTGTCAGTCATCGTGGCTGTTTTCATTCCCTGGTTGGGTGAAGGATGGCCCCAGGAGTATAAATACAAGAGCTTGTGGGAGAGAGGCTCAGTTTTAGAGTTGTCTTGGTGATAGTGAGCAGGAATAGTGAAGATGGCCTCCCAAGTGTGTCAGAACTACCACAAGGACTGTGAGGATGCTGTTAACAAGCAGATCAACCTGGAGCTCTATTCCTCCTATGTTTACCTCTCCATGATGAGTGTGGTGATCTTTGCTGCTTTCTGAAATGTTGTGATTTCAATGGATTGAAGTTCTCTTGACGCTGTTTCTTGGGATGGGGTGTAAGGGCAAGTCTTTATGGAGTGTTTCTAGAGTGAAATACAGGGTAATAGTAAATAAACTGTACCTGGCAGCAGCTGTCTTCTGTTGAGGCATAATGGAAAAAAACCACTTGTATATCATCTGGATCTCCCGCCCCCCCCCTCCCAATTTGCCCCTAATTGGGGTGATACGGTGGCTCAGGGGTTAGCATTGTTGTCTCTCAGACCCAGGTGCCTGAGTTTGATTCTGAGTTTGGTGTCTGTGTATTTTTTGTATATTACTCCCATACCTGCCTTCATGTCTGTGGATTTCCTCCTGCTCTCCAAAGATGTTCAGATGAGGTGGATTGTCCATGCAACATGCAGGGTTATAGGGTGGGAGATGGGTCTGGGTGGGATGGTCTATGTTCTAACTTTCTCTATTGGGATTAGAAACTTCTCAGTGGGGTGCTGAAGTGAAATGTTGGCAGATTGCTGTTACCTTATTCCTTCTGTCTAACTCCACTCTGTTCTCAGTTCTGACCAATGCTGGCTTTAAAAGCACAAAAGGAATCCACCTCCACTATATTGGAATATCTGAAAGTGCTTTGTGGAACAAATTGCTTTGTGTTGGGTTAATATCCAATTATGCCTGAGTTTCAGACCCTAATTTGTCTGTACTATGGTCTGTATGATGATGCTGTAATCCAGTGACTTTCAGTCACACTGATTTTAAACTTACGCAGACATGTTCCCAATGACTTTCAGCCACACTGATTTTAAACTTACGCAGACATGTTCCCAATGACTTTCAGTCACACTGATTTTAAACTGACGCAGACATGTTCCCAGTGACTTTCAGTCACACTGGTTTTAAACTTATCAGGGCCATGCAAAGAAGCTCCTATTTGCTAACTTTCAATTTGCTTGAATGGACAGATAAACGAACACCAAAGTGATGGCGTCTAGGAGCTTTTGCAAGTGCACATTCTAGGCACGTGGCATAATCCCAGTCTAGATTTGGACTTGCAATGAAGGGTAGGAATGAATGTCAATGTTGTTTGACAGTTAACTTTTTGTATTTCGATGAATTTGCTACGTGGGGGTAAATACAATCTACAAATACATACAGGCTCATCACTTCAATTCTCTTCCCACAGTCCTTCTACTTTGACCGGGATGACGTTGCCCTGCGTCACTTTGCTGAGTTCTTCAAGGAGCAGTCCCATGAGGAACGGGAACATGCTGAGAAACTGATGGCATTCCAGAATAAACGTGGAGGCCGGGTCCTGCTGCAGGACATCAAGGTTGGGCTCAATGGAATGAGTGGCCTTTCTGCCTCGGTTCCTTTTGCTTTCCTCTTATCCTTTTAAGGATTTTGAAATAGGTTTAACTTGGTGATCTTAGCTTTTTTTCCCCTAGCCCTGGACATTAATATGCCTCATTTTTCCTTTTTAAAATCCTCACATGGTTTTATTTTAATCCATGTGTTAATGAACTTCCCTCCTTCCAGAAGCCAGAGCAGGATGAGTAGGGCAATGGTCTGGAGGCAATGCAGACAGCTCTGCAGATGGAGAAGGATGTGAACCAGAGTCTGCTGGATCTGCACAAACTCGCCTCTGGCCACACGGACCCTCATGTGAGTTCTTGTTTGAGATCAGACAGTAGTCTTTTAAATTGAATTCCTGTTTGAGATCCCTTATGGTCATGGGTGACTATCTTGCAATCAAAGCAATTACATTTTCTTGTAAAATGCCTTCAATCACAGATGAGTGTATCTATTGTTCAAAAGTGGCTTCTATTGAAGCTCTTGAGGAAACTTTTATTTTGCTCTTGGTCTCTAATTAGATATCCATCTGTTTTGCTAGCTGGTGACTTCCTGGAGAGGCACTACTTGGATGAGCAAGTGAAGATGATCAAGAAGCTGGGAGATCACATCACCAACCTGAAGAGACTGGGAGCCCCTGATAATGGCATGGGAGAGTACCTGTTTGACAGGCTCACCCTGGGGGAGAGCGACTGAACTGACTACAGGGAGCAAACTGCTGTTGTGTGCAACATGGAGACAATATCCTTGCGTATCAGATCTGGATAGTATTGTGATTTTAATCACACAATGTAAATAAACTCAATATTGGACAAGGTTTGGCCTCCCTGTTTGACTTCATTTGTACGCCATAACATGAGCAT
Organism: Stegostoma tigrinum; assembly: GCF_030684315.1. NCBI lineage: Eukaryota > Metazoa > Chordata > Chondrichthyes > Orectolobiformes > Stegostomatidae > Stegostoma > Stegostoma tigrinum. The sequence goes on along the minus strand of NC_081391.1, from coordinate 20,769,253 downwards.
TGGATCTGTGCACCAACATTGAGGCACAAGTTAGTGTAACAGCATATCTCCCAGATCTTGACATTCAATGTCAATTCCCAGTTTGAATCCATTCCCTTGGATGTGAACAGTTATTGTTGCTCACTAGCCTTGGCTTCACAAACTGCGCTGTATGGCATAAAAGGGACACAGCACAAACAGTTACAGAATCTCATGGAAGACTGCCAAGCCTAGAATAAGCAGGTTGGCCTCGTGTGGATACAAATTGTTAACAATGCTGATTCACCACTTACTCTGTTTATTTTAAAGCATACTTTCCATGCTCCTTCCCAGGTCCCCTTAGAAAGTTAACTTCTAGTCACTAAATAGGTCTGTTTTTTTTTTCTTGTTCTTCCCCCCCCACTACCCCCCCACCCCACCAATCTGACTTGTTCAGAGTCCCAGCTGCTAGAATGCAATCCCTCGTTGACCAGGAAGAAATTCTACCGCCCTCATGAAAGAAACTTAACTCCCTCCATGGTTAGCGTAGCTGCTTCACAGCCCCAGGGACCTGAGTTTGATTCCAACCTCAAGCGACTGTGCAAACTACACACAGACACATTCTTCCTTTGTGTGGGTTTCCTCCCACAGTCCAAAGACATGCAGGTGAGGCGCATTGGCCGGGTTAAATTGCCCTAAGTATCTAAGGTGGGAAATATAGGGATGGTGTACTGGGTGGGATGCTCCTTGGATGGTTGGTGAGGATGCAGTGAGCTGAATAGCCTGTCTCCTGACTGTAAGGATTCTTCATTTAGAAGTAGTCTTATCGAAGCAGTGAGGTGTTTCAGAGCCCTTCTGACCTCCACTTATCTTGGAGTGCCTGTGGAACTGCAGGCTGGTACCATTCCTTGACAAGGTGGATTGTTTTCTGTAAAGTCCATAGGAAATAACTCCGTTAAATATTTTACCTTGCCTTACCCTAAACACATTCTGTAAAATCAGTCTTTAAACAAGGCAGTAGCAGCAACTGTTTGCCGTGGGCACACTTTATGACTGGATAACTTTACCAAGATGAGAATCGCTCTTTTTCCATGCCATTTTTTTATTTGTATCCATTTATTTCATTCCATCCTCTCGATGCAAAAGTTGGGGTTACAGCTGTAACTAGCCAGTGCCTGAGATCATTTAGGACTTGGTTAAACCTGCAGAATTTCTCAATCTGCCTTTAGCCATATGTCACAAAGTGTTTACACTTCTGAAGTAAGGTTCCGGGGTTCAAGACCTTTTGATTTCATCGTAGGATTAAAAACTTTTGTGGGAGAAAGATGCTTCTTACTAGCTTGTGGTTTTAAACATCTATCACCATTTTTTTTTCTGTGCAAGAAGTTACAGAATTCAACCAGTGTAAAGGATAATCAATAAGTTTCCCAACTCCAGTCCGGTGTCTTTCAGTTTGGACAGTCACTTATGACCACTGGACATTCACTGCACGTTGTCCTTTTCAATCAGATCAAGTAAAATTAAACAGTACACTTTCTGTTCAAGTGGGTCAACTATACATAGTGGTGGTATCTCTCCTCACAGCATCATATCTAGGTTAATTGACTCAAGATATAATGACATGTCCCCAGTCTTGCCAATCCAAATTGTGTGAAGTATTGGTTCAAGCTGTCAATTCAGGGCAAATTTCAAGAGGGAGGAAATCTACACTTAATGTTAAAGCACTTCAGACCTGCTAAAAGAAATGCAGAGGCTAGAAAGAACCTACTTATAGCAAAGAGCAAAAATAATATTACGAGAAAGTTTTAAGTTTGATAGGCCAAATCGAATATAGAATTCAAACTTCCAAGCTAGATACTAAATCAAAAGCTGAAAAATAAATTCTCATTTACATTCATTGGCCTACATTATTCTGTTGGGCTGTAATCTGTGAGGACAGATTTCTGGTGAAATTCTATGAGATTTCAGTATTGACCTTCACCTTAAAACTAGTTTAGAAAGTCTTCAAAGAAGAAAATTGAACAGATGAGATCAACGTTTGGCGAATCCATAGATAATCTCATTATTGATCCCGACACATGAATTGAAAAGTTAAATTTCCATTTACAAGTGGCAGAATTTTTATTGGAATTACTGATTAACCTTTGTCGGACTTATTACAGTCCAAAAATTTGATATTGGGGAAAGCCATTCAGGTGATGAGTGGGGCATAATCCCAGAACACCACAAGGGGGAGGAGATCAACTTATGTTATGAGATTTGCAGAATCTATGCACTCAAGGTAGAAGATACACGTGAGAAGACATTTCAAAGAATAGTTTACATAGCAGATACTAAGAGTTTGTTATTGTTGTGAAGGTAAGAAACCTCATGGGCACAAGTAGTGACCAGCTATTTAAATAAAAAAACATATGCCTGTAAAACGATAGTTATTTCCAGAAGATGTACAGCATCATTAGATACACAGCAGCAAAGGTCAAAGATATTTCATGACCTACAGTCCACAGCAACTAGCAATTGAAGAAACATCCAATACATTCCCAGTTGGAATTGATGATCCAACCAATACATTTTGGTGAGTGGCAATTCATTTCAATGGATAAGCCAGCAAGTGTGACCATATCAGAGTTAATGTTAAGATCGGGATTATCAGATCATATACTATGGGTGAAAAATAGTATTTGCAACCTGCAACAGTGCACCTACTTGGTCCAGGAGGCATACCACTTAAGTTGAAGGGCAACTCTGTAAAAGAAATAAAGAAGAAAATGTACACACATTTCACAATTGAATTCTCACTCTTTACTGTGAATGAAGGTCTTGACTTAAACATTACTCAAATAGTAAAGGAATTGCAATTGATAGTGAACAGATTGAATGACAGTCAATTATGCCAAGCATCTTTGAAGAAAGGCTACAACAGATCAAGGAGCAGCCTGTTATGGAATCTCAGGTCAAGGAAATGTTAATCATTGAATAAGAAACTGCTGGACATCCAGTACAAGAAGTCATTCAGCTTTCTGGGCTCATTACGGAATTCCAAAAATAGAGAAACTACTGGGATTAATAAGGTTAATTATCAGAGAATTGTTTCATACTGTCACTACGATAGGGATTTGTGACTATGTCGCATTCGCAGTATTATGGACCAGACCAGACCCATCAAAATGCTTTTAGAAAGTAGTCTCAGCCCTAACTTTTTCTGATTGTAAAGGTAAATGTCAGTTGCTGTGTTTCAAATGTAATTTGTTTGGCCAAACTACTTGATGTTAAGCAAAACAGTTTATTCATACAATGTAGTTAAAATAAAACAAAAGAAAAAAATGAAGAAGAGAACTAGCTTTGATCAAACTCTGTTAGAATAGAACATAGAACATAGAACAGTACAGCACAGAACAGGCCCTTCAGCCCACAATGTTGTGCCGACCATTGATCCTCATGTATGCACCCTCAAATTTCTGTGACCATATACATGTCCAGCAGTCTCTTAAATGACCCCAATGACCTTGCTTCCACAACTGCTGCTGGCAACGCATTCCATGCTCTCACAACTCTCTGCGTAAAGAACCTGCCTCTGACATCCCCTCTATACTTTCCACCAACCTGCTTAAAACTATGACCCCTCGTGCTAGCCATTTCTGCCCTGGGAAATAGTCTCTGGCTATCAACTCTATCTATGCCTCTCATTATCTTGTATACCTCAATTAGGTCCCCTCTCCTCCTCCTTTTCTCCAATGAAAAGAGACCGAGCTCAGTCAACCTCTCTTCATAAGATAAGCCCTCCAGTCCAGGCAGCATCCTGGTAAACCTCCTCTGAACCCTCTCCAAAGCATCCACATCTTTCCTATAATAGGGCGCCCAGAACTGGACGCAGTATTCCAAGTGCGGTCTAACCAAAGTTTTATAGAGCTGCAACAAGATCTCACGACTCTTAAACTCAATCCCCCTGTTAATGAAAGCCAAAACACCATATGCTTTCTTAACAACCCTGTCCACTTGGGTGGCCATTTTAAGGGATCTATGTATCTGCACACCAAGATCCCTCTGTTCCTCCACGCTGCCAAGAATCCTATCCTTAATCCTGTACTCAGCTTTCAAATTCGACCTTCCAAAATGCATCACCTCGCATTTATCCAGGTTGAACTCCATCTGCCACCTCTCAGCCCATCTCTGCATCCTGTCAATGTCCCGCTGCAGCCTACAACAGCCCTCTACACTGTCAACGACACCTCCGACCTTTGTGTCGTCTGCAAACTTGCTGACCCATCCTTCAATTCCCTCGTCCAAGTCATTAATAAAAATTACAAACAGTAGAGGCCCAAGGACAGAGCCCTGTGGAACTCCACTCACCACTGACTTCCAGGCAGAATATTTTCCTTCTACTACCACTCGCTGTCTTCTGTTGGCCAGCCAATTCTGTATCCAAGCAGCTAAGTTCCCCTGTATCCCATTCCTCCTGACCTTCTGAATGAGCCTACCATGGGGAACCTTATCAAATGCCTTACTGAAGTCCATATACACCACATCCACAGCTCGACCCTCATCAACTTTTCTAGTCACATCCTTAAAAAACTCGATAAGGTTTGTAAGGCATGACCTACCCCTCACAAATGCTTCAGAAAATAATAGATATAGTTACTATTATTAAATAACCCTATCCAATATAGCAACATCCCATAAACACACACTTGGCAAAAGGAAAATTCATGACCTTGATTGTCTCACATGCAGTTCTCCGATCCATGAGGAAAGAACATCAAAAGACAATTCTGAGAGAGAGAGAGAGAGAGAGAGAGAGAGAGAGAGAGAGAGAGAGAGAGAGAGAGAGAGAGAGAGAACTCCAGTGTTTAACTGCTGCAAAGAGAGATGTGACAGCTTTTCACAATGCTTACTGTTTCTCACCTTGATGAGCCTGTTACAGCAACTGCTGCAAAAATCCCTGGTCCTTTGGGCAAGAGCTTGACCATATCTGTTCAGTTGTTCTATTGTTTCAACTTTAAAACAAACACTTAAAGCTTCACAGAGAGAGAGTAAGAACTGCTGATGCTGGAGTCAGTGATAACACAGCTGGAGGAGCACTTTACCAGTTTACCAAAAGGACTGTGCCAGTTTCAAAATCTCCTCACCCCCTCCCTAATTCCATGACCAATCCTCCCTCTCATCCCCGCCTCCTTGACCTGACACAACCTGTCCACCTTTTCTCCAACCTATCTGCTCCTCCCACCTCACTGACCAATCCCCACCACTCCCTAACTATGCTCACCTATCACCATCCCACCTTCCTTCCCCTGCCCCATCCCTCCTCTCTCTCTATTTGTTTCCAGCTCCCTTCCTCCCCATTTCAGACGAAGGGTCCTGGCCCAAAATGTTGACTTTCCTGCTCCTCTGATGCTGCCTGGCCTGCTGTGCTCCTCCAGCTCCACATTGCGTTACCTAAAACTTCAAGAGTTGTTTATCTACTCATAGACTGCTCATCCCCTGTTCCCCAATGTCTCTTTAAGAGGAACCAGGACAAAACACACCAGTTAAAGCCACAGCAGCATCTTAGCAGCAATGTTTTCCAATCCTATCAACACTAAAGATAGTTTAGATGACAAAAATCTGCAAAGGGATAAAAAGGTCCTCGGTGGAAGGAGACCGCAGGCACCATTCAGGGCCATGATCAGAATCAAGGTCAGCAGTCCTCAAGCCAAAGTCCTGCTCATCCTCCACATTGGAGGAGATTGCTTTCTGAAAGCTAAATGAAAGTTCCAGATTGCCTGGGTTTGTGAAGAGAGATATTGAGAAGAGATGGAGTCATGTTCATTGTTATTATATTTGAGAATGCATAACGGTACGTTATGGGATAAAATCTTGGAAGGAGATGTTGTAGACAGTAATGGTTCTGAAAGATTAAATGCTGAACCCCACATTAAGCTCTATCTAATCTAACGATGTCACAGGATTTGTGCGGGGAATGGCTGAACAGTCCTGTATCGTGAAGGGGACAGCCTTGTCTTCTTCACTGAAACAATTTTTGTTGTTATGCAATAAGCTACATCTTATTTAAAACTCTTCTTATTTAAAATGAGGATCTTCTCATTAGCCTTCCGGTGATGTTCCACCACAACACTAGACAAAGATTCGATACCAACCTAAATGGAGCATACTGTTGTGTCATGGCTCACAGTCAGTACACCTTGAAGAGACATGCTTAAGACGTCACCATTGTATCATGGAACATGACCCGAGGGTATAAAGGTCTCAGAGTCCAGCTTACTGAGGATCACCTCAAGCATGACGCTCTACTTGAAGCAATTCTGTGCTATGTAGCCCAGATACTTCTGTGCTTCTAAATGTCATGTTTACATAAAATAGCGAGCTGTTGGATTTACTTAATACCACAACAACTGCGTTGAGGTCATTCTGTTACAGGATGGACAAGCATATGGACGTACATGGAATAGTGTAGGTTAGGTGGTCTTCAGATTGGTACGACAGGTCGGCACAACATCGAGGGCCGAAGGGCCTGTACTGTGCTGTAATGTTCTATGTTCTATGTTAGGACATACCATAAGCATTGCTACATCAGGTAAAACACTTTGCCAGGATCAAGCCTCACATCGGACAATGGCTGTAAACTGACCACATATCGTCCAATATTGTTTGCCCAAAGATTGAGTACAGCTGCATCCAACCAACAAACAGAACTTTGATGCAAGGGGACAAATTGCATCAGCTCATCCAGGACTTAACCACTTTGACTTTGATCTATGGGCTCAGAGAGGTCACAGCCACATGAGGCAAAAGAACCAAATTAGGTCAAATTAGGAAAAAACAGTGTCATTGGAATAATTTTTTTTTCGCTCTAATCATTCCTATCTCTCTATCTAAAAGCAAAAAAAGAACAGCTAGTTTAGGGCATGTACAGGATCAATTATGCCAAAATGTCTCTTTGTTCCAAATCTCTGAATGGCTCTGGGTCTCAGCTCCACCCCACGGCCCCTTCTCCTTTGTTCATTGGTGCCTGGATTCATGGAGATTCCTGATTGGCTGTCAGAGATTGTCAATTGTCATTGATGATGTCATTCTCTGATTGAGTGCAGATTGTTCCCAGGAGTATAAATGCAAGACCTTATGAGAAAAAGGGTCTGTTCCAGAGTTGTCTAGCTAATACTGAATAGAAAAAGTGAAGATGGCCTCCCAAGTGTGCCAGAACTACCACAAGGACTGTGAGGATGCTGTTAACAAGCAGATCAACCTGGAGCTCTATTCCTCCTATGTTTACCTCTCCATGGTGAGGCTGGTGGTGTTGTTGTGTTTTTTTTGTGCTTTTTCACACCAAGAAAATGGTTTTGGCCTGGTTTTTGCCCCTTGGAGCTCTGAATGTTTGTGGAGTGAGAGGTTTTTCACTTCCTAGAAAATTTCACTGGATTGAATGGACTATACTTTGTTGCAGCTGTGCTGTAATTGAGAAGCTTCATACTTTAAAAGCTTTAGCTTCTGCATAGAATTTCCTTATTGGGCAATGTTACTCAATAGGGGGCTGTGCCTGGTGTGCAACTCCTTCCTGATCTTCCTTTTTTTAGGAGGTCCTGCTGAGAATGTTGCTACTGAGTCCTTGTTTTCACCAATGTGAAACTGGTGTACTTCAGTGTCTGTCTATGGTTGTCTCTAACACTTAATGCTTCCCTCAAGTGCATCAATGCATTGTACAAATTGGCTAGCACATTCCAAACTAACTTCCTGCCAAGTGAAATGATCACCATCTTGTGATTCCTGAAGTATGGGTGTTTTTTCCTTGGCAAGAAAATTGTCCATACTTCAGTGCAATTAAAGCTTGTCTCCAGGACAGATGGGTGCAATAGTGGTCTTCATGAAAGTAGATGCCAGGCTTTGTTAATTCATTTGACACATATTGAATGTGTCAACTGGCTGACACCACCAGGGCTGCTGCTGGTTTCAACCAGGAAACACCCAACTAATGGAACTGCAGATGCTGGTGAATCTGAGTCAGTGTGGAGCTGGATGAGCACAAGCTGGCTTTTGGGCCTAGAAAAACTAATAAATTTGTCTCACTCCTGATGCAATTTGTGAGTGACATCCTTTTCTATTGAGACTAAGTGACCTAAGGTGTTCTGCTCTTCCCATAGTTCTCTTACTTTGACCGGGATGATGTTGCTCTGCATCACTTTGCTGAGTTCTTCAAGGAGCAGTCCCATGAGGAACAGGAACATGCTGAGAAACTGATCACATTCCAGAATAAACGTGGTGGTAGAGTCCTCCTGCAGGACATCAAGGTTGGTTTTTTAGTGTCTAACTTTGCTAGATTAGTGCACTTGTTTTCTTTAATTCACAATCTGCCTCTTTTCCCACCACCCACCCCAAACCTCCAGAAGCCAGAGCAGGATGAGTGGGGCAATGGTCTGGAGGCAATGCAGAGAGCTCTGCAGATGGAGAAGGATGTGAACCAGAGTCTGCTGGACCTGCACAAACTGGCCTCTGGCCACACAGACCCTCATGTGAGTTCTCTTCCTTCACTGCTCCCTACCAGTGTAATTCCTGAAATATCAGCCTAGTCTGAAGGCCTCGGCTCTTACTTTGGCTGAAGTGAGGGTTTTCCTCTGTGTGGCAAATAGCCTAGTGATGCTGAAATATAGTAGCAATCCCCACTGCAGACTCTGTATACAGCCCTGAGGCTTATTTTGGACAAATGTTTCAATTACTTCCCTTTCACAGCTGTGTGACTTCCTGGAGAGGCACTTCTTGGATGAGCAAGTGAAGATGATCAAGAAGCTGGGAGATCACATCACCAACCTGAAGAGACTGGGAGTCCCTGACAATGGCATGGGAGAGTACCTGTTTGACAGGCTCACCCTAGGGGAAGAATGACTGAACTGCCTTAATCTCAATTGGCAAAATAATCTGTAGGATTTGACAAGTATGACTGTAATAAAATGCTTAATGTTGACTGGATTCTGGCCTTCAATTTGGAGTATGCAACACTGCTGCTAAAACTTTTTTTCTGATTAACATAGTGGTCTCAATCTGCTGCCTCAGGGTCACAAGTGAAGGCCTAGTTTCAATCCCTTCTGGGGAGGGGCTAGGTACAAGGGAAGAGCATGAGTTGAAACAGGCCTTTTCTGTGAGCTGCCTTGATATAGTAAAATCTTTTTGTAGTCTGGGGTGGGTGGAAGTGTCACTTTGGCCTCTAAGATTTTAACAAAAGGATAGCTGATCATCCCATTTGACTTTCTTTCATTTTTTTTCAGTTTCCTGGTAAAAACTTTCCTCCAAGGGGTAGTGATTACAGCCTCAACAATTTCAGTGACAGGGGAAATCTGTGAATTTTACTAGGCAACTGCCAATGTTCTTATCTCCTAAAATGGCCCATTTCATCCTCATCAACAGACATCTGGGATATGCCTCCTGTTACCAGGACAACACTTGCCACAGCATAGGCAATGTCAATGCTGACCATAACCACACTTTCCCTGGGCTTGGCCCATAGGCCTCAGGAAATTACCCAAACATCTCTTTAAACATTTGTACCTGTGTCCATCACTTCCAGGGACAGTTCAGACAGCACATGGATTTTTTTTTGAATGAACAAACTTGTCTTAATCTTATTATAACAAAATGCCCCACCCCACCATGTCTTAATTTTCTCCCCTACCTATGGAGAGGGTACCTGCCGCTCACTTAACCTACACGCTGCTCACTTAATCTACACCCCTCTGACCTTTGGTGGCTCATTCCTCCAGGAGAGGCCTCTCCCATCTCATATACAACCTCAATGGGATGTTCCAACTCCTACACTGAAAGGACTGAGCAATGAGGGCATGCAAGCTACATGCATGAACAGCTATGGCTGACACAAACTTCTAAGCATTATGTATCCTAAGCCCTCAATCTTGTTCTACAACACTCTCCAAGGATCTACTTTTCATAGCATAAGTTATGCCCTTTCTATGTTCTTCTGGAGAACTGCAATCAGCAAAATGACATTTCAAGTCCCTGCATTCTTTTTAAGTCTGCAGTTGTATTTCATCTTTGCCATTGTATCTAAATTCATCATTCAGAATTTATGCTTCTTACCACTTTGATTTTATTTTATAATCCACTCTCACAAGTATGTGCTGATTGACCCTTCCCACAGGAGCTGCTTCCGATCAGTAGTTAGCCCTCGAGCCAGTACAGCCACAGGTCTTCACCAAAGTTTGTAGGGTCCATGGAGTGACCATGTGTATCTGTCAGTTTGGTCAAAGCTTGTTGTGACCACTGAACATTTACGACAGCTTCAAATTTTTTTTCAACTAGATCAGGTGTTGATATCTGAATGCATTTTCAGTTTGTGTGGATCAACTGTGTCTGTTGGTGGTATCTCTCCTTAAAAGCTTTTGCCTGTCAAATAACCAGCAGTTCCAGATGTGAATCACTGTCAGTCTGCCTAGTGCATCTGAATCAAAAGCTAATCCAAGGGACCACACTCTTCTGTAATGAAACTCGATGGCAAAACATGGTGTCTCCGTGATAGTCACTTGAAGCAAAATAACCAGATCAGATTATAGAAAAGCTCTTCAAAAGTATTTAAAAAAACATTTCATTTTTAATCCACCTGCAACCAACCAGCTGGGTGCAAGCTTGTTGAGATTTATTAATCTGAAAGCAGTGACCTCATCAAGACTAATCTCCCAAATCTTTATATTCCCAATTTCTGATTGGCTCTGTGTCTTGGCCATGCCTCCACTACCTCTTCCCCTTTCTTCATTGGTGCCTGGGTTGATGGGAGATTCTGTTTGGCTGTCGAGAAGTGTCAATCAATATTGGTGATGTCACCACTATTTGAGTGCAGCCATGTCCCAGGAGTATAAATACAAGAGCTTATGGTCAAGCTGCTCAGTTGTAGAGTTGTCTTGGTGATAGTGATAATGGCCTCCCAAGTGCGTCAGAATTACCACAAGGACTGTGAGGCTGCTGTTAACAAGCAGATCAACCTGGAGCTCTATTCCTCCTATGTTTACCTCTCCATGGTGAGCCTTGTGTTCCTGTGGCTGTCTTCTGGGAAAAAGTTGGAATTGTTCTATTTTAAAGTAACCTGAAACTTTTGTTTATTTTTCTTACCCCATCTCCAGCCCCCCTCCCCACATTGTTCCTGGCACAGGTGACTTTTTGAGTAGTCAGGCACTTCAAAGACATGGTTAATAACGTGGACTGAAGTGGTTGTTGCTTTTTGTAACTACACTGAATGCAAAAATTTCAAGCTGAAGCTATCTTGGCACCTGTTTTCAATGTTGTAATGAACACAAACATGGCTGAAGCATGTTTGTTTTTGTCTTATTGACACGGGCAAAGTTTGCTTTGTACAAATGGCAACTAGCACAATGCCTTTTTTAAAATCTTTTATGCTGCAGGTGATGTACTGATTCAGTGTCAGCTCTAATCACTATTTAGTAACTGTCATACAAATTTAGCATCTCGAACTGTCTTGTCGTTTTCTTCTTGTTCCAGTTCCAAGCTAACTTTCATGCAACTGAAGTGGCTTGCATTGAGATATTCATTTGAAATGTAGGGAACTCTATGCCTTGCTTCTCAGTAAAGTCAACTGAAAAGGATTCTCCGAGAGAGAAAATTGTGTGAATTTTGTCCCAGGATCTGGGGCATGTTCTCTGTTCTCTTAAAAATAAAGCTGAGAAGCTCTAAGTTTCCAAGAGATAATATATTAATACAGTGGAGTTCAATTTGTATTTCACATGGGAATAGACTTTGATAGGTCACTAAGTTAAATAATCCAACACTCTCTCTAAATGGATGGCATCTGAGTGTTTTTATGTCTCACTTGTCTGTCTTGGCCTCCACAGGCTTTGCATACAAGCTTTCTAATTCTACTAACTTTGAAAATTAGATTCATAGGTGACCTTGCTTGTGGTAGATAATGGGAGGAAAACGTCATGAGTTTCCTTTCTTGATGGGGCAAGAAAGTTCAGTTATGAACAGTTCTTAATTTAGCCCCCTTAACAAGTAAGGGGTTTATGGAGCAGTGATATCACTACTTGGTGAGGAGGCTTGGGTTCAACTCCCACCTGCTTCAGATGTAATAACATCTCTGAACAAGTGACTTTTTTTTATGTAGACACACTCTAGATAGTTGGGCTTTGAATCTAGAGGCGTGGGCAGATTCTTAGGGGACATTGGGTGTGAACAGAATCTTGGTTATTCAATCAAATGGAGTTCAAGTCAGTCTACCTATTAATCAGGGAACAATTAATGGCCTTCTGGTGCCATGGTAATGTCCCTACTTCTGAATCAGGAGGCCTAGGGCTCACAAACAGAAGTTGCTGGAAAAGCTCCTCAGGCCTGGCAGTGTCTAGGGAGAAAGTCAGTTAATGTTTCAGGCCCCTTGACCGTTCCTCAGCCGAGGGCTCAAGTCATACTTGCTCCGGGACTGTGACATCTCAACTAATTTAAACAATGATTTATTTGGCAAGAGTGTAACAAAAGAATGTTGTTGCATGCTGTAATTTCATGAAGAAAGTTGTTTCGCTGTGCACAGGTCTCTTACTTTGACCGGGATGATGTTGCCCTGCATCACTTTGCTGAGTTCTTCAAGGAGCAGTCCCACGAGGAACGGGAACACGCTGAGAAACTTCTGGAATTCCAGAATAAACGTGGAGGCCGAGTCCTCCTGCAGGACATCAAGGTTAGATTTGAATGATCTCTCCTAGACTGAACGTTTGGAAGTTGACTTGGTATTGTGTTAAATATAGATTGGAAACCATTTTTATTCCATTTAGTCATAAAACTATATGACACTAGTTTCCATTTTAATGGATGAAGCATCTTGTGAGAAACTGAAGCATCTACCCGTTCCCTCCCTCCCTCCAGAAGCCAGAGCAGGATGAGTGGAGCAATGGTCTGGAGGCAATGCAGAGAGCTCTGCAGATGGAGAAGGATGTGAACCAGAGTCTGCTGGATCTGCACAAACTGGCCTCTGGCAACACAGACCCTCATGTGAGTTTCTAATGTGGGCTTTGAGAAGAAACTGAGCCTATTCAACAGCTTTGGATGAAAACGTTTTACTTTGGTTTTGTTTGGCTATCAAATCACATGAGGTTAGTTTACTGTGAATGGTAACAATTCTAGTCTCGATGATTTGAGATTTAGTCTGTCTAGTGGAGCAATTTAGCTGCACTAAATCGCATCAACTGTACTTCCTCCTTCCAGGTCAAGAAGGCGTAAAACCCAAACTAGAAAAAGGAAAACCTTTTAATCTAACATCCTTTCCCTTTCCAGCTGTGTGACTTCCTGGAGAGGCACTACCTGGATGAGCAAGTGAAGATGATCAAGAAGCTGGGAGATCACATCACCAACCTGAAGAGACTGGGAGCCCCTGACAATGGCATGGGAGAGTACCTGTTTGACAGGCTCACCCTGGGGGAGAGCGACTGAACTGACTGCAGGGAGCGAGCTTGTGCACAATCTGCAGGGACTGTGGCTTCAAATACATTACAGCCCTTGGCTGCATTGTAATTTATTAAATGACTAAACTGTTCATGGACTAATTTTTGCCTCACTTGTTTAATTGCACAACTTGATCAATCTTCCAAGTATGGAGTAAGATTGCTCCTCAATCCAACAGTTCAGGGCCCACTTATAAAATTCTGTGAAAATAGATTGTCTTAGCAGCACATCCTGCAAGTCTGAGATTGTTATGAGAAAATGGACTTGGGTTGTTTCAAAACTCCATGATGTCTAGCTCGTGGGAAAATCTATGGCCACAACTGTTGAGAGCAGTTTTCCCATAAATTTCAGACTTTGTTTTGCCCTAGTCCATGTTGGTTTTCATGTGGGGTGTGGTTTAGCTGCTTGGGTGCCCATGAGGAGGACAAATACCACTGTTCCTTAGCCATGTCTACACTTAAATTCTCTTGCTCCCATCCCTCTGTTCGAACCAAAAGCAAAGTGCTATCGGCGTCACTGGGGAAGTGGTGTTTTTTTTAAACTCCAGCATTGGCCTGTTTCCTTGTAGGATCAAGCCTAGTCCATGTCTGTCACTTGACCATTTTTAAAAAGCCTACACCACAGTCCACCAACGAACTAGGCAAGAGATTGATGTCTCCAACAGTGCACCGTGGGAGGTTCCCTCATGTCAAAGATACTGACTTTGACTTTGGCTTAAAATCAAGCCATGATTGCTGCCACTTGATTTAAGGAGGAATCAATATTTTGTTCCCCCCCTCTCCCTCCCCAGTTCGTAATGCAACATTCTCCAAGTCGGGCCTCCTTCCACAATTGGAGGGAGGATTAGTCTATAGGTGGCTGAGGGCAGGAATCCCTCAGGATAAGGGAATGTGTAACTGAAAGATTGGGATAGGTGGCTCCACTTTTAAACCTGCTTTTTCAATCAGTTTCACGAGAGGTAACTGCTCACCGAACAATTTGTATGGGTGAGTTACCCAGTTGTAGTCTTTTTAATTGAATTGGCAATGAAACTTCCGACATCCTTTATCTTTATTTGTTCCATTAATGCAATTGGAGGGCTTCAAATGTTAATGTTTCTGCTGCAAGCGTCCTGTGTCTTAAGAGTTTTGAGGAATGCGACAAGTTTAATGAGATTTCAGTCTTCGTTCAATGTTAATGCCTTTGCATCTTCCACCCCCCTGACCCCTCCCAAAAAAAAGGGTTTCAGTTACCTTTTACTTTTGCTATTGAATCGGCATTCGTTAAATTACATCACTTCAACTGGCGTTGAATTGTCACCATCCCTGACTCTCGCAGGTACTGATACTGAGTTCAAATCATCCCTGTGTAAACATCTATCGTTTGTTTCTGTTGCTATGGAGCAGTGTCCAGACAGTCCTGTACTTGTAAGAAGCTGCATGATATCGTGTGACTATCCTGCTGTCGCTCTCATGTTTTCTCTCTCAGGCCGTTTAGTCAGTCTGTTGTGTGAAATAGACAGTTACATTAAGGCACACAAACCAGACTAAATGTGTTCATTGTGTAAACTACAAATTGAATCATGGGAGCATCCCACAAACATTGACACAGAGAATGCTGTTAGCCTGCAAACCAGTGTAGATACACAAACTGAAGTACAGTGAGAGTCCATATGAGAGGCTGCCTATCTACATTCCAAGAAATAGAATTTTAAATGGTCCTGAAAGGACAGTTCAAAGAACTCCTTGAAGAAAATATATCTTAAAAACATTAAAAAATTTGGTTTCTAATTTGAAAAAAAAATTACCTGTGTCTAAATGTCAGCCATTTATCATTACCTATTTCCAAATTGATGGGATAATTTTAAAACAATACCCTCATGCTGCTGTGAGATCGGAATCCCCTCTGACTGCGCTTAATGCAATACGGTCAGATGAAATACCAAACCTTGTGGATGTGTATGCTGTGAATAAAAGCCAAGCCTTAACATAAAACACTGAAATATGTGCTATTTGAGGGGTTAATTTCAGACATTCCAATGTCAGGATACAACTGATGATATTAAAAAGGCTGGAAGTTGGGATATGATGATAACAATGACACAGAATAACGACTATCATGATATTTGAAGCGTGGAAGAGGCCATTGAAGGACCAAGTGGTGCGAGACAATGCCATTCGTAGCACTGGATAGTGGGAAATAACAGCATTGTGTTGTTCTGTCTGGATCAAAGAGGCTGCTCAGCATTGACCATTCAGCAGAATGGCCTCAGTAACTGTGCTGATGTTATTCCCGTGAAGATCATCACAAGAGAAAAAACTGGCACTGCAGATGGAAGATGGGACAGCATTGGTCGGCCTGACTGAAGCCTGCATTCAACAGAGGATGGAGCCGTGGTGCTGGGGATTTTGGGGATTGTCAGTGTTCCAGCTGAAT
This sequence comes from Stegostoma tigrinum, assembly GCF_030684315.1. Classification (NCBI taxonomy): domain Eukaryota; kingdom Metazoa; phylum Chordata; class Chondrichthyes; order Orectolobiformes; family Stegostomatidae; genus Stegostoma; species Stegostoma tigrinum. Next base: position 20,753,440 of record NC_081391.1, on the reverse strand, counting down.
TGGAGTGATCACAGTCTGGGAGGTGTCTGCAGCAGATGAAGGGTCCAAATCAGTAAAGCTGGTTCGTGGACTCATCGTTCTCACTGGAAACTGAGTGCGGGGTTGTATGTCATCAGCCGAATCTGAGGGGTATGAGGGCTGAGAACTTTTTACGAGATTTTTTATTATCTTGGGGGACATTAGTGTGACTAGCTGATATTTTTTGCCACTCCCTTTTTGCAGTTGAGAAGCTAGGGGTGACCTGCCACCCATGTGCTGTAGGTAGACCCATAATGCCATTAGGGAGGAAACTCCAGGCGTTTGACGAGAGACACTGAAGGAATGGTGAGGTATTTCCAAGTCAGGGTAATGAGTGGCTTGGAGGGGAACTGGCAGCTGGTGGCAGCTGGTGGCGTTCCCATGGACTTGCTGCCCTCGTCCTTCCAAATCTAAGTTGCCATGGGTTCCAAAGGATCTTTGGTAAACTTTTGCAGTGCATCTTCTTGAGAGTACGCACTGCTGCTGTTGAGTGTTATTGGTGGAAGGATTGGATATTTGTGGAGTGGCACTAATCAAATGGGCTGCTTTGCCCTGGATAACACCAAGCTTCTTGAGTGTTGTTGGGGCTGCACACATCCAGGCGAGTGGGGTGTATTCCATCACACCCCTGACTTGTAGATGGTGACAGGCTTTGGGGACTCAGGAGGTGGGTTACTCACCACAGCATTCCTAGCCTCTGACCTGCTCTGCTAAACATTGTGTTTAAGTGGTGAGTCCAGCCAAGTTTCTGGTCAATGATAACTCCCAGGATGTCGACAGCAGGGTATTCAGTGACTGTATGGACATTGAATGTCAAGGCACAGTGGTTAGATTTTATTACTGATGGTCATTGCCTGGCATTTGTGTGGTGTAAACTTTCCTCGCCACTTCTCAACCCAAGACTGGATATGGTCCAGCTCTTGTTGCATTTACATGTGAAATGTTGCAGTATCTGAGGAGTGGTGAACGGTGCTGAACGTTATGCAATCACCGGCAAGCAGCCTCGCTTCTGACCTTATGACGGAGACAAACGGAAAGTAGTTTAAGAGTAATGACTAAAACCAGGCATTTTGTGTTTGAATTGAGTTTGATTCAGACAGAAACATAAGGTTTTGCAAGTGGAATTTTGGTTTTATTTAAATACATCATGCTGCCTGGTGCCGGTTTTGGGTGAGTGTCAGTGTTAAATCAGGGTGAGATTTAAATTGGACAGGTGTTGTATCATTTAGACCAGCTGAGAGGCGTTGTGTCAGGGCACCAGGAGGCTTATTCTATCAAGCAAATTTGTGGTTGGTCCAAACGCTGTGTCTGTGTGATAGTGTTCTTTATGAAATTCTACATTCCAAGGCCCGCTGTAAGGAGGGGACCAAGAACAGAAGCCGTTAGGATATGTTTACCCCTTTCTGGGCCTGGATGCCCAAAGGGCTGCTCTCCTTAAAAGGGCAGTGACATACAACTAACTAAAAGAGGGAATGGGTAAACAAAAATATAGAAAATCATGATACAATACCAGCTAAAGACCACAAAAATGGAAAGTAAAATTTAGCTTGGCATACCATTGATATTTTGTTAGAGCTCCAGTTACTTTAATTAAGAATCAGTCTTACTTTATTCTAACAAACAAGTTTGTGGTTGAACCAAATGCTCTGTCTGTGTGACAGTGTTCTTTGTGAAATTCGACATTCCAAGGACCATTGTAAGGGGGGGGAAACAAGAACAGGAGCTGTTATGATATATTTACCCCTTTCTGGGCCTGGATACCCTCTACGGTAAAAAAGACCCTGCACCTACAAGGCTGCCAGTCTTAAAAGGGCAGTGACATACGACGAACTAACACATCTCATCACCTAATTCAAGACTGAAACACTTTGAGAATGAAAGCAGATGGAAACACTTGGTGTATCAGAGAACAGTTGATACAAAAGAACCAAAATTTCATTAGATGATTACCCAGAGGTAACATTTTTTAAATTACTTTGTTCCTATCTAATTGTAGATGTTTTCTGAGCAGCCAGGGGGATCTGAACGTGCTGTCCTTCAGAATTAAGGGTATGGACACTATAAGTAACCCACTAGTTTGGGATCTGTTGAGGACCTATTACTCCAAAAGCACTTGCACAATCAAGACTCTTTCCCAAACCTCTCTGTATACCAAATCTCTGATTGGCCCTGGGTCTCAGCCCTATCCCCACAGTGCCCTCTCTTTTTTTCATTGATGCCTGCATTGATAGAAGATTCCTGATTGGCTATCAGGGGCTATCAATCATCATTGGTGACCTTGGTCCTTGTTTCAGTGCCGGATATTCCCAGGAGTATAAATACAAGAGCTTGGGGGTGTGATACAGTTCTAGAGTTGGCCTAGTGGTAGTGAGCAGGAGTAGTGAAGATGGCTTCCCAAGTGTGTCAGATCTACCACAAGGACTGTGAGGATGCTATTAACAAGCAGATCAACCTGGAGCTCTATTCCTCCTATGTTTACCTCTCCATGGTGAGACTTGTTCCGAAAAAGTTGGATTTTTTGTTAGCTTTTGAGTTGGCCTAAATTAAATTGTGTTTTTTTTGCCTTACTGGTAGAAGGTAGACCCTGTGTGGGAAATTTGTTAATTCCATTTGTGGCTCCACTTGTGGAGTGAATGGAATGTGTTGTAACAGTTGATAACAATTGATGTTTGACATGGCTTGAGCTGTTCCTGTTCCTGAAGTGAGCCCTACAAGCTGATTGGGAAATAGGAAAGTAACTGCCTGGTGACTTAATGGTAGTACATAACTAGTTTTAAACAACTAGCCTAACTTGCTAATGGGCTGAAGGCTCTTAGCTTGTGTTACACAAAAAGCTGGCTTCTATCTCCTGAGAAGGTGAAGGTTTGTCCCACTTGCTTGAGTTGGATGTACCATCTCTAAATGGGCTGATGAGACAATAGCTCAAAAGCAGCTGTGGAGGTTGACTCGTGGTGTAGTGGTAGTGCCCCTTCCTTTTCTAGAAGAGGAAGGTCCTGTTTAATGTCCCACCCTTCCCGAAGCTGGTGTAGGATTTGCAACTTGCTGCTCAGTCCTCCTGGTGCATGGTGGTATCAACATCTGACAGTCTAGTTATAAACAGCTGTCCCAGAGGTGCTTGGTAACACTCCTATGAAGGAGGTTGCGAGCTATTGCTGAACTGCTGCTTGTCAGTTCAAATGAGAACATTCTTCCAGGTTATGGTGTGAGTAAGGATGGTCACCTTCATTGATGGTACGTGCTACTGTTGGTGTGTCTCTGTGTGTCTCTTTGCGCCCCCCCCCCCCTCCCACCCCACCGCCACCCTGTGAAGAATTGACCCTTCTGGGTTTAAGGGTGTTTGCAACGCATTAATTCTCCATTAGGCAAGGACTCAGATAACCACCTGTTACCTGAAGGCTGGGTGTTTTCCTGGATGTTGTTGGGAGCCTGTCTGTTCCGAGAAATGGTGCTGAGTATTCTGTGTCCTAAATAGCTAGGAGTGCATAGTTTAAACCCTGAGAATGTACTCCAAACCAAGCCCTAGGAAATTTATGGTATGCCACAAATATTATATTGAATGGCAATGGAATTGACTGGCATAATTTGAGTTGGTGCTCTTTTATGCTCATGAAACCAGTGAGCTCCCTTAGGGTTTGACAGTAACATCAGCTTTATCAAAAGTGAATCTCCTGAAATTGTAAACTGTGATTTGAAATTGAATGTTGCTCTTTCTCCCACAGTTCTTACTTTGACCAGGATGATGTTGCCCTGCGTCACTTTGCTGACTTCTTCGAGGAGCAGTCTCATGAGGAACGGGAACACGCTGAGAAACTGTTGGCATTCCAGAATAAACGTGGAGGCCGAGTCCTCCTGCAGGACATCAAGGTTGGGTTTAATTTGTACCCCAACCAGCTTGACTCAAACTAAATGTTTGACTTAAATGATGTTGGCCCATTGAACCAATGCATTAACCATTTTTGGCACATTAGTTCATCCTTGTGTAAAAAAAAGCCTGTTTTTCTTACACTCTTGTCCAATCTCTGAAACATTTCTCTTCCCTCCCTCCAGAAGCCAGAGCAGGATGAGTGGGGTAATGGTCTGGTGGCAATGCAGAGAGCTCTGCGGATGGAGAAGGATGTGAACCAGAGTCTGCTGGATCTGCACAAACTTGCCTCTGGCCACACAGACCCTCATGTGAGTTACTGATATGGGCTTTTGGTGAAGTTGTATGGTGGCACCTTGAGCTTATTTGATGGTTTGCCTCTGCTCTTTTCCTTTTGGAGTAAAAGTCTTGTTTATATCTGTTGCTCTGGCAACTGAATTCCAGCAAGTAATATGCCAGTGCTGGTATATTCAGGCCATGAGTAGCAATTCTCTGGCAGGGACACTTGGAGCAACATTCTGCCCTTCTTCCAGTTGGAGGAAGATTAAAACTTTCCCTGTTGCGGCAAACTGTGGCTTTCTTTTACTGTCTCAACTTAATTCCCTTCTATTGCCTTTGCAGCTGTGTGACTTCCTGGAGAGGCACTACTTGGATGAGCAAGTGAAGATGATCAAGAAGCTGGGAGATCACATCACCAACCTGAAGAGACTGGGAGCCCCTGACAATGGCGTGGGAGAGTACCTGTTTAACAGGCTCACTCTGGGGGAAGAGTGACTGAACTGACTGCAGGGAGCAGGTTTGTTGACACCTGTCTGAACAGGAGACCTGTAGAGACTTCTCGTTTTGTAGAAGCAGCTCATTGTCCTGCACCAAGTGTAAATAAACTGATCACATGGGACCATGTCTTGCCTCCCTTTCTTGGTTAATCCTTGCTGTGAGCTGTAGCTTGATCCTGTTTGGCTCTGCTCTTGCTGATGAGAACACTCTCTCCCTACTAGGCTGTGGGTTTCACTGTCTGGCCCAGACAATTGCCTAGAACAAGTCATCTTTGTGGTGAGCTTCTGCCTTGAACCCCAGGGCCATGGTCCAGAGACTTTCCCCTTCCTCTCAAAGGAATTGGCATACTTTGGCCCAGTGTATTTCCACCCAGATAAGTGGCTTGAACCAGAACTTGGTGGTGGTATTCCTGTTACTGACTTCTCTTCAGTGGAAGTGGTCAGAGGTTTGGATGGTCCTAGGCAGGGAGCCTCAGTGAGTTTCTGCTGTGCGCAACACTCAGCATCATTTGGTGCAATGATAACAGCAGTGGCAGTGACTTTGGTTTCAGGGTCATATACCAAATTCTATTCAAAGTTACTTCCAAATCAGTGAAGCCTCACAGAGCCCTATTGACTGTACATTGACAATCATGCTTACAAGAAGACTGACCAAAATCTCTTAAATTGACTTTTTATTTACCAGGTCTGGCAGTCAGTCAGCAGAATTCAAGAGTAATGGGGTTATCCCTGATAGGTCTGTTTTCAATTCTGTGTAAAAACCCCACCCTTTTCTCGAACAGAAACACCTTTGCAGGTGCTAAGGGCTCCAACAGTGGCTCAGTGAGTAGCAGGATCACAGTGTGCTCAATGGCTATCGTAGAACATCGTCAAATTCTGAGGCTGCAACACTTCAGCGATTGCCATGCTTTTTCCAGGGTCAGTATGCAGTTACCCACTTTGAGCAAAGCTGATTTTATTTTTAAGCCTAGTTTGGGAAATGGAGTTTTTGCTGTCACCACCTGCCACAAAGACATTGTGCTCTAAATTTGTTGCTAATTCCTGATTTAGAGCCCAGTCCTAACACGTCAGGGTGATGTATCCCTGGGAAACTGTGCCTCAATCCACTGGGACTTGGGTGAATTTTTCTACAACATAGCTCAAAGGCTGGCATCAAGTTCCGCTTCTACCATTCTGTCTCTGGGCCAAAATGGTTCTCTAACTTTAAAACAGTAGCGATTGCTCCTATCAGTTTGTATGTTACTGAATTATACAGTGGTTTTTTTAAAAATTCAAACCAATTTGTTGACTGACTTTTTCACATCTTAAACTATTTCCATTTGTTGAATGCATCTTCCTTGCCCCCTCTTTCCCCCCCCCCACCCCATGAATGGATATAAATGTTAATGGTGCAGCTGTAATTATCCAGTGTTTTCAGGAATTTGATAGAAAATGCAAAAGTGAACAAAATCTGTTTATCCGCTGTTAATGCCTTGCATATCTGAAAGAAATTTTCAGGCACCTTTTTCACATTTGCTATTGAATCAATAATCATAAAAGACATTTCACACTTGGAGTTTAATTATCACCATTCCTGATCCTAACAGGTGTTGCTACTGAAGTTAAATAATTTTACCCTTGGGGGGGATAAAAAATCTATCATGTGTTCCTGTTATAATACAGCAGAGTTTTCAGGCAGTCCTGTACTTGTAAGACAGCTGCACAATATCACAATGTATGACTTTCCAGTATAAAAATATCTGCTTTGCTGTCAATCACACGCACGTTTGTCAGTCAGTTGTGTGGAATAGATATAGAAAGCAGACTAAATGTGTTTATAGGGTAAATCGCAGAGAGTGCCGTTAGCCTGCAAATCTGTGTAGATACACAAACTGAAGTACAGTGAGAGGCTGCTAATCTAAATTTCAAGAAATGGAATTTTAACTGGTGCTGAAAAGACAACCCAAAGGATTCCTTGAAGAAAATATGCATTAAAAGCGCCAAAACATGTGCTTTTTTTTCCCATTTAAAAAGGATTTACCTGTGTCCAGATGTCAGCCATTTCTATCATTTTCTACTTCCAAACTGTGAAATCGTTAAAGAAACATTCTGTTGTGAGACCGAAGTCCCTTCCATCTGGGTTTATGGAATAAAGTGCAATTAAATAATAAATCTTATGGATATGAATAGTGTGAATAAAAGCCAAGACTCAACACAAAACATGGAGAGGAATGCTACATTTGAGCAGTAAATCTCAAACATTCCAACATCAGATCAGAACTGATGATGGTAAAAGGGCTGGAAGTTGGGATATGATCACAACAATACAGTGGCACAGGATAACCAGCATCATGGCATCTAACTAAGGAAAGGAGTAGGTCATTGAAGAACCATGCGATGCCAGACAAATGCCATTCATAGCGCTGGATGGTGATAAAATAACATCATTGAGCTGGTCTGTCCAGATCAAAGAGACTGCTAAGCACTGACCATTCAGCAGAATGGCCTCAGTAAATGTGCTGATATCATTTCTGTGAAGATCATCATAAGAGAAAGAACTGGCATTGCAGATGGAAAGTGGGAAAGGATTGGTCAGCCTGACTCAAGCCTGTATTCAACCGAGGATGGAGCCGTGCTGTTGGGGATTTTGGGGATTGTTAGTGTTTGGGCCGAATTAGAGTGATCACAGTCTAGGAGGTGTCTGCAGCCAGGAGGAGAGTCCAGATCAGCCAAGCCGGTTTGTGAACCCATCGTTCTCACTGGAAAGACCAAACTGAGCGCAGGGTTGTACATCGTCAGCCATACCTGAGGGGTAATGGGTCTGAGAGGTTTTCACAATTTTTAATCTCTCGTGGGACGTTGATGTTGCTGACTGAGACAGTATTTATTAGCTACCCCTAGTTGCCCTTCAGAAGGTGGTGATCTGCATTCTTGATCCGTTGTAGTTGATGTTCTGTAGGTTGACGCACAATGCTGTTCGGGAGGGGATTGCAGGATTTTCACTCGGCGACACTGAAGGAACGGTACTATATTTCCAGTCAGAATGGTGAGTGACTTGTCGGGGAATTTGCCAGGGTTGACGTTCCACGCATATCTGTTGGCTGTCCTAGTGGGTGTGCGTTTGGAAGGTGCTATCGAAACACTTTGGTGAATTCCTGCAGCGCATCCTCTGGAAGGTACACACGGCTGCTACTGAGCGTCATTCTACATTCCAAGGCCCGTTGTAAGGAGGGGAACAAGAACAGGAGCCGTTATGATATGTTTACCCCTCTTTGGGCCTGGATGCCCAAAGGGCTGCTCTCCTTAAAAGGGCAGTGACATACAACTAACTAAAAGAGGGGGAAGGTCAACAAAAATATAGAAAATCATGATACAATACCAGCTAAAGACCACAAAAATGGAAAGTAAAATTTGGCTTGGAACACCATTGACATTTTGTTCGAGCTCCAGTTATTTCAATTAAGAATCAGTCTTACTTTATGCGTCAGAAGAACTGCTGATGTTTGGACAAAGTCCTTTGTATCACTGGACACACACTGCATCTCCACTTTGACCAGGACATGTGCCAAGCTCCAAATACATCTTCTGTTGGGGAGGTCAACTGTGCCCATTGGTGGGGTCTGTCCCAAAAGGATTGTGCATGAAAGGTAATTGCTGGTTCCCAAAGTCAATCACAGGCCTCCCCCCCAAACATCTGGCCCATCTGAGCCAGAGTTTCATCCAAGGAGACACTTCTCATCACCTAATCCTGGGCTGAAGCCTTTTGAGAATGAAACCAGATGGAAACACCTGGGATATCAGAGAAGCAGTTGTAGTTAAAGGGGTCAATTTGCACTGATCATGGAAAAGTTGCTTCCCTCGAGGTAACATTTTTTAATTACTTCATTCCTATACCACTGTAGATATTTTCTGAGCAACATATTGTGGAGACATTGGAACCAGAACCCAGAGGTTTCAGATCTAGAGGAGTGGGTACTACATATCCATTTACAAACAACCAGCTAGTTTGGGAGGTGTTGAGAATCCACCACTTTAAAAGCACTTATAGAGTCAAAGCTAATTGCCGGGTCACCAAACCTGAAACATTAACTCTGTTTTCTCCTCCACAGATGCTGTCAGACCTGCTGAGCTTTTCCAGCAATTTTGGTTTTGTTCCTGATTCACAGCAGCTGCAGTTCTTTAGGTTTTTATGAAGATCTGGACAATATCCAGGCTTGTGCTGACAAGCGGCAAGTGACATTCCCGCCACGCAAATGCCAGGCTAAGACCATCACCAATAAGAGACAATCTAACCACCAGCCCTTGGCAGTCAATGGTGTTACTATCACTGAAGATCCCACGATCAAAATCCTGGGTGTTATCCTTGACCAGAAACTGAGTTGGACTCACCACATTAACACAATGGATACAAGAGCAGGCCAGAAGCTGGGATTACTGCAGCGAGTCCCTCACCCCCTGACCCCTCAAATCCTGTCCACCATCTCCAAGGCACAAGTCAGGAGTGGGATGGAATACTCCCCACTTGCCTGGATGGGTGTCGACATAACAACACTCAAGATGCTTGACACCATCCAGGATAAAGCAACCGCTTGATTGGGACCATATCCATCAGCATCTACTCCTTCCACCATTGCTGCTCGGTAGCAGCAGTGTGTACTAACTACAAGATGCTCTGCAGAAATTCACCAAAGATCCTCAGACAGCACCTTCCAAACCCACAACCACTTCCACCTTGAAGGACAAGGGCATCAGACATATGGGAACACCTGACGTGGAAACATACCACCATTCTTTCATTGTCGCTGGCTCAAAATAGAACATAGAACATAGAACATTACAGCACAGTACAGGCCCTTCAGCCCTCGATATTGTGCCAACCTGAGATACCGATCTGAAGCCCATCTAACCTACACTATTCCATGTATGTCCATATGCTTGTCCAAAAATCCTGAAATTCCCTTCTTATTAGCATTGTGGGACAACCCACAGCAGGGGGACTGCAGCTGGTCCAGAAGGTGGCTCACCCACACCTTCTCTAGGGACGGGCAAGACATACTGGGCCCAGCCAGTGACACCCACATCCTAGAAATGCATTTACTACCTGGGCCAGCATTTATTACTCATTCCTTGTTGCCCTTGAAGGCGTTGGTGAGCTGCCACCGTGAAATGCTGTGAGTGCATCCACATTGCCCAAAGGGAAGGAATTCCAGGAGTTTTGACCTAGCAACATGTAATTCTAAATCAGGTTGGTGGAAGTGGTTTGGAGGGGACCTTGTAACGGGTAGTGTTCTCATCTATCTGCTGCCCTTGTCCTTCCAGATGAAGTGGTCATGGGTTTGGAAGTTGTTGTCTGAGGAGCTTTGGTGAATCTCTCCAGTGCATCTGGCAGCTAGTACGCACTGCTGTGACTGCGCCTGTTGTAGAGAGAGTGGATGTGGTGCCCATCAAGTGGCTGCAGTGTCCTGGATAGTGTCAAGCTTCTTGAGTGTTGTTGGAGCTGCACTCACGGGCTTGAGATCGGTATGACAGGTCGACACAACATCGAGGGCCGAAGAGCCTGGACTGTGCTGTAATGTTCTATGTTCATCCAAGCAAGTGGGGACTGTTCCATCGCACTCCTGACTTGTATCTTATAGATGGTACGCAGGGCTCGGGGAGTCAGGAGGTGAGTTACTCACCGCAGGATTCCCTGCCTCTGACGTCTGTTCACTTGTTAAGTGCGTGAGCTGTGTCTGGGCTTCAAATCAACTCTCCCACCCCTTCCTGTATCCTTGAATTACCAAGTAACCAAAGCGTCTGTTCATCCAAGCTTTGCATACACCCATCAGCTACATAACCGCACATCTCCAGTAGAGGGAATTTCAAACACACCCAATCCTTTCAGCAAAATACTTTATGCTCCTCTCCATCCCAGTTAGCAAAGGACACTTTAGCTCTCACACCCATTACCAACACCACACCCTCCCATATGCCATGACCCTGAATTCAGATTAACATTGATGTGAGAATACAATATTTAGGATATTATGCACTAAATCTAGATCACCAACTTTGTGGAGGAAGATTCAATTGAGTTATTCAAGAGGGAATTCAGTTATTTCAATGGGAATAAGGTACAGAGTCAAAGAAAAGGCTGGAGAATGCTGCAAAGTCAAAATGGTTATTCAGGAAGCTGGTGCGATCATGATGGCCCAAATGGTACTGTTACGTTTTTGCGATTATCTGCACGAGTGTCTAGAAAGAGTCAAGAGGCCAGCCTTAGCCTGGCAATAAAGAGCTGACCTCCAGTGATGGGCAGGAGGAGAGATGGCCATTTTACTAACTTGGTACCTGTCCAATACTCATTGGGTGCAAGGATTCAAACTGACGGTTGATGTAAGCCACCCAAAGGGTCCATGGTCTTATGTGGTACTGTGGTACTGTCCCTATCTCTGAGCCAGGTTCAAGGCTCACCTCTCCAGAGGTCTGTCATAGCACCTCCAAACTGGTTGATAAGAAAAAATATCTGAGACTAACTTGAGGTGGTAATCAGCGTATGGACATGGTGATCGCTGGTTCCACAGATCACTGCTGAACTGGAATCACAGAGGTACTTGCAGTGGCAGGAAACATCAGAGGGAATATAGATTGCAGCCAGCAAAGGAAGGACATGTCAATGGCACAGTCTCAGGATAAAAGGGCCATAGTCAAAGACTGATATGAGGAGGAATTCCTTCCCTCAGAGGGTTGAGAGTCTTTGGAACTCCTTGCTACAGTAAGTTGTGGGGTGCCTTGTGAATTCTTAAAGCTGAAATAGACAGATTCCCGATGAGTTGGAGAATAAAGACTTACAGAGAAGGGGCAAGTAGGTGGCTGGGAGGAACGCTGGCTCAGCCATGATCCTATAGAATAGTGGAGGAGGTTGAAGGGGCTAAATGGCCTACTCCTGCTCCTAGACCTAATGGTTTTGTGGTCTATTGTCTATGGATGAGGGGTGAGAGAAGTTAAGAATTTGCCCAGGGAGGGGAACAGAACTTTCCTGGTGTCTCAGCTGACCTGGGAATGAAAGAAATAAAGAAGAGAAAGATCATTCCTGTCAGCAAATGCTGAAGGACTGTCAGTCCTATTATCTCACGCTGTAGAGATTCGCTGCATCCATTTATCCACGCTCTGGGATCGATAAAACTCTCAATTGTCTCATATTTAAACTGTGGCAATAAACTTAATAAACTTTCTTAAAGCTACTTAAAAAATCCTTAAGTGATTACCTAAGGTAACAGTACTCCCTGAATACAAAATCTTACAAATATATAGTTCCCACTGAGACTGTCAGATGCTGCTGGGGATGTCACTTCTCAGGCATCACCTCAGCAAGGACAATCGACCGACACCACTAAAAGATAATGGTGAAATGTTGCCCCACCATCCGTGTCAAAGGGTAACTGGGGATCTCTGACAGTGGGAGATTGAAACTCCCTGTTACAAATGGAGGGCCCACACAATGGAACAGCTGCTGAGTTTGTGGGTGAGATCATAGGAACTGCAGATGATGGAGAATCTATTAACTTCATCCCACCGCCTTGACCTGTCTGTTCTCCCTGGACTGACCTATCTCTTCCCTACCTCCCCACTTACACCCACCTTTACTGGCTCCATCCCCACCTCTTTGACCTGTCTGTCTCCTTCCACCTATCTTATCCTCTATGCATCTTCTATCCGACTCCCCCTCTCTCCCTATTTATTTCAGAGCTCCCTTCTCCTCCCCCATTTCTGAAGAAGGGTCTAGGCCCAAAATGTCAGCCTTCCTGCTCCTCTGATGCTGCTTGTCCTGCTGGGTTCATCCAGCTCTACACCTTGTTATCTGAGTTTGTGGGCGACACTGAATTCAGTTACATTCACTGACTCTCATTCACTCATTTCCATTTCTCTGTCCAGTGGCTGTTTTTGAAAATTTCCACAAAACGACTGAATTTGTTTTGTGTACTATATCAGCTTCGCAGCTCCTCAATCATACCAAATTTGGCCAGGTTATGAAAAGCTGCTTCAGCAAAAGTAACACGTTATTGCTAACAACAAGAACAAAGAAAACTGGAGAAACCCACAGGCCTGGCAGCATCTGCGAGGAGAGAAAGAGAGTTAATGTTTCGGGTCCAGTGACCTTTGTCAGATATTCTATTCTGATGAAGGCTCTCTGGACTTGAAAGGTTAACTCCGTTTAACTCTTCACAGATGCTTCCAGATCTGCTGAGTTTCTCCAGCGATTTCTGTTTCTTTTTCTCAGATTTCCACCATCCACAGTTCTTAATTTTATTTTAGTGTTTATCACTAAGTTCAAACAAGAATGTTAAATACTGAGGTACTTTCAGATTTGAAACAAGAACCCAAGAGCAGTAACACCATTGAGGATAAGGCCCTAAAACTGTTTCTATCACAAACCTCTGATTGGCTCTGGTCATATCCTTATTAATTGATGACTGAATGCATGATTCCTGATTGGTTGTCAGGAATCGTCAATCATCATTGGTGATGTTATTCCCTGTTTCAGTGCAGGGTGTTCCCAGGAGTATAAATGCAGGAACAAGAGTCAGTTCTAGAGTAGTCTAGGTGATAGTGAGCAGGAATAGTGAAGATGGTTTCCCGAGTGTGTCAGAACTACCACAAGGACTGTGAGGATGCTGTCAACAAGCAGATCAACCTGGAGCTCTATTCCTCCTATGTTTACCTCTCCATGGTGAGGCTTCTGTTCCTGAGACTGTATTCTGAACTCCAAACTTTTAAGTAAACTGTCTTTTTATTGTTGAAGCTTAGTGTGGGGCTAAATCATTAAACAGTGAGTGTTCTGAAGTGTGTGTGGTAAGTGACTGGGCCTTGTTATAGCATTTGCTTTGTCCATATTGAACATGGAGAATAAATCAACAGATATCTATAGTTGTAGACTATGCCTCTGGAGTAGTGACTCCTGATGCAGGCAAACAATACCCAGATCCTGACTTGAAAAATATCTTCCATGAACTTTAACTCAAATCTCTCTCTCCTAAGTTTGCAGATCATGAGCATGAGCCTAGTCACTTATGGTAACTCTTACTTGGGTTGGCTGATGGGAAATATAACATTCTGGTAAATTTATGCACAATCCAAAATAAAACATCAAGAATTGTTAATTCAATCTTTATTCCTGTCTCTAGTATGAGACTCTCTAAAGCAGCACAGTTCAAGGAGATTGTCCCTTGATATCCAACCATGTGGCTGAGAGTAGAGCAGTGGATGTGGTATACATGGATTTTTAAAGTAATGTGCTTGATAAGGTTCCCCATGGTAGGCTCATGCAGGAGGTAAGGAGGCATGGGATATGGGGGAAATGTGGCAGATAAGGTTCAGAACTGGCTGACCCTTAGAAGACAAAGGATGGTAGTAGACAGAAAATATTCAATTTGGTGCTCGGTTATCAGTGGTGTACCATGAGGATCTGTCCTAGGTTGCCATCTATTTGTGATGTTTATAAATTCCTTGGATGAAGGAGTAGAATGGTGGATTAGCAAGTTTGTGGACAACATCAAGGTTGGTAGTGCTGTGAATAGTGCAGAGGGCTGTTCTAGGTTACAAAAGGACTTTGATAAGATGCTGGGCTGAGAAGTGGCAGATGGGTTTTAACCCAAAAAGTTCCTTTCCTTTTGGAAGGACAAACTTGAGCAGAACATAGGGTTAATAGATTTTCTGCAGTGTGAAGGGGCAGAGGGACCTTGGGGTTCATGTCCACAGTTCCCTGAAAGCTGCACCCCCCTGCTGCAGGTGGCTAGAGTGAAGGTGTATGATGTTAGCTCTCTCTACTAGAGGGCTTGAGTTTAAGAGCTGTCAAGCTGTGCTCCAGCTGAACAAAAGTCTGGTTTAACAACATCTGGAGTATTGTGTATTTCTGGTCACCTCATGACAGGAAAGATGAGGCAGCCTCAAAAGGTGCAGAGGAGATTTTCCAGGATCCTACCTGGAATTGTAGGAAGCTCTCAGAAGGGAAGTTTGAGAGCTAGGGCTTTTCCTTTAGATGTCATGTGATTTGATCGGTGTACAAAATGATCAGAGGTATAGATACAGTAGACAGCCAGAGACCTTTTTTCTTTAGGTTAGAGGTAGTTATTATGAGGGGGGCCATAGTTTTAATGAGTGGAGGTAGATAAAGGAGTTGTCAGAGGTACGTTCTTCTGTGGTCAGTGCATGGAATGCATTGCTGGAGAGGGTAGTGGAATCGGCCTCATTAGGCACTTAAGCAGCTATTCGACAGGCATGTGGATGATAGTATAAGGTAGGGATGGAGGTTAGATAGACCTTGGGATCAGAGTAAAAGTTCAGCACAACGTTGTGGGCCGAAGGGCCTGTTCTGTCAAGTTAGATCATGGCCTAGTGGTATTATTGCTGGCCCATTAATCCAGATATCCAAGTGATAGTCTAGTCTAGGACTGGAGGTTGAATTCTACCATGGCAGAGGGCAGAATTAAAATCCAGCATTAAGAATCAAATGATTGAACAAAACCATCTTGTTCCCTAATATCCTTTTTTAGGGAAGGAAACTGCCATGTTGGCCTGATCTGGCCTACATATGACACCAGGCTCATGGCAATGTGGCTGGCTCTTAACTGCGCTCTGAATAATTGGGATGGGCAATAAATACTAGTCTAGCCAGTGATGTCATGTTCTGTGACTTGTAAAAACAAATTGCTTTTCCTTGTGGACTCCTTAGCAATGAGTTTCCCAAAGTGTGCACAGCAAGGATTGTTGGACTAGGATAATGGTCTCTGTTTGGCTCTTGTGTTGACTGACTAAATCTCCAAAATAAAAGTGGAGCTCCTGTTCTGGAAATTTCCCCTTCCTGAGGATAAATTTTAGCTGTCAGTGTATACCATTTTTTCCTAATTCACTTAATGGGTCTAAGGGGTTTGAATTGTACACTTCTCAACATTTGCTCTCTTACTCTAACATAAGTGAAGTGAAAGGGCATTGATTCTTGATTCTCTCTGCAGTTCTCTTACTTTGACCGGGATGACGTTTCCCTGCATCACTTTGCTGAGTTCTTCAAGGAGCAGTCTCATGAGGAACAGGAACACGCAGAGAAACTGATGGCATTTCAGAATAAACGTGGGGGCCGAGTTATCCTGCAGGATGTCCAGGTAACTTGTACCATCTAAAGAATGAGCTTCCATTAATGATGACTGACAGCTGAAATAAATGGGATTGGATTTGAGAACAGTCAGTTTGAAGAGTTGGAGTCAATGATCTATTCTGTTTACAATCCTGTCTTCTCCAGGTGTAGGCAAATCTTTGATCTAGCTCCCATTAACTGGGCAATCAGTAATTGCCATGAATTGTTAGTCCCTATGCATTGCCTCCCACCTTGCAGACATTGCTTTGACAGGAATCCCCCATGGTTGTTGTCTTGTATTTGAACATCTTTGTCTCTCCAGAAGCCAGAGCAGGATGAGTGGGGCAATGGTCTGGAGGCAATGCAGAGAGCTCTGCAGATGGAGAAGGATGTGAACCAGAGTCTGCTGGATCTGCACAAACTCTCCTCTGGCCACGCTGACCCTCATGTGAGTTTCTTGTTAATTTGGGAAATTGCAATGCATAAGGCTTAGTTCAGAATTTCTGCATCTAAATAACATTCACTTGAGTGGGTGTGGAGAACAGTTGTTCTTTGATTTGGTGGTTAAAGCTTTGTAACTACTTCAGCCATTGCTGACTACAATCCAGTTTCTTAACACTGGTTTTTTTTTTAAATACTTGTGCCTTTCTCCAGCTGTGTGACTTCCTGGAGAGGCACTACTTGGATGAGCAAGTGAAGATGATCAAGAAGCTGGGAGATCACATCACCAACCTGAAGAGACTGGGAGCCCCTGACAATGGCATGGGAGAGTACCTGTTTGACAGGCTCACCCTGGGGGAGAGTGACTGAACTGCCAGCAGGGAATGAATTTGTAATGTACTTGTGTAGCTAGGAAACTTGTAACTAGTGAGGCCAAGCTTGTCAAAACATTAAATAAAGTGCCTATGGGCTAGATCCTCGTGGTCTGTTAATGTACCTGAAATCAGGCGTCTCATGTACCAGACCAGCCAAGATGTTGATGAGATTATCACTCCCATGTCATTTTTGGCATGACACAGGACAAGATCTGGTCTTATATGATCTTCATGCAATGCACTATAGAGTTTAGAGCTGCTCTAACAACAGTTAGAATTTAGTATGATATTTTTCTTGCCCATCTAAAGCTGATGTGGGGGTAGCAGGTGGGTCAAAGGAATATCAAGAATGAACTAAACTTTCTTGAATCTTTTCAAGGGCTCAGTCTTCAGGAGCAGGGCCTCTGGGCTGAGGAAGGAACACTACCACAGGAGCCTCTATAAACAAATGACAGCCTCTTAAAAGTGGGACATCAGATCAAAGGGTGTGACTCCATGTTAACCCCATAAACACTTTACAAACCCTGCTGGACCTACTTGGTTACTTTTAAAACATTTTCATTTTCTTTTGAATCTCTAGCATCTAGGTTTCTACCTAGTTGACCTGCTCCTCAAAGGGGAGTGCTGGTCAAAACAGTAGCTTGTGGGAACTTAGTTCAATACGTGGGTAGAAACACTGTTTCCAAACTCCTCTGTTCTAATGGAGCCCTTATTTGCAATAGTTTAAACAATTGTTTTATAATCCAAAAGCAGATACCATGAGAAATTAACTTGCGTAGTTTTGCTCACTTAAAACTTACGCATATTCCCTTTTAACATTTTCTGGTAACACTTGAACAAAGTTGTAAATGACAAGTAGTACTGGAGACCTGTGAGCTCCTCTTTATTGAACAAGCTCTTGGCAGTTCCTTGCAAACAGAAGGTTAATACAAAAGTATGCTTTTATTTTTTGAAGTTGAAGAATAAATTAAAGCTGGTTCTATGAATCTGAGCTTTAAACCTTTCAGGCCTGATCCATCAGTTAATAAAACTCAAATGAAGCTGCTCCTTCATTAAACTTGTCAGCTTGTTGTTAAATTTGAAGGAAATACCCATTTCCAATCCTGTTTGTTCACTATACATCTACATCTCCTTCACGTTAATGGTTTAACCTTGTTGCCATGACCACAATTCTGAGGTTTGGTAGTTCATTTTTGGAACTTAGTTGAGGTCTGGTTGATACAAGAAAATTATTCGTCTGTCACTTGAATCACAATCTTTGAATCTCAGATGGAAAGAATGAGTTTATTTCCAAACCCAAACCCAAACCCAAACCATCCCTTCGCCCTGCTGGCAGATACTGAAGTCTTGTGGTTCCTGGGAAAAGGATTTGTCAGTAGTTATACCAACAATCTGTAACCGCAGGCCTTCCATCAATGGATCTTGTGTCCTGTGTCCATCTGCATGGCTATTGAGTGACCATATTATGTCTATCCGCTTGGACAAAGCCCTTTATGAGGACTGAACATTCCCTGCATCTCAGCCTTTTCAATAAGGACAGGTTTTGGTGCCCGGTATAGCTTCTGTTCAGCTGAGTCAACTGTACCCATTTAGTGGTATCTCTTCGCAAGAAGATTTTGTCTATAGTGTCAGCAATGGTCCTGAGTGTGAATCTCAGACAGCCTCGTTTTTGTATCTAGACCAGCGTTTACTCCAAGGAAGCCACATGTTCACCTATTCCAGGATTGAACCACTTCTCTAATAAACTGTGACATCAACGCTTGGGATCTTAGAGGATGCTAGGATTCCTAACAGACCAGAAAGAGGTCATTCAGCCCATTGAGTCTGCACCAACCCTCCAAAGAGCACCACACCCAGACTAACCATTTGCCTCCCATCCCTGTCCCTGCAACCACACATTTTCCATGGTTAGCCCACTTGCCTGCACATCCCTGGACAGTAGGGGAAATTTGGCACAATCAACCCACCTCGCCTACAACATCTTTAGATTTAAGGAGGAAACTGTAACACTTGGAAGAGGCCCACGCAGACATGGGGAGAATGTGTAAACTCCACGCAGATGGTCGCCTCATGCCAGGATCGAACCCAGGTCCCTGGTGCTGTGAGGCAGCAGTGCTAGCCGTTGTGACACAAAACAAGGCCAGAGGGAAAGACTAAAATTATTTTTAAATAGTGAGTTGTTACAATTGAGAACGCACTGATAGGGCAAGGTAAGAGAAGCAGATGCCTCAATGATTTCAAAGAGAGATTTGGAGACATATAACGACAATGAAATGAATGGCAGCACTATTGGGAAATCAGAGGACTGGGACTAATTTGAAAGTTCTTTCAAAGAGCCAGCACAAACTTTCGGTACTAAATGGTCTCCATTTGTGTCTGAATCAAAGAGTTGGAAAATATTCGAGTCTAAACATTTCAAATAGATTCAAGTCACATCAGTCAAGTTGAAAGTCACCCTCTGAACAAATAACATTGACCACAGGAAAAGATGAGCTGCTCCACTGAGTGTGTTCTCAAATCTCTGCAGTCG
Source organism: Stegostoma tigrinum (assembly GCF_030684315.1). Classification (NCBI taxonomy): domain Eukaryota; kingdom Metazoa; phylum Chordata; class Chondrichthyes; order Orectolobiformes; family Stegostomatidae; genus Stegostoma; species Stegostoma tigrinum. Next base: position 20,734,350 of record NC_081391.1, on the reverse strand, counting down.
AGACCAGTGTGTGGGTGACATTAGATTCAGCCGCATTAACTTGCTCTCACATTTCCATTTCTCTGTCCTGTGGTTGGTTTGCAAATTCCCTCAAGATGATCTGACTTGCTGAGGAAAAAAAATAGCAAAATAACTGCGGATGCTGGAAATCAGAAACAAAATCAGAAATTGCTAGAAAAGCTCAGCAGGTCTGGCTGCATGTGTAGAACAGTTCTGAGGCAGGGTCACTGGGCCCAAACGTTAACTCTGGTTTCCCTTCACAACTGCTGCCAGACCTTCTGAGCTTTTCTCGATCTGCAAAAGGTACTGTATCAGCTTCACAGCTCCTCGTACGTATCAAACTTGACCAGGTTATGAAAAGCTGCTTCAGCAACAGAGTAAGATATAGTTCCAGCGAATAAAACTTCAAGGGATTTTCAGAATTGAGGAATGTCAATGGAATCAAAAAACTAGTGACAACACCAAGACAATTCGGTCAAACGGGACACTATTTTCCAAATCTCTGATTGGCTCTGGGTCTCAGTCCATTCCCGACAGGCCCCTCTCCTGAGTTCACTGGTGCCTGAATTCATGGAGATTCCTGATTGGCTATCAGTGATTGTCAATCTTCATTGGTCACATCATTCCCTGGTTGAACGCAGGATGATACGAGGAATATAAATACAAGAGCTTGTGGTAGAGAAACTCAGTTCTAGAGTTGTTGAGGTGATAGTGAAGATGGCGTCTCAAGTGTGTCAGAACTACCACAAGGACTGTGAGGATGCTGTTAACAAGCAGATCAACCTGGAGCTCTATTCCTCCTATGTTTACCTCTCCATGGTGAGGCTTGTGGTATTGAGAGTTCATGCTTTCTCCTTTACTTGTTACCCTTACTGGCTTGACCCCACCCTTCTGTACACCTCCCAACAACCTGGAGCAACTAAGTGTATGTAATATATCAATGTTGTCTATTCTCCTGTGTTTTATAGCTGCCTGTCTTTTATAACTGTCTGGTGAGAGCTAATGAAATGTTTGTTTTCATGTTTCTTTCCCCTACCAAACCGCACCCTCTTATCTTTCCCCCCCCCCCATCCACTTAAGGGGTCCCTTTTGCATTAAGGGACTAACTGCTTTGCATGATGTCACTATTAGGTTTTATTTCAGTATCTTATTGGGGTTCAAGATTCCTTGTAGCTTCTTGGATGATTTTCAGGACACAAAACTGATCAATTTCCATTCCACTTTCACTTTAAAGTGAATGGGGTGACTCACTGTTGAAGCAGTCACTATGTATGAGCCACCTTCATGTCTATGAAGGAGTATAACCCTGATGTGTTGGTTTCATACTGGTACTTCCAAAATGATGTCTTATGTTATTGCCTCAATGTCAAGGGATCTTTTTCTTGTCTCAACTAATAGTAGTGGATTGTTAATTTTTGGGCTTTTAGTGGAAGAGTCTGATTCATTTGGATCAAGTACTGAAATAACCCCAGGCTCCCTATGCAAGTAGGAATTTTCTGAAAGGGGTGTTTGGTCTCTTGACTGTCCTTTTGAGATCTGGGGGAAATAATGGCTGTTGAGGTGCTTGAGTTCTGACTCATTAGCTCCTATGCCAATGAATGTGAGTCTGACCAGTTGTGATCACTTTCCATGTTAAAATGGTGGTGGGATGGGTGGGTCTATAGCTGGAGAAGACCTTTTCTCCAAGGAGAAGTGAACTCTGGTCACAGTGATAGAAAACATGACCTGTAGCTGTGATCACTATTTGTAGTAAGATCATGGTCATTTGGTGTACATTCTACAGTAATCTTCTAGCTAACCAGTAACTCTGCCTCAATATCCACTTCCTTAACTATTCCACATTTCCCCAACACCCAAATCTTTCAGTTGCACAAGCAATTGAAGCTGCTTGTCAGTCAAATGACATAGACATTCGTACACTTGTCTCTAGTACTGCACTCTGTATACCCAGTCTAATATGGTCCTATATTGTCTGTATAGACAGGATTTGAATGCTTCATTCTTTGTCTTTTTAAAAGAAAAACTACACAAGCTCTTGCTGAAGCTCTGGCTGGATGAGATCTGGAGCTTTGCTGACTTGGCCGCTTTGTCCTCTTCTCCCCACAGTTCTCTTACTTTGACCGGGATGATGTTGCCCTGCGTCACTTTGCTGAGTTCTTCAAGGAGCAGTCCCAAGAGGAATGGGAACATGCTGAGAAACTGATGGCATTCCAGAATAAACGTGGGGGCCGAGTCCTCCTGCAGGACATCAAGGTTGGTCTATCCGCCTACATTGTAATGACCTGAACTAGACATGGATTTGAAGCTTGAATTCTACTGGGATAATGCTATATGGCACATTAGTTCCTAGTTGCCTTTCCAACTCACTGCATTGCACTTCCCTTCACTTTTCACATGAGTGAAGCATCTGTCTCTTCCCTCCCTCCAGAAGCCAGAGCAGGATGAGTGGGGCAATGGCCTGGAGGCAATGCAGAGAGCTCTGCAGATGGAGAAGGATGTGAACCAGAGTCTGCTCGATCTGCACAAACTCTCCTCTGGCCATATGGACCCTCATGTGAGTTACTGATGATCAATCATCAGGGTATTGAAGGTGATAGTGGAATCTGCCCTGCCCTGCATATTGACCAATGTCCATGCAAGCTTGTTTTGGTGCAAAAAGCACTTGTGCTAATTGTCTGTGACTAATTTGATGTAGTATTCAGTGTGTAAGCTATTATAGGGATTATGGCCAATTAAATGAATTAGCTTGGCAAATGTGGACAAGTCAGCTTTGCTCTGCCTTCTGTAACACCTGTAGCTCAGGAGGCTGTTTCTAGCCTGTTCTTGGAGATCGCCAGTTGCTGTAGCTATCCATAATAGTAACACCAAGGAAGGCCAATCCAAACATGTCTGTCTGAACTAATTACTCTTGTTTCCTCCAGCTGTGTGACTTCCTGGAGAGGCACTACCTGGATGAGCAAGTGAGGATGATCAAGAAGCTGGGAGAGCACATCACCAACCTGAAGAGACTGGGAGCCCCTGACAATGGCATGGGAGAGTACCTGTTTGACAGGCTCACACTCAGCTGAGCTTTGGCACCGTTTTCTACTTTGTGTAGAATGCTAACATAAGCCTGTTCTTCTTTCTCTCTGGGTATGGAAATAAATTTCAGTGAAACTGACATGCTGCTGTGTTGCTCATTCCATGCACAGCAATCCAGACAAAAGATTGCTAGCTGTTTGAACTGATGGTGGGTAAACTTTAATATTGGCATTCCTTCTGGCTCCCTAAATGTTATCCAGTGCTAGGCTACCTCTCCAGGCTACAGTTGAGCTGCATGAGGCTTTTGGTGTTGGGTTGAGAATGCAGGATGAAAATTGGCTACTCCGTTTACTGCATTAAGGGACTTCTTCCATTTCAACGGCATGTATTTACAATCATGACCTAGTTCAACACTGTGCAGCAGAGATTGACAAATTCTTGATCTCAAAAGGAATAAAGGGCTGCAGGGAAGTGGTGTTGAAATGCCCATCAGCCATGGTTTAAATGGCTGAGTGGACTTGATGGGCCGAATGGCCTTACTTCTGCTCAGTCTTATGGTCTGATATGTCATTTGGAAACATCATTGAGCTAGATCACAGAACTAGAAAAGGGTGAAAATGCTGTCTTTTAGCAAGAGGAAAAGCCGGTTAGGCCCCTGCTGTCAAACACTCCCAGGCCAATGACATTGCAGGGCAGGAGGCGTGGTAGAGCTACTTAAAAGAAAAGAAGTCTTGATGCTTTCAGCTTCAAAGTAAAGCATCTTTGATACTCTTCTCAAATCGTGTCAGGACATGGTTTTTTTTCTTGGCCTGAAGAATGATCCCACTCCCACCAGGGGGAGAAGTTAATGCCCTGTTGTGTGCATTGGAGTACAAGGTATGTTTGAGTTGAGCAGAGCTGGAGTTTAAGATTCATTTATCTCCTCTCCAAGAAATTACAATCATGGCATTCCCAAATCCCTACAGTGTGGGAAAAGGGCCCTTTGGCCCAACAATTCCATGCTGACCCATTCCCTTATAACCCACCTATCTTGCAAAATACTTGAACACTTAGCAATTTCTCACAGCCAATCCAGCCAGTGTGCACCTCTTTGGGTGGTGAGAGGAAGCTAGAGGATACCCACACCACTACTGCATAAGGGGTTCAGATAAGGCCTTTTGCAGACAAGTTGGGGAGGGGCTTCGTGTTGATGAGGTGCAGGACAAACTTTTATCTGCTAATCCTTGTTGAGCAACAGGGACTTGACTGATGGTTGTGGGGAGGACACCCCTTTTTGGGAGAGCTTAGAGCAACTGGTCACCCATTTAAAATGAAATCTTGCTTTGCACTGGTAGGTTGAGGAGTTGAAAGTATCCGTTAAAGTGATTCTGAACATTACTGAGAGATTCTTCATGAGCAGAGGTGAAATTTTGACCCATGTTGGTGGGGTTCTGCTGATTGTTTGCAGGAACCAGAAATGGAACAATCTCTTCAATTCCACCAAATTATTGAAAGTGTTTCTTGCAGTTCTCCATGTGTCTGATGGGCTGACGTGCTCTTGCTCAGGAAATAAGTCCAGCCCCTGGATCTAAATGCTTCACAATCATTCCCTATGTTCAATGCATTCCAAACACTTTCCCCCACCATCAATGACAGAAACAGAAATTGCTGGAAAAGCACAGCAGGTCTGTCACTGTCAGCATCTGTGAAGTAAATTTCGGAGCTAACATTTCAGGTCCGGTAACCCTTCCTCAGAATAAATGGCTGCTTGGAAAATGTCAGTTCATATGCAGAAGATAGGGATGGGGATGGGGTAGGGATTAAAAGGTTGGATAAAGGATAGAACACACAAGAGCAGATGGACAGACAAAGGAGTTGATAACAATGTGGCTAAGAGGGTGAATAGCTGTTAATGAGGATTGTTAGCGACTAATAACAGGTAGTGTGTGAAGGCAGGCCATCATTAAACTTGTTCTGAGGCGTAAATGGTCACAGAGAGCTGAAAGCAGAAGTATATCTGTGACAGCACCAACACCCCGATGGCCATTGTTGCCTCTGAACTCATGATTCCCTCTATTTCGGCTCTGCTCTGGCAAGTCCTCTCCTGGTTAGTTACAAATAGTACCGTAGTTGTGATCACATTCGACATGGTCTTGTTTCAGTTCTCAAACAGCTGGCTGGTTACGTTCCAAATTCTACAGCTCACAAAACAGTGAAAGGATGTTTTGTTTTCACCCGTTCATGTGACTGTGCATTGACCACTTTGAGATGACCCCCTTGACAGATGCCAACTGTTGGGAACTATTGTCTGTACCCGCACTGTCCGATGGGCATACAACACGCTGCATGAATAAAAGCAGAAAGGCTCAAGTTACATCCCAAGGCTCTCCAAGTATCAAATGTTAAATCTTGTCTCACAAATACCTCTCATTTTAAAGTCAACATTTGCAGAAGGAAAAGAACATTTAGACTGAGTGATGTTTGTCATCAACTGTTGTGATTATTATCAGGATCACTGACCTCTTATGAACCTGATGAGCGATGTGTCAATTCATCAAGAGATGGGCGAATACAGGAGCAATTGTACACAATAGCATCTCCAGGGTTGAATTTCCTGAGATGTATTGGGAAACTCTGATTTCGAGAATTCTATCAGTTTCAACTTGAGGAAAGTCACACAACCAATCTCCATTACAGACAAGTGTCCATGACATAACAGTAAGAAAGTCAAGCATGTGGAGAAATAGATAATAAAATGTGAGGCTGGATGAACACAGCAGGCCCAGCAGCATCTCAGGAGCACAAAAGCTGATGTTTCGGGCCCAAGCCCGTCATCAGAGAGGGGGATGGGGTGAGGGTTCTTGAATAAATAGGGAGAGAGGGGGAGGCGGACCGAAGATGGAGAGAAAAGAAGATAGGTGGAGAGGAGAGTATAGGTGGGGAGGAAGGGAAGGGATTGGTCAGTCCAGGGAAGACAGACAGGTGAAGGAGGTGGGAAGGGGTTAGTAGGTAGGAGATGGAGGTGTAGCTTGGGGTGGGAGGAAGGGATGGGTGAGAGGAAGAACAGGTTAGGGAAGCAGAGACAGGTTGGACTGGTTTTGGGATGCAGTGGGTGGAAGGGAAGAGGTGGGCTGGTTGTGTGGCGCAGTGGGGGGAGGGGACGAACTGGGCTAGTTTTGGGATGCGGTGGGGGAAGAGGAGATTTTGAAGCTGGTGAAGTCCACATTGATCCCATTGGGCTGCAGGGTTTCCAAGCGGAATATCAGTTGCTGTTCCTGCAACCTTCGGGTGGCATCATTGTGGCAGTGCAGGAGGCCCATGATGGACATGTCATCAAGAGAATGGGAGGGGGAGTGGAAATGGTTTGCGACTGGGAGGTGCAGTTGTTTAATGCGAACCGAGCGGAGGTGTTCTGCAAAGCGGTCCCCAAGCCTCCGCTTGGTTTCCCCAATGTAGAGGAAGCCACAACAGGTGCAGTGGATGCAGTATACCACATTGGCAGATGTGCAGGTGAACCTCTGCTTAATATGGAAAGTATTCTTGGGGCCTGGGATAGGGGTGAGGGAGGAGGTGTGGGGGCAAGTGTAGCATTTCCTGTGGTTGCAGGGGAAGGTGCCGGGTGTGGTGGGGTTGGAGGGCAGTGTGGAGTGAACAAGGAGTCACGGAGAGAGTGGTCTCTCCGGAAAGCAGACAGGGGTGGGGATGGAAAAATGACTTGGATGGTGGGGTCGGATTGTAGGTGGCGGAAGTGTCGGAGGATGATGCGTTGTCTCCGGAGGTTGGTGGGGTGGTGTGTGAGAACGAGGGGGATCCTCTTGGGGCGGTTGTGGTGGGGGCGGTGCAAAAATTCCATCCCCTATTCCCAATTCCTCCGCCTCCGCCGCATCTGCTCCCACGATGAGGCATTCCACTCCCGCACATCCCAGATGTCCAAGTTCTTCAAGGACTGCAACTTTCCCCCCACAGTGGTAGAGAACGCCCTTGACCGCGTCTCCCGCATTTCCCGCAACACATCCCTGACACCCCGCCCCCCACCACAACCGCCCAATTTATTGTACAACAATCTGTATGCATCACATCAATCCTTTATTGCCCTTTCCCAGAAGGGGGGAAATGTCTGTAAGTATATCTTAAATTCACTTACCCACTTCCAGCTGTGTGACTTCCTGGAGAGGCACTACTTGGATGAGCAAGTGAAGATGATCAAGAAGCTGGGAGATCACATCACCAACCTGAAGAGACTGGGAGCCCCTGACAATGGCATGGGAGAGTACCTGTTTGACAGGCTCACCCTGGGGGAGAGTGACTGAACTGCCTGCAGGGAGTGAGCTTGTTGTCATGTGTCTGAATGGGAGACCTGTAGAGACTTATCCTTTTTGTAGAAGCAGCTCATTGCTCTGTACAAAGTGTAAATAAATTGCTCAATAGTGGACCATGTCTTGCCTCCCTTTCTCATTTTAATCTTTGCTGTGAATTGTTCTGTACTTAGTTCCTGTTTGGTTCTGCTGCTGCTGATGGGAACTCGTTTCCCAATGGGCTGTGGGTTTCACTATGTGGACCAGACAATAGTCTGCAGCGAGTTACCTTGGACAGGGGGAGCTGCTGCCCTGAGCCTTCCTGCATCCTGTAGTGGTTGACCCACCATATCCTCTGTAGGAAGGAATTAGAACTGATTCAGGAACAGTGAAGTGTGAGGAATGGCTCATGGACCTACCCTTCTTGGCAAAAGGGCCAACTGAGCAGAAGGTTCTAAGCCATCAGGGAAACGTTGGTGGGGCGAGTGGGGGGGTTGTTATTGGGAAAACTGGTATTCCAGTAAGTTAAGCACAGCCCACAATTCAAGACACTTGTGGGTATGGAAAGAATAAACTTCAGGTTGTGCCTATGGAATTTTGCTTTCAATGCTACTTTAGTTGGCTTCATCAAGCTGTTTAGTATTACACTCTAATGGAGTGGTTGGGACTTGAAACCACCCCTCCAAGACGAGGGGTAGGGATGCTGCCATTGCACCAGCTAGAGTTAAGCAAATAATACATGCTAAGTGTGCATATGGGGTGAGTCCAACTCTCAAATCAGAGTGAGATGTAAATTTCTTGACTTGTCAAGTTTATCAGTCCTTGTTAGACTCCTGGGGAGCACTTTCAAATAAAGGCCTAGGGTGCAGGTATTAAGTTCCTTGAAGGTGGGAAAGAAAATATTTGGGATGCTTCCCTGCATTGTCAGGGCATGGGGTACAGTATTTAGAATGTCACCCTACAGCTGAATCGGGCAGTGGTGAGGTTACTTTAGGAATACTGCATTTATTGCTGGGTTTCCTCCTAAAGATATCCTAAAAGCTAAAGATTCAGGAAAAACATCAGCAAAGAGGCTGAGTAAACTGGCTCTAGCCTCATTTGAGTGCCAGAAGCCAAGAGGAGACATTCGATTTGTAATATCGAGGGACGTGGATGGAATAAATAGTCAAGGCCTTTCTTCCCAGGCTTGAAGAGAGCATAGATGAAAAGTGAGAGGCAAGATTAAAAAGGGTTCCTGGGGCAGCTGCCCTGTAGGGTGTGGTGCATTTGGAATGAGCTGCGAGAGGAACTGGTGGAGGCTGGTACAGTTAACAACAGGAGATGGTACTTGGCTGTGTCTCTGAAGAGTAAGTGTTCAGAATAATATGGGCAAATACTCATGAATGGGACCAGACTGGTTTTGTATATCTGGTGGACACTGTTGAATGGGACTAAATAGTGAGTTTCCATAATGACTATTCGTCCAACTGAGGAATGGAGTGCGCATCTGAGGGTTTACTCTAACAAGCTGGTGGCTGAGCCCCAACATTACATTTTCTTCATAAAGTTTGAGGACTAAAGGAGGGGAACAGGAACTTCACAAAAGAAACACTATTTTCCATCTACCTGTCGCCTGCAGGAATGAAAGCCCACCTTAAGGGGCTCTGTTAGACATATGACAAAACAGGAGAGATCCCAACAGAAAGTTTTAGAGTCCCTTCCAAACAAAAGGATGGAAAACAACAAAAAAACAATTATCAGTCGACGACTGCCACTGTGTCAGGATCAGGTCTTGAAAAGTAGGAATTTATTTTATTTCAGAGGCTCAGCTTCTACATGAGCAGGAATGGCAGGGAGCTAACCTCCTTCTCACTCTGGGGCCTGCAGAATTTGTAAGAATAACATCCTCTGGCATTTCTGATGATGGTAAGGGTTGTGCTGACATTGAGATGTCCAATTGTGGGAGATATAGCTTGAGTTCATGTCATGCAGCCAATAGCCAGGGGAAGTGTTTGATCGGTGCAAAGGGAGATGTTGCAGGGAAGGTATGAAAAGTGAATTCACTGAAGCCAATCTATGTGGAAAAGTTTGAACTCAGTGTTATCTGTACATCCATCGTTTCCTCATAAAGGATCCTCTTGAACAAACACAAAGAATTGATGGCCAGCTGGGTAAAAGAAGCAACTGTAAAACAATGACGACAAGCCAGTAGCATCTGCCAGTGCTTGACTGTGGAACAATTATTCCAATCCTTGAGTCAGATGTGGCTCATCTCACCCACCAAAGCACAGTCCATTCTTTCAAAATACATCCAGGTTGTGTTGTACGGGAGCAGATTGAGTTCAAATCTGTCAAAGTCCAATCGCCCAGCAAAGCCCAAATTGTCACAACCCCGTGCGAAGAAGGGCCAAGGAGGAAACAATGCCAAATGAGCTTGGAACAGTGTGTCAGGCAGGATCGATTCCAACAACAGAAGGATAGCTTCAGTGAGAAACTGCCAATATATTTACATCTTGTAGATACCATTCGCAGAACAAATACACTTTAGCAAAACGAAAATCTTCTTCAACTGATGACAGTAGCAAGGAATTATGGTCTTGTTTTCAACCGTATAAAAGATCAAATAAATTTGAGCCAAATCAATTTATTTTGTTGAATCTCCTGATCAGATGATATTGAACTTCATTCTGCAAAATAAAACATAAATGAGATGCCGATGTCAGATAGAAATTACTGACAGAGGTGTCTCAATTTCTTAAGCTTTCTCTACCCACATGCTCGGAACCTTGCACCCGCTCAGGAGTTCTCTACAAAAACATGAGATAAGGCGATTAACCAGTCAGTGTGTCCTTCAACATTGTATTATGAACTTCCTGCAGTGTATTTATTTGGATATCAACTTGAGAAGAACGTGGCTATCTGTGGTTGATGTTACACAGACAACCAGGGAGTAAGCCAGGAACACCACCTATTCCCACAGAGCCAGGCACCACAGTCATTCATCAAAGTCTCTGGTGACCATTGAATGACCATGCGATGTGCATTAGTTTAGAAAAAGCCCTTTGTGACCATGGGTCATTCCCTGCAGCTCAGGTCCATTCTGACCAAGGTATTTGTCAATCACCAGATACATTTTCTGTTCAAATGGATGAAAAGTGTCTGTCCCAAGAGGGCTGTGTGTGGAAGATGATTGGTGGATTCTGATGTCAATCCCATCTGGCCCGTTAAATCTAAAGGAACACATCTCATCACCTGTTCCAGGACCAAACTGCTCAGAGTTACAGTATGAAGCAACATGGAAACAGACGGTTTGCTCTAACTCATCCATGCTAACCAGGTACCTCAAACTGAACCAGCGACATTGGCCTGCATTTGGCTCATATCTTTTGTTGAGGGCCAGACCAAACCTCCTCCAAAGACATTAAGAGTGTCATTTTTTATTTTCAAATGTAAGTGACAGTCATTGTGTTCCAGATACAATTTGATTGATCAAACTATTAACTTCAGACAAAGCATGCTTTATTTTTATAGTACAGTTGAAGTACAGACGAAACAAAATGGAAAGTATTGGCTTACCTCTCGAATTGCTGAACAGAATAGTAGACACATTAACTATTATTAATTGACTGTTCCAACACAGTGACATCCTGTAAACACACCCTTGGCAAAGGCAGATTCAGTGAAACAGATTGACTCACATGCAATTCTAACAGCCGGAGTCCCAGATTGTAGCTAAAACAGAGAGAGGAATAAAAGATCCCGTGGCCAGCTCGAAGACCTCAGCCACTGCTGAAATTTAAAACTAAAAATCCTGTTTCAGTGGGTGCTTAACTAAACACTCACCACCTTCACCATCACCAAAACCCCCTCCCACAATTCCCCACTTACCCACTCCCCCAAGCAACTCGACTCAGATCGCTTTGAATGTTCGAACAGCAATAAAAAGCCTCAATGCCACACAAGTTACTTTCTTGACTTTGAGCGATGCGCTCTCCACCTCTGTCACCAGCTTTCTCCATTTGAAACTAAAGGCAAAATACACCTCTTCAAGCCGTTGTTTTGTCACACCTTCTACACCCTTCCTATTCATGTTCCTGTCCAAATTGCTTTTAAACGTCTCTACGAGGTCCTCCGACAGTTCATTCCAAACATGCACCACCCTCTGCATGAAAAACCTGCCCCTCCGGTCCCTTTTCAATCTTCTAGAACGAAGCTAATTGTAAACACTTGGGGTATCGGTGAAACATTTGAGGCAAAAGAATCATCTTTGTTCAGATGGTGGAAATCTGCTTTACTCAAGGTAACATTTTTAAATCACTTCATCCCTGTCCCAGAATAGAGACTTTTTGAGCAACCTGTTCAGGAGGCAGTGGCACCTGACACCAGTGTCCTCAGAACCAGAGGCATGGACACTGCCACCCCACATATCTATTTACAAACGACCAGCTCGATTGGCCTGCATTGAAAAAACTATCACTCCAAAAGCACTTGCTTCATCAAGAATAATTTGCCAAACCTATGTCTCTGTCTCAGCATTGTCCCCATAATAACCTTTCCCTTTTCATTGGTGCCCAGATTGATGGGACATTCCTGATTGGATGTTAGGAATTGTCAGTAATCAGTGGTAATGTCATTCACTGGTTGAGTGCAGGATGTTCCCAGGAGTTATAAATACAAAAGTTTGTAGTAGAGCGATTTAGTTTTTGTTTGGTCTGGGTAACAGTGAGCAGGAATAGTGAAGATGGCCTCCCAAGTCTGCCAGAACTACCACAAGGACTGTGAGGATGCTGTTAACAAGCAGATCAACCTGGAGCTCTATTCCTCTTATGTCTACCTCTTTATGGTGAGGCTTGAGCGTTCACTCTTTCTCCTTGCTTGCTTTAGGTCACCGTTTTGCCCGCTCCACTGACCCCACTCCCACCACACAAGAAAAGGCAATTAGGGGTGGGCCATATGTTAGTGCTGTCCATGTCCCATGTGTTTCCTTGTTGTCTTTTTCATTGTATCTGGGGTGGATACAGTTTCTTTTGAAGTTGACTTTTGAATGTTTCTTCCCTCTACCAAATGCCTCTCCACTTAACTGATTAAGGAATTTTTGTTTGTCTTGGTAAGGAACTAGCTACTTTGCATTCTCTTTCTTGGGTTTTATTCTTAATTGTTTTACATTGGGATAAAATCCAAGGATTCTTGGAGGATGATTTTTCATGTTGTAAGAACCTGTTCCATTTCTATTCCACAGCAGTTATGCTGCTTGGCCTGCTGCGTTCATCTAGCTTCACACTTTATTATCTTGGCTTCTCCAGCATCTGCAGTTCCCACTATCTCAGTTCAAGTGAAGTGGCTGACTCTCAAATGAAGCAGTCACTGAGTCCTCCTGCCTGTTTCTGAAGGGGGATAACCCTGCTGTGTTTCATTAACACTTGGTCCTTCAATGATGATGTCTTACATTATTATCCCAATGGCAGGGGATGTTCTCCCAACTGATGGAAGGCATTACTTTCACCCTTTTGGTGACAAGGTCTCCTGATTACATCCCTTCAGCTGAGTCCTGAAATAAATCTGGGTTCCCTGTTAAAATGGAAGTTGGTCTCTTGACTTTACTCATGATATTCTGAGGAAGCAATGGCTATTGAACAGTTTTTTTCCAAGTTGCAACTCAGCTCCTACTTGCACACACATGGGTCTCATAGGCAAAGTGGGAACAACCTGTGTTAAAATGGAGGTCACATTTGGAGAAGACCTTGAGTCTAGGGGGCAGTCATCTCCTCTGGCTGGTTGAGTTGACAGATGTCACATGATCCCCTGTAGATGTGCTCACTGCCCTTACAAAGATTGTGGCTGTTTTGTTTGCATTCTGCACTTGTCCTGTGGCTAACCAATAACTGCCTCATAGTATCCACTTCTGATAGAAGCCAACAGACTCCTAATTGGAGTTGGAGAACCAAATGAAGCCTCTCATCAGTCAAGAACTGTCTCTTGTATTTCTAAACTATGATCTCTAGTTCTGAACTGTATTCCCAGCCCAATGTGTACCCAGATTGTCTAGACATTCAGGACTTGCATATTTTCTTTTTTTTTGTCTAGTCTGGGGGGGGGGGGGGGGTGGATTAAAAAACTCTCTCTCTTGCTGAAGTTTGACTGGATGCGATCTGGAGCTTGCCGGACTCTATCACTATCACTTTCTCCTCTTCTCCCACAGTCCTTCCACTTTGACCGGGATGATGTTGCCCTGCATCACTTTGCTGCGTTCTTCAAGGAGCAGTCCCATGAGGAGCGGGAACACGCTGAGAAACTGATGGCTTTCCAGAATAAACGTGGAGGTCGAGTTCTCCTGCAGGACATCAAGGTTGGTGTATCCCCCTACATTACACCTACCTGAACTAGACATGGATATGAAGCTTGAAATCTGGGGTAATACCAAAAGGTTACATGGTGCGCACTCTTCTCTAGTTTAGTTGCAGCTCACTGCATTGCACTTCCCTTCACTTTTCACATGAGTGAAGCATCTGTCTCTTCTCTCCCTCCAGAAGCCAGAGCAGGATGAGTGGGGCAATGGTCTGGAGGCAATGCAGAGAGCTCTGCACATGGAGAAGGATGTGAACCAGAGTCTGCTGGATCTGCACAAACTCTCCTCTGGCCACACTGACCCTCATGTGAGTTTCTAATGTGGGTTTTTTGAAAGCCTCAGCTGTAGAATTCCACTGCATTGAGGATCAGTTTTTAATCTGGTAACTAAGGCATGTTGACTGACAGGACACTGGCTAAAGCATTTTCTTGGGCTGTTAGGCTCTTGAATTGCACGTGTACAGCAATTCATCCTGCCGCAACACCTCCACTCTGGGAGGGTATTTCCTTCAATTTGAAAGAGGGAAGGCAGAAGTACTGAGCTGGCTTGTCAGGCCTTGGGATTTTTCAAGGCCTCATTGGTGTGGCCAAATCTCGGGGTTCTGATTTTACAGCAACATCAGAAGCATTTGTCTCAAAGAAATGGAAGCTTCACTGCTTCCTGGCTGATTCTCTAGCTTTGCTTTCCCTCTAAGGAAACTGCATGTGAGAATCTGTCTGTATGTTCCCACTTCAGGCAAGGGGTATGTGTGGGATTATTGTATTGCAACAGTTACTTGTCAGAAATTAGAGACAATTGTTCATTGTCTTAAATTCTTTTGGCTGTAGTTGACCCACAACATAACATTCCCACTGACCAGGTGCATTGTATCCAAAACAGCCTGCATCTGTTTTTAAATGAAGTCCCGGTCGGGGCTAAATAAAATATTGGGGAAGGGGTTTGTGGTTCTGATCGCAAATCCTCTGCATGAGGACTGCATCAGTATCAAACTCCATTGTTCCAGTTCACAGATTGAAAGGTCAATCTGTTGGGGGAAACTGGTCTTGTTTAAATTCTCTCCTCTTTCTGGTCAGCTGTGTGACTTCCTGGAGAGGCACTACCTGGATGAGCAAGTGAAGATGATCAAGAAGCTGGGAGATCACATCACCAACCTGAAGAGACTGGGAGCCCCTGACAATGGCATGGGAGAGTACCTGTTTGACAGGCTCACCTTGGGGGACAGTGACTGAACTGCCAGCAGGGAACAAGCTTGTTGTCATGTGTCTGAATGTGATACCTGTAAAGACTTCTCCTTTTTGTAGAAGCAGCTCCTTGTCCTGTACCAAGTGTAAATAAACTGCTCAAGGATTGTGTCTTGACTCCCTTTGGTTAACCCTTGCTGTGAGCTGTGCTATAGCTTGATCCTGTTTTGGTTCCGTTGCTGATGGGAACACTCTCCCTACTGGGCTGTGGGTTTCGCTGTCTGTCTAGACCAGTCAATTTCCTGGACCAGGTTGACTTTGAGACAGTGAGCTGCTTCCTGGAGCCATTCTATGATATTCTGTGAGAACCCACAACATTCTTTGAAGGAATTAGCACTGTCCCAGGAACAGTGAAGGGTCAGGTATGGCTCATGGACCTATCCTTCTTGGCAAAAGCTCCAACTGAGCAGATGGTTGGAAGAACTCAGGAGAAACAAGGGTTTATTGTGAAAGATGGAATTACAGTAACTTAAGCATAACCAATAAATCCAAGCACTTCTCGCTGTGAACAGAATAACTTTCAAGGTTGTGCTTGTGGGAATTTGCTTTCAATGCTTGTTTCTACAAGCTGTTCAGTATTACAATCAAAAGGAGCAGGTGCAGCTTGTACCCATGCCTCCCTGACAAGGGGTAGTCACTCTACCACTCCAACACCAGGGGCTTTTCAAGCACATCATGCTGAGTGCATGTCTGAGGGAGAGCAAATCTGACACTTTCCTGGTTATTCAAATTTCAGTTCTAGCTCTCTTCCTGGAGAGCATTGACAACTGAAGGCTGAGGGTAGCGTTAAACAGGTCCTTTGGAGGTGTGGAGGGAAACATTTGGGATGTTTTCCCTTCATTTGTCAGTGCAGGTTTAGGGTTGCCATGTTCTAACTCTCAGGCTGCTGTGAGGTCCCTTTGGGAATATGGCATTCAGGTCAGTGATCATCTTGCTCTCGCTGCAGTCACTGTGTTTGTGTTTTTCTGAAACCTCAAGGTTCAGGAAAATGATGTGCGAGGACACAGTAAGCCGTGGCGAACCTCCTTGGACTGTCAGAGGCTGAAGGGGGGTACATGGGCAGAGTAAATATCTGAAGACTAACATTCCAGGGTTGGGGCAAGCTGAGGGAATAGTTGACAGGTGAGAGAGGAGAGAGCCTTAAAGAGGATTTTGGGACAACCTTCCACCCAGGGTGGTGAATCTGGAATGAGCTGCTGTTGGAGGCCGGTCCAGCCCCAAAATAGAGAAGGCACTGGCCTCGCTACAAGAATCGTAGTCCAACAGAGGTATTTTCATTGCATCAAAACGTTTATTCTAATATATTTGTGGTTGAACCAAACAATGTATGCTCTTCAAAAAGTTCAACAATCCAAGGAGGGGGACATAAACCATTCTAATATAAATGCTTTTTTTCCACATGGCTATCCTCTGCAAGCAAAAAAACCCATCCTACAATGCAGTTGGTCAAAGGGCTGTACGCCCAACAAAACAGGAGAGACGCCAACAGAAATATCAAAATGTCTCCCTCAAAACCAAAATGAGTGAATGCAAATCCACAACCAAGGATTAACAAACCACTGACGGTCTGTCAGGGTCAGGTCCTGGAAGGCAATCTTTATTTTAATTTTCAAGATCAGCTGCTAACTGAGCTGGAATAGCAGGAAGCAAAACTTGTTCTAGCTGTGGGTACTGCAGTCATGGGAAGAATAACATTCTCTGGCATTTCTCATGATGATGGCGAGGGTTCTGCTGACATTCAGACTTCAGATGCTCTGTTTTGGGAGACACAGCTTGAGTTCATGTTGTACTGCCAACGGCCGGGGGAAATGCCTATCATTTCACAGGTAGATGTAGAAGCTAAGGTATGAAGTGATTTCACAGAAGCCAATCCATGTGGAAAGCTTATGAACACCATGTAATCTGTCATCCATCATTTCCTTGTAAAGGACCCTTCTAAGCAAACACAAAGAATGATCCCTTGATGCCCAGTGATAGTGGGAACTGCAGATGCTGCAGAATCCAAGATAATGAAATGTGAGGCTGGATGAACACAGCAGGCCAAGCAGCATCTCAGGAGCACAAAAGCTGACGTTTCGGACCTAGACCCTTCATCAGAGAGGGGGATGGGGTGAGGGTTGTGGAATAAATAGGGAGAGAGGGGGGATGTGGACCGAAGATGGAGAGAAAAGAAGATAGGTGGAGAGGAAAGTATAGGTGGGGAGGTAGGGAGGGGATAGGTCAGTCCAGGGAAGACAGACAGGTCAAGGAGGTGGGATGAGGTTAGTAGGTAGATGGGGGTGCGGCTTGGGGTGGGAGGAAGGGATGGGTGAGAGGAAGAACAGGTTAGGGAGGCAGAGACAGGTTGGACTGGTTTTGGGATGCAGTGGGTGGAGGGGAAGAGCTGGGCTGGTTGTGTGATGCAGTGGGGGGAGGGGACGAACTGGGCTGGTTTTGGGATGCAGTGGGGGAAGGGGAGATTTTGAAGCTGGTGAAGTCCACATTGATACCATGTGGCTGCAGGGTTCCCAAGCGGAATATGAGTTGCTGTTCCTGCAACCTTTGGGTGGCATCATTGTGGCACTGCAAGAGGTCCATGATGGACATGTCATCTAAAGAATAGGAGGGGGAGTGGAAATGGTTTGCGACTGGGAGGTGCAGTTGTTTATTGCGAACCGAGCGGAGGTGTTCTGCAAAGCGGTCCCCAAGCCTCCGCTTGGTTTCCCCAATGTAGAGGATGCCACACCGGGTACAGTGGATGCAGTATACCACATTGGCAGATGTGCAGGTGAACCTCTGCTTAATGTGAAAAGTCATCTTGCGGCCTGGGATAGGGGTGAGGGAGGAGGTGTGGGGGCAAGTGTAGCATTTCCTGCGGTTGCAGGGGAAGGTGCCGGGTGTGGTGGGGTTGGAGGGCAGTGTGGAGCGAACAAGGGAGTCACGGAGAGCGTGGTCTCTCCGGAAAGCAGACAGGGTTGGGGATGGAAAATTGTCTTGGGCGGTGGGGTCGGATTGTAGATGGCGGAAGTGTCGGAGGATGATGCGTTGTATCCGGAGGTTGGTGGGGTGGTATGTGAGAACAAGGGGGATCCTCTTTGGGCAGTTGTGGCAGGGGCGGGGTGTGAGGGATGTGTTGCAAGAAATATGGGAGACGCAGTCAAGGGCGTTCTCGACCACTGTGGGGGGAAAGTTGCGGTCCTTGAAGAACTTGGACATCTGGGATGTGCGGGAGTGGAATGCCTCATCGTGGGAGCAGATGCGGCGGAGGCTGAGGAATTGGGAATAGGGGATGGAATTTTTGCAGGAGGGTAGGTGGGAGGAGGTGTATTCTAGGTAGTTGTGGGAGTCGGTGGGCTTG
Organism: Stegostoma tigrinum; assembly: GCF_030684315.1. Taxonomy (NCBI): domain Eukaryota; kingdom Metazoa; phylum Chordata; class Chondrichthyes; order Orectolobiformes; family Stegostomatidae; genus Stegostoma; species Stegostoma tigrinum. The sequence goes on along the minus strand of NC_081391.1, from coordinate 20,716,152 downwards.
AAACGGACGTCAGTTACAAGCTGGTTGCCTGAGATGGAGACTGAGAGGTCTAGGAAGGTGAGGGATGTGCGGCAGATGGCCCAGGTGAACTGAAGGTTGGGGTGGAAGGTGTAGGTCAAGTGGATGAACTGTTCGAGCTCCTCTGGGGAGCAAGAGGCGGCGCCGATACAGTCATCAATGTAACGGAGGAAGAGGTGGCGTTTGGGGCCTGCGTAGGTGCGGAAGAGGGACTGTTCCACGTAACCTACAAAGAGGCAGGCATAGCTAGACCTCACCAGCTTCAAAATCTCCCCTTCCCCCACTGCATCCCAAAACCAGCCCAGTTCGTCCCCTCCCCCCACTGCACCACACAACCAGCCCATCACGTCACCAACCTGAAGAGACTGGGAGCCCCTGACAATCTCATGGGAGGGTACCTGTTTGACAGGCTCTCACTCAGCTGATGAGCTTTGGAACCATTTTCCAATTTTCTCACTGGATAATGAAATAAATTTCAGTCCAACTGACTTGCTTCTGTATAGCTCATTACATGTAGAATGATCGAGACCAAAGATTGCTAACTGTATGAACTGATCTTGTGAAAAATGTCATGTGTTATTGGTATGCTTCACTGCGTTCCAATGTTATCCAGTGTTAGTGACCTCTCCAGGCTACACTTGAGCTGCATGGGGTTTTGGGCTGTGGAGGTGGGGGGATGTGGAGTGACAGTTGCCAATTCAGAGTTGGCTGCTTTCGGGGGGGGGCTTCTTTGATTTTAATGTCACGTACTCTCAATCCTGATCCGTATCAACACTGCTTAACATATGACATTTGGAAACACCATTACTGAGCTACAGCATGCAATTAGGAAGGGGATAAAACTTCGACTTGCTTTCAGTAAGACGAAAGCTACTTCAGCACCTGCCATCAAACACACTGAGGATAATGACATTGCAAGGCAAGCTGCCTTGTAGTTCTACCTGCAGACGTTCTACAGAAAGTCAAGTAGTCTTTACCCTTTTAAGCAGAAAGTAAAGCATTCTTGATACTATTCTCAACTAGTGTCAGATCAATTTCTTCTGTTTTATTTTCATTTGTCTTCATCAGCAAGAATGTTTCCCATTCGGTGCAGGGATAAAACGATTACGCTGCTGTGTGTAACAGAATGCAATGTATGCTTCAGTTCTCCAGGTAGGTTCATGGTATTCATTCACCTTGCCTCAAAGAAACGAGAATCACTGAATCCCTACAGTGCAGGAAGAGGCCCCTTGGCCCAACAAGTCCGAGCTGACCCTGTCCCCTATATCTCACCTAATTGTCAAAGATTTGAACACTGGGCAATTTCTCATGGCCAATCCAGCTAGCGTGCACATCATTGGACGAAGAGGGAGCAGGAGAACCCTGAGCATACCCAAGCCACTACTGCATAAGTTCTTCAAATAAGGGTTTTCCAGATGAATTTGGGAGGGGTTGGGCTTCATGTTGATGAGGTGTGGGACTAACTTGCATCTGCTCATCCTTGTTGAGCAACAGGGAGTTGACTGGCAGCTGTTGACAGATCGTGGGGAGGATGCCACTCTTGGGAGAGTTTAGAGTAGCAGGTCACCCATTTAAAATGAAACCTTTCTTTGCACCGGTAGGTTGAGGAATTGAAAGTCTCTGTCAAAGTGATTCCGAACATTACTGAGAGAGATTCTTCATGAGCAGAGGTGAAATTTTGACCCAAGTTGGTGGGGTTCTGCTGATTGTTTACTGGAACCAGAAATGGAACAATATCTCTTCAATTCCACCAAATTATTGGAAGTGTTTCTTACAGTTCTCCATGCACCTGGTGGGCTGACGTGCTCTTGCTCATGAAATAAATAGAGCCTCCGGATCTTAACGCTTCACAATCATTCCCCACATTCAGTGCATTCCAAACACTTCCCCACCATCAACAACGGAAACAGAAGTTTCTGGGAAAGTGCAGCAGGTCTGTCAGCATCCGTGGAGAAGGCATCAGAGCTAACGTTTCAGGTCCAATGACCCTTCCTCAGAATATACGGGAGCTTGGAAAATGTCAGTTCATATGCAGAAGGTAGGGCTGGGGATGGGGTAGGGATCAAAGGATAGGAGAAAGGATAGAGCCCAAGGACGCAGAAGAGCAGATGAACAGACAGAGGAGTTGATAATGATCTGGCTAGGAGGCTGAATAGCTGTTAATGAGGATTGTTAGTAACTAACAACAGGAAGTGTGTCATGACAGGCCATTGTTAAAGTTGTTTTGAGGCTTAAATGGTCACCGAGAGAGCTGAGAGCAGGAGCACATCTGTTACAGCACCAACTCCCTGATGGTCATTGCAGAATTCATGATTCCCTCTATTTCAGCTCTGCTCTGGCAAGCCCTCTCCTGGTTCATTACCAATGGTATTATAGTTGTGGCCACATCAGACATGGTCTTGTTTCAGTGCTCAAACAGCTGGCTGGTTATGTTCCAAATCCTACTGCTCACAAGATCGTGAAATGAGGTTTTGTTTTCTCCCGTTTATGCGACCGAGAATTGATCACTTTAAGATGCCTGTCATGAAAGGTGCCACATGTTGGGAACTATTGCCTGCACCCTCACTGTCCAAAGACCATACAATGTGTTGGATGAATAAAAGCAGAAAGGCTCAAGTTACATCCCAAGGCTCTCCAAGTATCAAATGTTAAATTTTGTCTCACGAATACCTCTCATTTTAAAGTCAACATTTGCAGAAGGAACAGCACGTTAGACTGAGTGATGTTTGTCGTCAACTGTTGTCATTATTATCTGCATCACTGACCTCTTCTGAACCTGACAAGTGATGTGTCAATTCGTCAAGAGGTGGGCGAATACACGAGGAATTGTACTAAATCGTGTCGGCAGGGTTGAATTTACTGAGATGTATTGGGAAAATCTGATTTCGAGAATTCTATCAGTTTCAACTTGAGGAAAGCCACAGCAATTAATTTCCATTGCAGACAAGAGTCCATGACATAACTGTAAGAAAGTGAGGCATGTGGAGAAAACCTTCAGAAATCGTTTGGAGATGGAGGAGAGCTAATGGCGATCTGAGATAACACCGTGTGGAGCTCGACGAACACAGCAGGCCAAGCAGCATCAGTGGAACATGAAAGCTAAGGCTTCAGGTCTGGTCTCTTCTTCAGGAATTTCTAAAGAAGGTTCCGGACCCAAAATGTTAGCTTTCCTGCTCCTTTGGTGCTGCTTGGCCTGCTGCGATCATCCAGCTCTACAACTCGTTACCTCAGATTCTCTTGCACCTGCAGCTCCCATGATCTCAAATGGCTCTAATCTACTTTGAATAGCAAAGCTATGGCAATCTTTCAAAGGAACCTGTACTTGGGCCTGGGGTCACGGTCAGATTTAGAAATAGCCTCGTTGAGGGAATAGAGAGATGTGCATTCTCGGTTTCCTCACTTCCCACACAAAGAATATCAATGTATGAAAACCTGAATTGAACATCGACTCTATTGATTACTTCAAACTGAGATTGGTGACTATCTGTTAAGAACAATGTGAAAAGACAATATGGAAGTATGGTAGGTTGCACAGGTTTTAAAGACAAGCTAACCAAGATCCAGTTGAATGGTGCAATATGCTTGAGGAGTTGAAAACCCTCCTCCTGTTTGCATGGTCCAAATAATCTGAAACTCCTCGTATTTATTGGAATACAAGCTCGGCTCTTTCAGTTACATACCATTCCCTGACTGAAATTAGTGCCTAGATTGATGGGAGATTTCTGATTGGCCATCAGTGATTGTCAATTGTCATTGGTAACATCATTTGCTGGTTGAGAGCAGGATATCCCAGGAGCATAAATACATGAGCTTGTGGGAGAAAGGCCTAGATGTAGAGTTCTCCCAGTGGTTGTGAGTGGGAATAGTGAAGATGGCCTCCCAAGTGTGTCAGAACTATCACAAGGACTGTGAGAATGCTGTTAACAAGCAGATCAACCTGGAGCTCTATTCCTCTTATGTTTATCTCTCCATGGTGAGATTTAGTTTTGTTTTTCATTCTAAAATGAGTGCATTTTTGTGTGTGTGTCCTTTGCCAATGATTTGGTGAGGGATACATTTCCAAGGTCCTCCTGAGAACAAATGCAGTGAACATATTGGATTGATTGAAATCAGATGCCTGTGTCTGAGTCTTATTTTGTTTCAAATGTGAAATTTGGTTTTTGTGAGACTTTTTTAATGTGCACATGCTCTTCAAGTGCAACTGACTGTGATGGGAAGCAGGAGTATATGTCATGGAAGATCCATGGTGGGGAAGGCAAGCTAACATTGAGTTTGGATGACTCTTCAGAGTTGATGCATCTCCAGTCTATGTTGTCATGTAACCCTCATTCCTGCAGCAGGTCACTCTCTCTCTCATGGCATCCTGCTTGTACCAGCTTGTCTGTCCTATCCTTGCTGCAGTGAATCAGTGCAAACTGGAAGAACTATACCTCTATTATACTAAACATTGGCCCTCCTGGACTATCCATTGAATTCAACACCTCTGGAATGTGAATGCTTTCTGTTTTGCCCACTCTTTTAATATTGGTTGTGTTCTGTCACCATACCTATCCTACTTCCCCATACTGCAACTCTAATGGGATCATCTGTTTTTCTTGTTTTGCAGTTGGATGCCCCATGATTCATTCTCTCATTCCAGTCACTTTGTCTGAACTATCAACATCCTTTGCCCTTCTGGACTCCACCCTCCAGACACTGTCAATGCTGCACCCCCACCTCATGCCCCTGGTTTCCTGTAGCTGGGTTCTCCAGATGAGAGATTAGCTTGTTCTATTTATGTGTGTGCTCCCTGACCCACTGAGATTGTGAGCATTTTATCTCCAGCCTTATTGGAAAAACAAGCTAATATGGTGCCCATTGCTGTGGCAAACACTTTGGAATATGGGTTAGGTTTCCATTCACTTTCAGTGATAAATCTGTCCTGACCTTTTCTCATTTGGACTGCCTTGTATGATGTGATACTTCCACACTAGCTATTGAGGAGTCTTCCTTGCTGGAAGGAAAAAGGAACTAACTGGCATTATCTCTGAACTGAATGCTGGCTGGGTTTGTCCAGAAAAACATTCTACCACTTCACCTGCTGATGTGCTACAGAAGGGACTCTTGTTGTTGGGATGACCTTCCTTTTGACAAATGATTCAGTTCATGTTAAAAGACAACAATTGTATGGTGAATTGCTATCTTTGAATTCCTTTTGTCTATCTGACTTCCTATTTGTTTAGATCTCCCCGCCAGTATGGACAGGCTATTCAGCCAAATATATTGCACTTACTACTTCAAGAAGCATGACCTCACCTGATCTCTTGCTTTTCACTACCCAGACCTTGTACAGGGCCATTTTAACCCAAATAATAATCTTCTGCCCTCCTGGATGTGCCCCCAACACTTGTGGGTAGTGAATTCCATCCCTCTTGCTGCTGCAGGAAATGTTTTCACACTTGGCCCTTGTTCCTTTGGTCATATCACTTTAGATGTGTGCCCACTAAAGTGGAACAGTTTCTTTATCCAAACTGTCTAGGCTGCACTCAATTTTTGAGAACATCCTCCTGATCTCCTAGAGATCAGTCCCTGTTTTTAACAAATAATTGGGCAGCACTCGACTAATGTAGAATTCCTGTAGGTTTATGAATCGGTTTTAGGATACTGTTCCTGCTGGTTGTCCTGGGGTGTGCTCATTCAAATCCCAGGAACTGGCTTCCAGTAAGCTTGCTTCCATGTCACTGAAGCAGTATGATGCATAAACCTGGTCATCTTGTGGTGAATGTGGGAGATTCCTTCTCACCCACAAGGGTGAGGTTTTTGAAGACTGGTACAGAACAGATTCATCAGCTTTCTTGCTCCACTGCTGCCTGGCTTGCTGTGTTTCTCCAGATCCATAGCTTGTTCTCGCAGCATTAGCAGCTCCTACTCACTGTACCTGAAGTGAATGTTAGTCTGACAGTCATACATCACAATCAGACCCTTCAACCCAAACTGCTCATGGCCAACTGTATTTTCTAGACAGAATGAGACTCCAGTTTTGGCCTCCCGTACTGTTCTGCTGGGGGAAGAATGTCAACTCACTGCACTATCCAAGCTTCTCTGCCTTGAGCTTTTTGAAGGTCAAGCCTCAACCCCCTACTTTGTATGGGGAAAGATCCCAGCTTTTCACTTCAGAAATGCAGCATTCCTTTCTGTGCTAAAATTATTGGGAGCAGTTGAAATAAACTCCAACATTGCCACCATTTCATCTTCTAGTTCAAGCATGTACACTTGCTCAGGCAGTTAATAAAAACTGCCAACAATAAAATGAATGGTAACAATTACCAGGACTAAATGTGAGCTGCTTAACTGGAAGCACAGTATTTGATGGCAGGTAACTTACCATTTGGTATTATCATCCAATGATCAGTTGATGATGCCTGACCCCTTTCTTCTGTTTGCAGACCTTTTACTTTGATCGGGATGATGTTGCCCTGCATCACTTTGCTGAGTTCTTCAAGGAGCAGTCCCATGAGGAGCGGGAACACGCTGAGAAACTGATGGCATTCCAGAATAAACGTGGAGGCCGAGTCCTCCTGCAGGACATCAAGGTTGGGTTTAATTACACCTATTGCTAATTCTTATCACCTTCATTGCAACTTGTGGTGCTAAATGTTTGGAATAATGCAGTAACTAATAACATGCTATTTCATCTTTGTGTGCCTTTTTCCAACATGTTGAAACATCTGCTTCTTCCCTCCCTCCAGAAGCCAGAGCAGGATGAATGGGGCAATGGTCTTGAGGCAATGCAGAGAGCTCTGCAGATGGAGAAGGATGTGAACCAGAGTCTACTGGACCTGCACAAACTCTCTTCTAACAATACAGACCCTCATGTGAGTTCCTGATGAATTATCAGGGGTATTGAAGGTGATACTGGAACCTGCCCTGCTTCTGTGGTCAAGATCCATGTAAGCTTGTGTTTTGGAGTAAATGCCACTTGTGCTCCTTGGCTCTGTCAGCAACCTGTTTTGCTACTGATATTGAGGTATTTAGGGTGTAAATTACTGGTTTGTTACCAGTTAATCGGATTAGCTTGGCAATTGTGCACAAGTCAGCTTTGCTCTGCCTTCTTTAGTAACTGTAGCTCAGGACATGGTTTCCAGCCTGCTCTTGGAGGTAGCCAGCTGCTGTACCTGTCCAAAGAATAGAAAGACCCATCCAATCATATCTGTCTGAAATGAAATGATTTAAACTGTTTGTTTTTTCTCCAGCTGTGTGACTTCCTGGAGAGGCACTACTTGGACGAGCAAGTGAAGATGATCAAGAAGCTGGGAGATCACATCACCAACCTGAAGAGACTGGGAGCCCCTGACAATGGCATGGGAGAGTACCTGTTTGACAGGCTCACCCTGGGGGGGGAGTGACTGAACTGGCTGCAGGGAGTGAGCTTGTTGTCATGTGTCTGAATGGGAGACCTGTAGAGATTGCTCCTTTTGTAGGAGCAGCTCATTGCCCTGTCCCAAGTGTAAATAAACTGTGCTATAATGGACCATGTCTTGCCTCCCTTTCTTGGTTAATCCTTGCTGTGAGCTGTGCTATAGCTTGATCCTGTCTTAGTTCTGTTCCTGCTAATGGGAACACTTTGCACTGGGCTGTGGTTTCACTGTCTGGCCCAGATAATTGCCTGAACCAAGCTGCCTTTGAGATGGTGAGTTGTTGCCTTGAGCCACTCTACTAGATTGTGTGTGGGTAGAGCCACACTCCCCTTGAAGGAATTAGCACTGACTCAGGAACAGTGAAGGGTGAGGAATTGCTCAGGGACCTAGCCTTCTTGGTAGAAGGCTAGGAGCCATTGGGGAAATGCAAGGGATATTGTGAATGCTGGAATTAGTTAATGAAGCATAACTAACAAATCCAGGCATTTCTGGGTTTGAATAGAACAACTTTTGATGTTGTGCTTGTGGAAATTTGCTTTCCACATTTAACTTCTCTACAAGCTGTTCAGCATTTAACTCAAAGGGAGCAGGTGCAGCTTGAACCCATGCCTCCCTGACAAGGGCTAGTCACACTACCACTGCACCACCAGGGGCTTTTCAAGCACATCATACTGAGTGACTCTCCCTAGTATGTACAATCTGACACTCCCCCTGATTGGGACTTGTCTGGTTTGTGACATTTCAGTTCTGATTAGGTTCCTGGGGAGCATTGACAAATGAAGGCTGAGGGTGCAGGTGAACAGGTTCTTTGAAGGCGTGGATGGAAACATTTGGGGTGTTTTCCCTTCATTTCTTAGTGTATTCAGTACAGGATTGGGGACACCATGTTCCAACTGTGGAGGGCAGTGGTGAGGTCCCTTCAGGAATATTGCATTCAGTGATCATCTCCCTGCTGTCAATGTTTGTCTTTCTTGCTTTTCCTGAAAGCTCAAGGACCAGGAAAAAGTTCTGCAAGAAGGCAGAGTAAGCTATGGCTAACCTCCTTGGACTGCCAGAGGCTGAGGTGGGACTTTAGATGATAAAACAACGGGGGGCATGGACAGAGTAAATAGCTGATGATGAACATCCCAGGGTTTGGGCAAGCAGAGGGTGTAGTTGATTAGTTGAACGGTGGGGGGAGAGAGATTTAAACAGGACTGTGGGGCAACTTTCCCACCCAGGGTGGTGAGTCTGGAATGAGCTGCTGCTGGAGGTTGGTCCAGTGACAAAATAGAGATGGACCCCACCTCAGTAAATGATTAGGAATGGTTCAGAGGGATATAGCCAGATGGGACCAGACCAGTTTTGGATAAATGGTGGGCATAGATGGACTTCAGGTATTAGTCATTCTCCATGCTGAATCTTAGTCTTAGTCCAACTGAGGTTTTATCAGTGCTTTACAAGGTTTATTCTAATGCATTTGTGGTTGAACCAAACGATGTATGTTCTTTGTAAAGTTCAACGATCCGAGGAGTGGGGCATAAACTATTCCAACACACGTGCCCTTTTCCATGTCGTTATCATCTGCAAGCAAAACAACCCCTCCTACAATGCAGTGATAATGGGAACTGCAGATCCTCTCTGATGAAGGGTCTGGGCCTGAAACGTCAGCTTTTGTGTTCCCGGGATGCTGCTGGGCCTGCTGTGTTCATCCAGCCTCACATTTTATAGTCTTGGATCCTCCTACAATGCAGTTGGTTAAAGAGCTATAACAGACAGCTAACAAAGCAGTAAAGAGAGCAACAGAAATATCTGTGTTCCTTCCCAAAACCAAAATGAGGGGAAGCAAATCTGTAACCAAGGATTAGCACTACTGACGTTTTGTCAGGGTCAGATTCTGTAAGGCAATTTTCATTTTAATTTTCAAGATCAGCTGGTGGGAAGCAAAACTTGTTCAAACATTGGGTACTGCAGAAATATGACGAATAACATTCTCTGGCATTTCTGATGATGACAAAGTTTCTGCTGACATTCAGACTTCAGATGCTCTATTTTGGGAGAGACAGCTGGAGTTCATGTTGTACTGCCAACAGCTGGGGGAAATGCCTGATCATTTCACAGGTAGATGTAGAAGCTAAGGTATGAAGTGATTTCACAGAAGCCAATCCATGTGGAAAGCTTATGAACACCATGTAATCTGTCATCCTTCATTTCCTTGTAAAGGACCCTTCTAAGCAAACACAAAGAATGGTCCCTTGATGCCCATCTGGGGAAAGGAAGCAAGGTCAAAACAAGACTACAAGCCAGTAGCATCTGCCAGTGCTTGACTAGGGAACAACTATTCCAATCCTTTTAGACTCAAATCAATTTATTCAGTTGAATCTACTCAGTAGATGGTACTGAACTTCATCCTACCATAATAAAACAAATACACAAGATTCTTATAACAGATAGAAATTATCTCTAAAGGGGTCTCAATTTCTTTAACGTTCTCTGTCCACATGTTCTGAAATCTGCAACCACTCAGGAGCTCTCTGCAAAAACTTGACACAAGACCATTAACAAGTGAGTGTGTCCGTCAACATTGTATTATACATTTCCTGCAGTGTATTTATTTGGATATGGACTTGAGAAGATCATGACTATCTGTGGTTTATGTTACACAGACAACCAGGGAGTAAGCCAGGAACACCATCTATTCCCACAGAGCCAGGCACCATTGTCGCTCATCAAAGTCTCTAGTGACCATTGAATGACCATGTGACATCCATTAGTTGGGACAAAGCCCTTTGTGACTAATGGACATTCCCTGCTTCTCAGATCCACTATGACCAAGACATCCGTCAATGTCCAGATACATTTCCAGTTTGGGCGGGTCGGCTGTATCCGGTGATGGTGTCTGTCCCGAGAGGCCTGTGCGTGGATTGTGATCGGTGGATCCTGATGTCAATCACTGGTTGCCTGATCTGGCCCATCAAACCCAAAGAGTTAAATCCAAAAACACATCTCATCACCTATTCCAGGAGCGAACTGCTGAGAGTTACAATGTGAAACAGCTCAGAAACAAACACTTTGGTCCAACTCACCCATGCGAGCCAGGGATCTCAAACTGAACTGATCCCATTAGTAGGCATTTGGCTCATATCTCTTCTTGAGAGCCAGACCAAGCCTCCTCAAATACTCAGAGACACACAGCATGGAAACAGACCCTTTGGAATATTTTTCCATCGGAGTGAGAAGGTTGAGAGGTGACTCAGAGGTTTATGAAATAATGAGGGGCATAGATTGTGTTTTTGTCTTCTGTAGTATCTAGATTGCAAGACTAGGATGCACATCTGTAAGGTGAGAGAAGAGGGAATTTAAAAATACGTGAGGGGCAGATTTTTTCCAGAAAGGGTTATTTGTGTGTGGAATGAATGTCCAGAGGAAGTGCCGGATGTAGGTACAATTACAAAGGTAAAAGACATTTGGATAGGTACATGATCGGGAAGGTTTTGGAGGGATCTGGGCCAGAATCAGGCCGTGGAATTAGTTTAGTTTGGGATTACGGTTGGCGTGGACTGGTGAAGAGTGTCATATATTTTCTTGTTTTAAACGTGTTACAGATGAAATTTGATTGATCAAACTATTAACTTCAAACAAAGCACGTTTTATTTTTATACGACAGTTGAAGTACAGGCAAAACAAAAAGGAAAGTATTATCTTACCTCTCGAAATGCTGAACAAAATAGTAGACACATTAACTAATACTAATTAACTGTTCCAACATACTGACATACTGCAAACACACCCTTGGCAAAGGCAGATTCAGTGAAAAAGATTGTCTCACATGCAATTCTAACAGCTTGTAGATGTAACAGAGAGAGGAATAAGAGCTCCCACGGCCAGCTCAAAAACCTCAGCGACTGCTGAAATTTAAAACAAAAATTCCTGGTTCATTGGGTGCTTGACTAAACACTCACCACCTTCACCATCACCAAACCCCCCTCCCACAATTCCCCACTTACCCACTCCCCCAAGCAACTCAACTCAGGTCGCTTCGAATGTTCGAACTCCAATAATAAGCCTCGATGCCTCACAAGTTACTTTCTTGACTTTGAGTGAAGTGCTCTCCACCTCTGTCACCAACCTTCTTCATTTGAAACTAAAGGCAAAATACAACTCCTAAAGCCGTTGTTTTGAAATTTGGACAGGAACATGAATAGGAAGGGTTACCTGCTGAACCCTTCCTATTCATGTTCCTGTCCAAATTTCTTTTAAATGTCTCTACGAGGTCCTCTGGAAGTTCATTCCAAACATGCACCACCCTCTGCATGAAAAACCTGCCCCTCCGGTCCCTTTTCGATCTTCTAGAACGAAGCTAATTGTAAACACTTGGGGTATCGGTGAAACACTTGAGGCAAAAGAACCATCTTTGTTCAGATGGTGGAAATCTGCTTCACTCAAGGTAACATTTTTAAATCACTTCATCCCTGTCCCAGAATAGAGACTTTTTGAGCAACCTGTTCAGGAGGCAGTGGCACCTGACACCAGTGTCCTCAGAACCAGAGGCATGGACACTGCCACCCCACATATCTATTTACAAACGACCAGCTCGATTGGCCTGCATTGAAAAAACTATCACTCCAAAAGCACTTGCTTCATCAAGAATAATTTGCCAAACCTCTGTCTCTGTCTCAGCATTGTCCCCATAACAACCTTTCCCTTTTCATTGGTGCCCAGATTGATGGGACATTCCTGATTGGATGTTAGGAATTGTCAGTAATCAGTGGTAATGTCATTCACTGGTTGAGTGCAGGATGTTCCCAGGAGCATAAATACAAGAGTTTGTGGTAGAGTGGTTCAGTTTTTATTTGGTCTGGGTAATTGTGAAGATGGTTTCCCAAGTATGTCAGAACTACCACAAGGACTGTGAGGATGCTGTTAACAAGCAGATCAACCTGGAGCTCTATTCCTCCTATGTTTACCTCTCCATGGTGAGACTTGAGAGTTCACTCTTTCTCCTTGCTTGCTTTTGCTCACCATGCCCCACTGCCTGCCCCCTCCCCCACCAAAGAAAGGGGCAATTAAGGGTGGGAAATATCTCAGTGACGCCCAAGTCTGGTGTCTGGTGCAAGTTGCAACTCATTAGCTCCTACTCTAAGCCACTCAGGTCTAAAGGATTGTGACTGCTGCCCATGTTAAAATGGTGGTCACATTTGGAGAAGTTCCTGTGTCCAGGGAGTTGTGGTCTCCTTTCATCACATAACTTGACAGATGTCACATGTCCCCTGTAGGCATGCTCACTAATTGTGGTCAGATCATGGTGGTTTTATTTGCATTCTACACTTAGCCTGTGGATAACCAGTAACTCTGGCTCATACTATCCAATTCTGAAAGAAGTCAACAACCTCCTAATCTCCATTTGAGTTGGAAAACCAAATGAAGCATCTAGTCAGTCAAGAGCTACCTTTTATATTCCTATATTGTCTGGACATTCAGGGTGTGTACATGTTGTTCTTTGCCCAGTCTTAAAAAAACCTACACGGCCTCTTGAAGTTGTGATCTGGAGCATGGTTGATTCTACCACTTGTCACCAATCTTACAGTTCTCTCTCTCTCTTTGACCGGGATGATGTTGCCCTGCATCACTTTGCTGAGTTCTTCAAGGAGCAGTCCCATGAGGAACAGGAACATGCTGTGAGACTGATGGTGTTTCAGAATAAATGTGGAGGCTGAGTACTCCTACAGGACATCAAGGTTGGGTTTTAATTATTCCTGTTAGCAATATCTGTGACCTCATTATAGCTTCACTGCAACTTGTGGTATTATAGTTGAGAACAATTTGATTAATGCAGTGATTTAAGAATGCTATTTTCTCCTTGTATCTCCTTTTTGTGGACTTTCCAATCTACTGAAACATTTGCCTCTTTCCCCCCCCCACCCCCCCGTCCCCTCCAGAAGCCAGAGCAGGGTGAGTGAGGCAATGCAGAGAGCTCTGCCGATGAAGAAGGATGTGAACCAGAGTCTGCTGGATCTGCACATCCTCTGGCATTTCTGATGGTAAGGGTTGTGCTGACATTGAGATGTCCAATTGTGGGAGATATAGCTTGAGTTCATGTCATTCAGCCAATAGCCAGGGGGAGTGTTTGATCGATGCAAAGGGAGGTGTTGCAGGGAGGGTATGAAAAGCCAATCTATGTGGAAAAGTTTGAACTCAGTGTTATCTGTACATCCATCGTTTCCTCATAAAGGATCCTCTTGAACAAACACAAAGAATTGATGGCCAGCTGGGTAAAAGAAGCAACTGTAAAACAATGACGACAAGCCAGTAGCATCTGCCAGTGCTTGACTGTGGAACAATTATTCCAATCCTTGAGTCAGATGTGGCTCATCTCACCCACCAAAGCACAGTCCATTCTTTCAAAATACATCCAAGTTGTGTTGTACGGGAGCAGATTGGGTTCAAATCTGTCAAGTCCAATAGCCCAGCTAAGCCAAAATTGTCACAACCCCATGCGAAGAAGGGCCAAGGAGGAAACTATGCCAAATCAGCTTGGAACAGTGAGTCAGCGAAGATCAATTCCAACAACAGAAGGATTGCATCAGTGGGAAACTGCCAAACTATCAACATCTTGCAGATACCATTTGCAGAAGAACGACGCTTTAGCAAAACATAAATGTTCTTCAACTGATGACAGTAGCAAGGAATTATGGCCTTGTTTTCAACTGTATAAAAGATCAAATAAATTTGAGCTAAATCAATTTATTTTGTTGAATCTACTCATCAGCTGATATCAAACTTCATTCTGCCAAAATAAAACATAATTTCTATCTGACATAGGCATCTCATTCACTGACAGAGGTGTCTCAATTTCTTAAACTTTCTACCCACGTGCTCAGAACATTGCACCTGCTCAGGAATTCTCTTCAAAAACAAGAGAAAAGACTATTAACCAGTAAGTGTGTCCTTCAACACTGTATTATGAATTTCCTGCAGTGTATTTATTTGGATATGAAATTGAGAAGAACGTGACTATCTGCAGTTATGTTACACTGGCAACCAGGGAGTAAGCCAGGAACACTATCTATTCCCACAGAGCCAGGCACCACATTCATTCATCAAAGTCTCTGGTGACCATTGAATGACCACGCGATGTGCATTAGTTTAGACCAAGCCCTTTGTGACCATGGGTCATTCCCTGCAGCTCAGGTCCATTCTGACCAAGCGATCTGTCAATCACCAGATACATTTTCGGCTGAGGTGGATTAAAAGTGTCTGTTCCGAGAGGGCTGTGTGTGGATGATGATTAGTGGATTCTGATGTCAATCACAGTCTCCCCCCAACTGGCCCATCAAACCCACAGTTAATTCCAAAGGAACACATCTCATCACCTGTTCCAGGACCAAACTGTTGAGAGTTAGTGTGAAACAACATGGAAACAGACCATTTGGTCTAACTCATCCATGCTAACCAGGTAGCTCAAAGTGAACCAGCACCATTGGCCTGCATTTGGCTCATATCTCTTGAGGGCCAGACCAAACCTCTACCAAATACATTGAGTGTCATTTCTTTTTTTTTCTTTTAAACGTAAGTGACAGGCATTGTGTTCCAGATGCAATTCAATTGATCAAACTATTAACTTCAAACAAAGCATGCTTTACTTTTATAGTGCAAGGCAAAGGCAGATTCAGTGAAATAGATTGTCTCACATGCAATTCTAAAAGCCGGAGGAGAACTCCCAGCTTGTAGCTGTAACAGAGAGGAATAAGAGCTCCCATGGCCAGCTGAAAAACCTCAGCAACTGCTGAAATCTAAAACTAAAATTCCTGGTTCATTGGGTGCTTGACTAAACACTCACCCCGTTCACCATCACCAAACCCCCCCCTTCCCACAATTCCCCATGAACCCACTGCCCGAAGAAAGTCAACTCAGGTCGCTTCGAACATTTGAACTGCAATAATAAACCTTGATGCCGCACAAGTTACTTTCTTGACTTTGAGCGATGTCACCTCTGTCACCAGCTTTCTTCATTTGAAACTAAAGGCAAAATACGACTCCTAAAGCCATTCTTTTGTCACACCTGCTAAACGTTTCCTATTCATGTTCCTGTCCAAATTTCTTTTAAATGTCTCTACGAGGTCCTCTGGAAGTTCATTCCAAACATGCACCACCCTCTGCATGAAAAACCTGCCCCTCCGGTCCCTTTTCAATCTTCTAGAACGAAGCTAATTGTAAACACTTGGGGTATCGGTGAAACATTTGAGGCAAAAGAATCATCTTTGGTCAGATGGTGGAAATCTGCTTCACTCAAGGTAACATTTTTTAATCACTTCATCCCTGTCCCAGAATAGACACTTTTTGAGCAACCTGTTCAGGAGGCAGTGGCACCTGACACCAGTGTCCTCAGAACCAGAGGCATGGACACTGCCACCCCACATATCTATTTACAAACGACCAGCTCGATTGGCCTGCATTGAAAAAACTATCACTCCAAAAGCACTTGCTTCATCAAGAATAATTTGCCAAACCTCTGTCTCTGTGTCTCAGCATTGTCCCCATAACAACCTTTCCCTTTTCATTGGTGCCCAGATCGATGGGACATTCCTGATTGGATATTAGGAATTGTCAGTAATCATTGGTAATGTCATTCACTGGCTGAGTGCAGGATGCTCCCAGGACAGTCAGTCAGTCAAGAACTACCTTTTATATTCCTTATCGATGACCTCTTGATCTGAACTGTACCTCCAGCCCAATATGTTCCCACATTGGGAAGACATTCAGGATGTGTGCACTTCATTCTGAGTCTAGCCTGAAAGAGACAGGCTCTTGCTGAAGCTCTGACTCGATGAGATCTGGAGCTTGCCTGACTTGGCCACTTTCTCCTCTTCTCTCACAGTCCTTTTACTTTGACCGGGATGATGTTGCCCTGCGTCACTTTGCTGAGCTCTTCAAGGAGCAGTCCCATGAGGAACAGGAACCCGCTGAGAAACTGATGACATTCCAGAATAAACATGGAGGCCGAGTCCTCCTGCAGGACATCAAGGTTGGTCTGTCCGCCTATATTGCAGCTACCTGAACTAGACTTGGATTTGAAACTTAATATCAGCTGGGGTAATGTCATAATGTTACGTGGTGCACAGTAGTTTCTAGTAGCAATCATATCTCACTGCATTGAATGTGCATTCATTTACCACATGAGCAATGCATCTATCTCTTCCCTCCCTCCAGAAGCCAGAGCGGGATGAGTGGGGCAATGGTCTGGAGGCAATGCAGAGAGCTCTGCAGATGGAGAAGGATGTGAACCAGAGTCTGCTGGATCTGCACAAACTCTCCTCTGGCCACACGGACCCTCATGTGAGTTACTGATGATCAATTATCAGGGGTATTGAAGGTGATAGTGGAGTCTGCCCTGCCCTGCATATTGACCAATGTCCATGCAAGGTTGTTTAGGAGCAAAAAGCACTTGTGCTAATTGTCTCAGTGACTAATTTGATGTAGTATTCAGTGTGTAAGCTATTATAGAGATTATGGCCAATTAAATGGATTAGCTTGGCAAATGTGTACAAGTCAGCTTTGCTCTGCCTTCTGTAACACCTGTAGCTCAGGAGGCTGTTTCCAGCCCGTTCTTGGAGATCGCCAGTTGCTGTAGCTATCCATAAATAGTAGCACCAAGGAAGGCCAATCCAAACATGTTTGTCTGAACTGATTACTCTTGTTTCCCTCTAGCTGTGTGACTTCCTGGAGAGGCACTACTTGGATGAGCAAGTGAAGATGATCAAGAAGCTGGGAGATCACATCACCAACCTGAAGAGACTGGGAGCCCCTGACAATGGCATGGGAGAGTACCTGTTTGACAGGCTCACCCTGGGGTAGAGTGACTGAACTGACTGCAGGGAGCGAGCTTGTTGCCATCTCCAAATGGGAGACCTGTAGATACTGTTCCCTTTTTGTAGAAGCAGCTCATTGTCCTGCACCAAGTGTAAGTGAACTGTTCAATATTGGACCATGACTTGCTTCCCTTTCTCATTTAATCTTTGCTGAGAGCTGTGCTGTAGCTTGATCCTGTTTTGGTTCTGTTCTTGCTGATGGGAGCACTTTTCCCCACTGGGCTGTGTGTTTCACTGTGTGGGCCGGACAATTGTCTGGCTGTAATTACCTTTGAGATGGTGAGCTGCTGCCTTGAGCAACCCTGCATCTTGTGTAGTTTGACTGCAATATCCTTGGAAGGAATTAGTGTGCTGGCCCAGGGACATTGCGGGTTGAGGAAAGACTTGTGGACCTATCCTTGGCAAAAGGGCCAACTGAGCAGAAGGTTGGAAGCCACCAGGGGAACCTGAGTTTCCTATAGGGTAAACTAATATTCCTGTAAAATAGCATAACAGAAACTTAGGGTCTCCTGGTTTGGAATAGAATAACTTTAAGGTTGTGCCAATGAAATTTTGATTTCAATGCTACATGTTTGCTTCTTCAAGCTGTTCAGTATCCCACTAATGAAGCAGGTGGGACTTGAACCCATCCCTCCCAGACAAGGGTTTGTGACCCTGACCAGGGAACCACCAAGAGCTATGCAAACAATACATACCAAGTGTGCCTATTGGATCAGAGCAAGTCTCTAATCAGAGTGAGGTGTAAATCTCTTGACTTGTCAAGTTTCAGTCCTTGTTAGGCTCCTGGGTAGCACTGGCAAATGAAGGCCTAGGGTGCAGGGACTAAGTTCCCCACCCTGTCCGCACCTTCAAGGAAGAAAACATTTGGGATGCTTCCCTTCACTTGGTCAGTGCATGGAGTGTAGGACTTGGGATGCAATACTAATGCTGTGTACAGCAGTGGTGAGGTCACTTTTGGATAACTGCATTCAGTGCTGGATTTCCTGCTAAACATCTTCTGAAAGCTCAAGGTTCAAGGAAAAAGAGCAGGTAAGGAGGCTGAGTAAAGTGGGCCAAGCCTCATTTGACTCTCCAAGGCTGAGAGGAGACATGAGATGTCAAATCATGAGACATGGACAGTAAATAGGCAGGGCCTTTCTTCGCAGAGTCGAGGAAAGCAGAGGGCATAGTTGAGAGGATTTAAAAGGGTTCTTGGGACAACTTTCCCACCCAGGGTGGTGCCTCTAGAATGAGCTGCAAGCAGATCTGGTTGGGGCTGGCACCGCTACAACCGAGGAAAAAGCACCTGACTCTGTAAATGAAACAGAAGGGTTCAGAGGGATATAGCCAGCTGCTCATGAATGGGACCAGACCAGACCATTTTGTATTTGTAGTGGGCAGATGTGCATGGAACTAAATAGTCAGTCTCCAGACTGACTATTAATCCCACTGAGGTATTGAGTGCATCAGAGGGCTTATTCTAACAAGCTGGTGGCTGAGCCAAATGTTGCATGTCCTTCAGGAAGTTCAAGGACTGAAGGAGGAGAATGTGAATGTTTCAAAAGAAACACCTTTTTTTCCCGCCCCTACAGGCCTGTCACCTGCAGGCACTAAACCCCACCCAAAAAGGCAGCTGGTCAAAGGTCTGTGACAGACAAATTACAAAACAAAAACATAATTCAGGATTAGTAGGCCGCTGACTCTGTGTCAGCGTTAGGTTTTGTCAAACAGAACTTTTTTCTGAAAAATCAGCTGCTACCTGAGCAGGAAAGGCAGGGAGTGGAACTTGTTCCAGCATTTGGGTACTGCAGAGATTAGAAGAATAATATCCTCTGGCATTTCTGATGTCAAGGGTTCTGATGACATTCAGATACTCAATGGTGGGAGACACAGCTTGAGCTCCTGTTGTACTGCCAATAGCCAGGGGAAATATTTGATCGATTGGTAGGCTGATGTTGAAGGGAAGGTCTGAAAAGTGAATTCACTGAAGACAATTTACGTGGAAAGATTATGAATGCAATATTCTATATACCCATTTCCTTATAATGGACCCTTTTAATCAAACACAAAGAATGTTCCCTTGATGCCCATCTGGGTAAAGGAAGCAAGGCCAAAACAATGACTACGTGCTCGTAGCATCTGCCAGTGCTTGACTAGGGAACAACTATTCCAAACCTTCTAACCAGATGTGGCTCATCTCAACCCCCCACCCCCACCCCTCCAAAAGCACTGTCCATCCTTTCCAGGTACATCCAAGTTGTGCTCTGTCAGCAGATTGGGTTCAAATCTGTTGGTATCCAATAGCCCAGAAAAGCCCAAATTGTAACCTCATGTGAAAAAGGGCTAAGAAAGAAACAACACCGAGGTAACTTGGAACAGTACGTTGGTGAGGACACATTCCAACAACAAAAGGACAGCGTCAGTGAGAACCTGCCAAGATATCTATATCTTGGAGAGACGATTCTCAGAAGTACACTTGAGCAAAACAGAAAACTTCAACTCATGACAGTGGCAAAGAATTACAGTTTTGTTTTCAACAGCACAAAAGACAAAATATGTTTGAGCCATATCAATTCATTTGGTTGAATCTACTCATCCAATGGTATTGGATTTCATCTTACCACAGCAAAATATATACATAAGATGCCTATATCAGATGGAAATGACTCCGAGGTGTCTCGAATTCTTTTTAACTTTTGCTGCCCGCATGTTCTTAAACTTGCAACTGCTCAGGTATTCTCGACAAAAACATGAGACTGAAATGCTGCAGGGGACCTGTCAATCTCTCAAAAATTTTCTATTGGCAACTAAGTGTGTACTTCAACATTGTATTATAAATTTCCTGCAGTATATTTAATTGGGTATTCACTCGAAGACACGAGCATGTGTGGTTTACGTTACATCAAAACCAGGGAGTAAGCCGGGAATAACACCCTATTCCCACTGAGCCAGGCACCACAGTCATTCATCAAAGTCTCTGGTGACAATTGAATGACCGTGTGACTTCCATTCGTTGGGACAAAGTCCTTTGTGACTAATGGACATTCCCTGGATGTCAGTCCACTCTGACCAGGACATCTGTCAATCTCCAGATCCTGTTTCTGTTTGGGCGGGTCAAGCGGGTCTATTGGTGGGGTCCCTAGCAAGAGGGCTGTGCTTAGATGGTGTTTAGTAGTTCCTGATGTCAATCACAGGCTCGCCCATCAAACCCAAAACTAAATCCAAAGGAACACATCTCATCACCTATTCCAGGGTGGAACTGTTAGAGTTACAGTGTCATACAGCACAGAAACAATCCCTTCAGGCCAACTCATCCATGCTAACAAGATATATCAAACTGAACTACTCTCATTTGGAGAGATTTAGCTCATATCTCTTGTTAAGGACCAGACCAAAACCCCACCAAATACATTAAGACCGTCAATGTTTCTTATTTTAAAGGTAAGTGGAAGGCATTGTGTTCCAGAGGAAATTTAATTGATCAAACTATTAACTTTAAGCCAAGCATGCTTTATTTTTATAGCACAGTTGAAGTACAGACAAAACAAAAAGGAAAGTATTGGCTTATCTATCAAAATGCTGAACAAAATAGTAGATACGTTAACTAATACTAACTAAGTATTCCAGCGTAGTGACATTCCAGAAACACGCCCTTGGCAAAGGCAGATTCAGTGAAATAGATTGTCTCACATGCAATTCTAACAGCCGGAGGAGAAGATAGGTGGAGAGGAGAGTATAGGTGGGGACGTAGGGAGGGGACAGATCAGAACAGGGAGGACGGACAAGTCGAGGAGGTGGGACGAGGTTAGTAGTGGGGAATGGAGGTGTGGCAGGATGTGATAGGTGGGAGGAAGAACAGGTTAGGGAGGTAGGGATGCGCTGGGCTGGTTTTGGGATGCAGTCGGGGAAGGGGAGACTTAGAAGCTAGTGAAGTCCACATTGATACCATTGGGCTGCAGGGTTCCCAAGCGGAATATGAGTTACTGTTCCTGCAACCTTCCAGTGGCTTCATTATGGCGCTGCAGGAGGCCCATGATGGACATGGCGTGTAAAGAATGGGAGGGGGAGTTAAAATGGTTTGCGACTGGGAGGTGCAGTTGTTTGTTGCGAACCGAGCGGAGGTGTTCTGCAAAGCGGTCCCCAAGCCTACGCTTGGTTTCCCCAATGTAGAGGATGCCACACCGGGTACAGTGGATGCAGTATACCACATTGGCAGATGTGCAGGTGAACCTCTGCTTAATGTGGAAAGTCATCTTGGGGCCTGGGATGGGGGTGAGGGAGGAGGTGTGGGGGCAAGTGTGGCACTTCCTGTGGTTGCCGGGGAAAGTGCCAGGTGTGGTGGGGTTGGAGGGCAGTGTGGAGCGAACAAGGGAGTCACAGAGAGAGTGGTCTCTCCGGAAGGCAGACAAGGGTGGGGATGGAAAAATGTCTTGGGTGGTGGGGTCGGATTGTAGATGGCAGAAGTGTCAGTGGATGATGCGTTGTATCCGGAAGTTGGTGGGGTGGTATGTGAGGACAAGGGGATTCTCTTTGGCCGGTTATTGCGGGTGTGGGGTGTGTGGGATGTGTTGCGGGAAATGCGGGAGACACAGTCGAGGGCCTTCTCGACCACTGCGGGGGAGAAGTTGCGGTCCTTGAAGAATGCGGACATCTAGGATATGTGGGAATGGATTGCCTCATCCTGGGAGCAGATGCGGCGGAGACGAAGGAATTGGGAATAGGGGATGGAATTTTTTGCAGGAAGATGAGTGTGATGGGGTTTGGGTGGCCAGTGTAGTTGCGGAAGAGTAACTGTTCCACGTAACCTACAAAGAGGCAGGCAAAGCTTGGGCCCATGGCCACCCCCATGTCTGTAGGAAGTGAGAGGAATCGAAAGAGAAGTTGTTGAAGGTGAGAACGAGTTTGGCTAGGCTGATGAGGGTGTCGGTGGAGGGGGACTGGCCGGGCCTGCAGGACAGGAAGAAGCAGAGGGCCTTGAGGCCATCTGCATGGGGAATGCAGATGTATAGGGACTGGACGTCCATGGTGAAAATGAGGTGTTGGGGACCAGGGAATTGGAAGTTCTGGAGGAGGTGGAGGGCATGGGTGGTGTCACGGATGTAGGTAGGAGTTCCTGGACCAAGGTGGAGAAAATGGAGTCCAGATAGGTGGAGATGAGGTCGGTGGGGCAGGAGCAGGTGGAGACAATGGGTCGACCAGGGCAGGCGGATTTGTGGATTTTGGGAAGGAGATAGAAGCGGGCTGAGGCTGATGTTTGTGGTGTTCGTTCTGGAAGTGGAGGCAGTGACTGCAGTAGCGGTCGCGTTCACGGTCCCCGGCCGTGTCCTCATGGTCAATGGCGGCGGATACATGGTTGGGGAGGTGCAGGGTCAGGCTGGGGATTTGGGAGGTGGAGGAATCCTCTAGTGGGTGGCAGGAGCCAGTGAGTTGGTTGTACTTACGATTTTTGGTGTCCAGTAGAGCTGAGTAGAACTGGGCGTTCAGTCTGTGGGTCCTGCGGAGGATAGAAAACAGCAGAGGTCCTTTGCAGGTCTGGGAGAGGGAAGCTCTGAGCTGGATTGCAGTGCCTGGGGATGCCGGCGCATGGCTGTGAGTGTCTGTTTCAGGACTCGCAGGGAGAGACGTTGCCAGGGGTTGCTAGCACCTGCCTACGGAACCAGATCATCCCCAATGGGCTACAGTCCACATTCAAGCCTTCCCAATTTATCCCCAAACGTGACCATCTACAACCTCTACATCCAGGACATCGAGCCCCTTCAGCAACGTTTATCCCTGCTCCTGCAGTCACCGCCTCCACTTCCAGAACTGACACCACGGAACCTGCACCGCTGCTGCTGCCATCCACGCCGCTCCGCCCACAGCCGACGAAACCCCGCCCTCCGCCAACGCCGCTCCGCCCACCGCCGATGCAACACCGCCCACCGCTGCTGGAAGACCGCCCATCCCGCTCCGCCCACCGCCGTCAAAACTCCGCCCACGCAGATGCCGACGCAACCCCGCCCACCGCTGACGCCGCACCCTAAACGCCGACGAAACCCCGCCCCGACGCCGACGCAACCCCGCCCACCGCTGATGGAGCAAATGAGTTGCAACTTGCGCCAGACAACTCAATAGCCATTCCTTCCTCAATATCCAGGAGAAATTAAGGGTGGGAAATATCTGTGATGCCCAATCCATCCATTTTAACAGGGAGCCTAGATTAATTTCAGTGCTCAATTCAAGTGATATAATCAGAAACCCTTTCACCAAAAACCTGAAAGTAATCACTTCCTATCAGTTCAGAGAAAATCCCTTGCCATTGAGATAGTAATGTAAAATATCATAATTGAAGGACTAGGTGTACTAGGTGTTGGGGTCAACACAGCAGGGTTATACTCCTTCAGAAACAGGCAGGAGGACTCAAATAGTGACCGCCTCAAGCGTGAGTCACCCAATTCACTTTAACAGCATTGGAATAGAAAGGGAGCAGTTTGACAAAAGATGAAAATCATCCAAGAAGCTACAAAGAGCCTTGGATTTTATCCCAATTAATAAAAAAACACTTCAGAACAAAGCCCAAGAGAGAACACACAGTAGCTAGCCTCTTAACAAGGCAAGAAAAAGATAGGAGGGGGGGAAAAAAAAAAGGAGGATGATTCAAAAAAGTCAACTCATGGAGTTAAGAAACTCTGCCCCTCCCAGATACAATTAAAAAAGACAAGTATGAAAACACATGGGACTTGGGCATCACAGATATTTCCCACCCTTAATTTCCCCTCTTGTGTGGTGGGGGAATAGGGTAGTGGGGGGAGAAAGAAAATGGTGAGCAAAAACAAGCAAGGAGAAAAAGAGTGAACTCTCAAGGCTCACCCTGGAAAGGTAGGCATAAGAGGAATAGAGCTTTTGAGAAGATATGTAGCTCAGGTTGAGGTTCTGGATGTGAGTATGCTCGCTGAGCTGGAAGGTCAGTTTTCATTCATTTTGTCACCATTTCTAGGTAACATCATCAGTGATCCTCCGAAGCCACACTGGGAGTCATGTCCCGCTTTCTATTTATCTAGTTAGGTTTCCTTGGGTTGGTGATGTCATTTCCTGTTCTTTTTCCTCAGGGGGAATGGTAGATTGATTTTTTTTTGGAGCCAATGTATTTGTTGGTGGAGTTGCAGTTGGAATGCTATGCTTCTAGGAATTCTCGTACATGTCTCTGTTTGGCTTGTCCGAGGATGGATGTGTTGTCCCCAATCAAAGTGGTGTCCTTCCTCATCTGTATGTAAGGATACGAGTGATAGTGGGTCATGTCGTTGTGGCTAGTTGGTGTTCATGTATCCTGGTGGCTAGCTTCCTGCCAGTTTGTCAAATGTAGTGTTTGTCACAGTTCTTGCAAGGTATTTTGTAGATGATGTTCATTTTTATTTGTTGTCTGTATAGAGTCTTAAGTTCATTAGCTGCTGTTTTAGTGTTGGTGGGCTACCTTGATGCCAAGGGGTCCGAGTAGTCTGGCAGTCATTTCGGAAGTGTCTTTGATGTAGGGGAGAGTGGTTATGGTTTCTGAGCCCGTTTTGTCTGTTTGGGTTTGTTGCTGAGGGAAAAAAAAACACGGCAGACTGTGTTCATAGGGCATCCATTCCTTTTGGATATGCTGTATAGGTGATTTTTCTTCTGCTCTTCATAGTTCCTCTGTGCTGCAGTGTGTGGTGGCTCGTTGGAATAATGTTCTAATGCAGCTTCGTTTGTGGGCGTTGGGATGGTTGCTCCTGTAGCTCAGTATTTGGTCCGTTTGTGTTGTTTTCCTGTAGACGCTGGTTTGAAGTTCCCCATTGACTGTTCGCTCTACTGTGACATCTAGGAATGGCAGTTTGCTGTTGTTTTCCTCCTCTTTTGTGAATGTTATGCCAGTAAAGGGTATTGTTGATGGTCTTGAAGGTTTCCTCTAACTTTGTCATCACTAAATGAAACAAGGTGTCATCCACGTAGCGGACCCAAAGTTTGGGTTGGATAATTGGCAGAGCTGTTTGTTCGAGTCTCTGCATTACTGCCTCTGCTAAGAACCCTGATATCGGAGATCCCATGGGTGTACTGTTGGTTTGTCTGTAGGTTTTGTTATTGGAAGTGAAGTGGGTGGCAAGGCATAGGTCCACTAGCTTGATGATGTTGTCCTTGCTGATGAGGTTGGGGGTGTCTGGTGTAATGCAGAGACTTGAACAAACAGCTCTGCCAATCATACAACCCAAACTTTGGGTCCACTATGTGGACGACACCTTTGTCATCACTAAACAAAACAAATTAGAGGAAACCTTCAAGACTATCAATAATACCCTTACTGGCATAACATTCACAAAAGAGGAGGAGAACAACAGCAAACTGCCATTCCTAGATGTCACAGTAGAGCGAACAGTCAATGGGGAACTTCAAACCAGTGTCTACAGGAAAACAACACATACGGACCAAATACTGAACTACAGGAGCAACCATCCCAACACCCACAAACGAAGCTGCATTAGAACATTATTCCAACGAGCCACCACACACTGCAGCACAGAGGAACTACAAAGAGCAGAAGAAAAATCACCTATACAGCGTATTCAAAAAGAATGGCTGCCCTATGAACACAGTCCGCCGATTCCTCAGCAAACCCAAACAGACCAAACAGGCTCAGAAACCATAACCACTCTCCCCTACAAAGACATTTCCAAAATGACTGCCAGACTACTCGGACCCCTTGGCATCAGGGTAACCCACAAACACACTAAAATAGCAGCTAATGAACTGAAAAGACCCTATACAGACAACAAATAAAACGAACATCTACAAAATACCTTGCAAGAATTGTGACAAACACTACATTGGACAAACTGGCAGGAAGCCAGCCACCAGGATACATGAACATCAACTAGCCACAAAACAACATGACCCACTATCACTCGTATCCTTACATACAGATAAGGAAGGACACCACATTGATTGGGACAACACATCCATCCTAGGACAAGCCAAACAGAGACATGTACAAGAATTCCTAGAAGCATGTCATTCCAACCGGAACTCCATCAACCAACACATTTTCTCAGAAGATGGCAGATTGATTTGGAGCCAAAGAAGAGGAAATGACATCAACCCAAGGAAACCTAGCCAGATAAATAGAAAGCAGGACATGACACCAGCACTTCATCAGAGGCTCACTGATGATGTTACTTAGAATGGTGACAAAATGTCTGAAAACTGACACTCCAGCTCAGCGAGCAAACTCACATCCAGGAATAGAGCTCCAGGTTGATCTGCTTGTTAACAGCATCCTCACAGTCCTGGTGGTAGTTCTGACATACTTGGGAAACCATCTTCACTATTACCCAGACCAAATAAAAACTGAACCACTCTACCACAAACTCTTGTATTTATGCTCCTGGGAACATCCTGCACTCAACCAGTGAATGACATTACCACTGATTACTGACAATTCCTAACATCCAATCAGGAATGTCCCATCAATCTGGGCACCAATGAAAAGGGAAAGGTTGTTATGGGGACAATGCTGAGACACAGAGACAGAGGTTTGGCAAATTATTCTTGATGAAGCAAGTGCTTTTGGAGTGATAGTTTTTTCAATGCAGGCCAATCGAGCTGGTCGTTTATAAATAGATATGTGGGGTGGCAGTGTCCATGCCTCTGGTTCTAAGGACACGAGTGTCAGGTGCCACTGCCTCCTGAACAGGTTGCTCAAAAAGTGTCTATTCTGGGACAGGGATGAAGTGATTAAAAATGTTACCTTGAGTGAAGCAGATTTCCACCATCTGACCAAAGATGATTCTTTTGCCTCAAATGTTTCACCGATACCCCAAGTGTTTACAATTAGCTTCGTTCTAGAAGATTGAAAAGGGACCGGAGGGGCAGGTTTTTCATGCAGAGGGTGGTGCATGTTTGGAATGAACTGTCGGAGGACCTCGTAGAGACATTTAAAAGCAATTTGGACAGGAACATGAATAGGAAGGGTTCAGCAGGTGTGACAAAACAACGGCTTTAGGAGTTGTATTTTGCCTTTAGTTTCAAATGAAGAAGGTTGGTGACAGAGGTGGAGAGCACTTCACTCAAAGTCAAGAAAGTAACTTGTGAGGAATCGAGGCTTATTATTGGAGTTCGAACATTCGAAGCGACCTGAGTTGAGTTGCTTGGGGGAGTGGGTTCGTGGGGAATTGTGGGAGGGGGATTTGGTGATGGTGAAGGTGGTGAGTGTTTAGTCAAGCACCCAATGAACCAGGAATTTTTGTTTTAAATTTCAGCAGTCGCTGAGGTTTTTGAGTTGGCCGTGGGAGCTCTTATTCCTCTCTCTGTTACATCTACAAGCTGTTAGAATTGCATGTGAGACAATCTTTTTCACTGAATCTGCCTTTGTCAAGGGTGTGTTTGCAGGATGTCACTGTGTTGGAACAGTTAATTAGTATTAGTTAATGTGTCTACTATTTTGTTCAGCATTTCGAGAGGTAAGATAATACTTTCCTTTTTGTTTTGCCTGTACTTCAACTGTCGTATAAAAATAAAACGTGCTTTGTTTGAAGTTAATAGTTTGATCAATCAAATTTCATCTGTAACACGTTTAAAACAAGAAAATATATGACACTCTTCACCAGTCCACGCCAACCGTAATCCCAAACTAAACTAATTCCACGGCCTGATTCTGGCCCAGATCCCTCCAAAACCTTCCCGATCATGTACCTATCCAAATGTCTTTTACCTTTGTAATTGTACCTACATCCGGCACTTCCTCTGGACATTCATTCCACACACAAATAACCCTTTCTGGAAAAAATCTGCCCCTCACGTATTTTTAAATTCCCTCTTCTCTCACCTTACAGATGTGCATCCTAGTCTTGCAATCTAGATACTACAGAAGACAAAAACACAATCTATGCCCCTCATTATTTCATAAACCTCTATGAGTCACCTCTCAACCTTCTCACTCCGATGGAAAAATATTCCAAAGGGTCTGTTTCCATGCTGTGTGTCTCTGAGTATTTGAGGAGGCTTGGTCTGGCTCTCAAGAAGAGATATGAGCCAAATGCCTACTAATGGGATCAGTTCAGTTTGAGATCCCTGGCTCGCATGGGTGAGTTGGACCAAAGTGTTCGTTTCTGAGCTGTTTCACATTGTAACACTCAGCAGTTCGCTCCTGGAATAGGTGATGAGATGTGTTTTTGGATTTAACTCTTTGGGTTTGATGGGCCAGATCAGGCAACCAGTGATTGACATCAGGATCCACCGATCACAATCCACGCACAGGCCTCTCGGGACAGACACCATCACCGGATACAGCCGACCCACCCGAACTGGAAATGTATCTGGACATTGACGGATGTCTTGGTCATAGTGGATCTGAGAAGCAGGGAATGTCCATTTGTCACAAAGGGCTTTGTCCCAACTAATGGATGTCACATGGTCATTCAATGGTCACTAGAGACTTTGATGAGCGACAATGGTGCCTGGCTCTGTGGGAATAGTTGGTGTTCCTGGCTTACTCCCTGGTTGTCTGTGTAACATAAACCACAGATAGTCACGTTCTTCTCACGTCCTAATCCAAATAAATACACTGCAGGAAATGTATAATACAATGTTGACGGACACACTCACTTGTTAATGGTCTTGTGTCAAGTTTTTGCAGAGAGCTCCTGAGTGGTTGCAGATTTCAGAACATGTGGGCAGAGAACGTTAAAGAAATTGAGACCCCTTTAGAGATAATTTCTATCTGTTATAAGAATCTTGTGTATTTGTTTTATTATGGTAGGATGAAGTTCAGTACCATCTACTGAGTAGATTCAACTGAATAAATTGATTTGAGTCTAAAAGGATTGGAATAGTTGTTCCCTAGTCAAGCACTGGCAGATGCTACTGGCTTGTAGTCTTGTTTTGACCTTGCTTCCTTTCCCCAGATGGGCATCAAGGGACCATTCTTTGTGTTTGCTTAGAAGGGTCCTTTACAAGGAAATGATGGATGACAGATTACATGGTGCTCATAAGCTTTCCACATGGATTGGCTTCTGTGAAATCACTTCATACCTTAGCTTCTACATATACCTGTGAAATGATCAGGCATTTCCCCCAGCCATTGGCAGTACAACATGAACTCCAGCTGTGTCTCCCAAAATAGAGCATCTGAAGTCTGAATGTCAGCAGAACCTTTGTCATCATCAGAAATGCCAGAGAATGTTATTCGTCATATTTCTGCAGTACCCAATGTTTGAACAAGTTTTGCTTCCCACCAGCTGATCTTGAAAATTAAAATGAAAATTGCTGTACAGAATCTGACCCTGACAAAACGTCAGTGGTGCTAATCCTTGGTTACAGATTTGCTTCCCCTCATTTTGGTTTTGGGAAGGAACACAGATATTTCTGTTGCTCTCTTTACTGCTTTGTTAGCTGTCTGTTATAGGTCTTTAACCAACTGCATTGTAGGAGGCTCCAAGACTATAAAATGTGAGGCTGGATGAACACAGCAGGCCCAGCAGCATCTCGGGAACACAAAAGCTGGCATTTCAGGCCCAGACCCTTCATCAGAGAGGATCTGCAGTTCCCATTATCACTGCATTGTAGGAGGGGTTGTTTTGCTTGCAGCTGATAACGACATGGAAAAGGGCACGTGTGTTGGAATAGTTTATGCCCCACTCCTCGGATCGTTGAACTTTACAAAGAACATACATCGTTTGGTTCAACCACAAATGCATTAGAATAAACCTTGTAAAGCACTGATAAAACCTCAGTTGGACTAAGACTAAGATTCAGCATGGAGAATGACTAATACCTGAAGTCCATCTATGCCCACCATTTATCCAAAACTGGTCTGGCCCCATCTGGCTATATCCCTCTGAACCATTCCTAATCATTTACTGAGGTGGGGTCCATCTCTATTTTGTCACTGGACCAACCTCCAGCAGCAGCTCATTCCAGACTCACCACCCTGGGTGGGAAAGTTGCCCCACAGTCCTGTTTAAATCTCTCTCCCCCCACCGTTCAACTAATCAACTACACCCTCTGCTTGCCCAAACCCTGGGATGTTCATCGTCAGCTATTTACTCTGTCCATGCCCCCCGTTGTTTTATCATCTAAAGTCCCACCTCAGCCTCTGGCAGTCCAAGGAGGTTAGCCATAGCTTACTCTGCCTTCTTGCAGAACTTTTTCCTGGTCCTTGAGCTTTCAGGAAAAGCAAGAAAGGCAAACATTGACAGCAGGGAGATGATCACTGAATGCAATATTCCTGAAGGGACCTCACCACTGCCCTCCACAGTTGGAACATGGTGTCCCCAATCCTGTACTGAATACACTAAGAAATGAAGGGAAAACACCCCAAATGTTTCCATCCACGCCTTCAAAGAACCTGTTCACCTGCACCCTCAGCCTTCATTTGTCAATGCTCCCCAGGAACCTAATCAGAACTGAAATGTCACAAACCAGACAAGTCCCAATCAGGGGGAGTGTCAGATTGTACATACTAGGGAGAGTCACTCAGTATGATGTGCTTGAAAAGCCCCTGGTGGTGCAGTGGTAGTGTGACTAGCCCTTGTCAGGGAGGCATGGGTTCAAGCTGCACCTGCTCCCTTTGAGTTAAATGCTGAACAGCTTGTAGAGAAGTTAAATGTGGAAAGCAAATTTCCACAAGCACAACATCAAAAGTTGTTCTATTCAAACCCAGAAATGCCTGGATTTGTTAGTTATGCTTCATTAACTAATTCCAGCATTCACAATATCCCTTGCATTTCCCCAATGGCTCCTAGCCTTCTACCAAGAAGGCTAGGTCCCTGAGCAATTCCTCACCCTTCACTGTTCCTGAGTCAGTGCTAATTCCTTCAAGGGGAGTGTGGCTCTACCCACACACAATCTAGTAGAGTGGCTCAAGGCAACAACTCACCATCTCAAAGGCAGCTTGGTTCAGGCAATTATCTGGGCCAGACAGTGAAACCACAGCCCAGTGCAAAGTGTTCCCATGAGCAGGAACAGAACTAAGACAGGATCAAGCTATAGCACAGCTCACAGCAAGGATTAACCAAGAAAGGGAGGCAAGACACAATCCAATATTGAGCAGTTTATTTACACTTGGTACAGGGCAATGAGCTGCTCCTACTAAAAGGAGTCTCTACCAGGTCTCCTATTCAGACACTCACAACAAGCTCACTCCCTGCAGTCAGTTCAGTCACTCTCCCCCAGTGTGAGCCTGTCAAACAGGTACTCTCCCGTGCCATTGTCAGGGGCTCCCAGTCTCTTCAGGTTGGTGATGTGATCTCCCAGCTTCTTGATCATCTTCACTTGCTCATCCAAGTAGTGCCTCTCCAGGAAGTCACACAGCTGGAGAAAAACAGAGTTTAAATCATTTCATTTCAGACAGACAGGATTGGATGGGTCCTTCAAGTCTTTCTATTCTTTATGCACAGATACAGCAGCTGGCTACCTCCAAGAGCAGGCTGGAAACCATGTCCTGAGCGGCAGTTACGAAAGAAGGCAGAGCAAAGCCAACTTGTGCACAATTGCCAAGCTAATCCAATTAACTGGTAACAAACCCATAATTTACACCCTAGATACCTCAACATCAGTAGCAAAACAGGTTGGTAACAGAGCCAAGGAGCAGCAGTGGCATTTACTCCAAAACACAAGCTTACATGGATCTTGACCACAGAAGCAGGGCAGGTTCCAGTATCACCTTCAATACCCCTGATAATTCATCAGGAACTCACATGAGGGTCTGTATTATTAGAGGCGAGTTTGTGCAGGTCCAGCAGCCTCTGGTTCACATCCTTCTCCATCTGCAGAGCTCTCTGCACTGCCTCAAGACCATTGCCCCACTCATCCTGCTCTGGCTTCTGGAGGGAGGGAAGAAGCAGATGTTTCAACATATTGGAAAATGCACAAAGGGAAGAGGGACACAAGGATGAAATAGCATGTTATTAGTTACTGCATTATTCCAAACATTTAGCACCACAAGTTGCAATGAAGGTGATAAGAATTAGCAATAGGTGTAATTAAACCCAACCTTGATGTCCTGCAGGAGGACTCGGCCTCCACGTTTATTCTGGAATGCCATCAGTTTCTCAGCGTGTTCCCGTTCCTCATGGGACTGCTCCTTGAAGAACTCAGCAAAGTGATGCAGGGCAACATCGTCCCGGTCAAAGTAAAAGGTCTGCAAACAGAAGAAAGGGGTCAGGCATCATCAACTGATCATTGGATGATAATACCAAATGGTAAGTTACCTGCCATCAAATACCGTGCTTCCAGTTAAGCAGCTCACATTTAGTCCTGGTAATTGTTACCATTCATTTTATTGTTGGCAGTTTTTATTAACTGCCTGAGCAAGTGTACATGCTTGAACTAGAAGATGAAATGGTGGCAATGTTGGAGTTTATTTCAACTGCTCCCAATAATTTTAGCACAGAAAGGAATGCTGCATTTCTGAAGTGAAAAGCTGGGATCTTTCCCCATACAAAGTAGGGGGTTGAGGCTTGACCTTCAAAAAGCTCAAGGCAGAGAAGCTTGGATAGTGCAGTGAGTTGACATTCTTCCCCCAGCAGAACAGTAGGGGAGGCCAAAACTGGAGTCTCATTCTGTCTAGAACATACAGAGTTGGCCATGAGCAGTTTGGGTTGAAGGGTCTGATTGTGATGTATGACTGTCAGAGCAACACATTCACTTCAGGTACAATGAGTAGGAGCTGCTAATGCTGGATGCTGAGAGAACAAGCTATGGATCTGGAGGAACACAGCAAGCCAGGCAGCAGAGGAGCAGGAAAGCTGATGCATCTGGTCTGTGCTAGTCTTCAAAACAACCTCACCCTTATGTGGCAGAGAAGGAATCTCCCACATTCACCACTAGGTGACCAGGTTTATGCATCATACTGCTTCAGTGACATGGAAGCAAGCTTACTGCAAGCCAGTTCCTGGGATTTGGATGAGCACATCCCAGGACAACCAGCAGAAACAGTATCCTAAAACCAATTCATAAACCTACAGGAATTCTACATCAGTGTAGTGCTGCCCCATTATTTGTTAAAAAACAGGGACTGATCTCTCCTAGGAGATCAGGAGGATGTTCTCAAAAATTGAGTGCAGCCTAAACAGTTTGGATAAAGAAACTGTTCCACTTTAGTGGGCACACATCTAAAGTGATATGGCCAAAGGAACAAGGGCCAAGTGTGAAAACATTTCCTGCAGCAGCAAGAGGGATGGAATTCACTACCCACAAGTGTTGGGGGCACATCCAGGAGGGCAGAAGATTATTATTTGGGTTAAAATGGCCCTGTACAAGGTCTGGGTAGTGAAAAGCAAGAGATCAGGTGAGGTAATGCTTCTTGAAGTAGTAAGTGCAATATATTTGGCTGAATAGCCTGTCCATACTGGCAGGAAGATCTAAACAAATAGGAAGTCAGATAGACAAAAGGAATTCAAAGATGGCAAAAGCCAACAATTGTATGGTGAATTAACACGAACCAAATCATTTGTCAAAAGGAAGGTCATCCCAACAACAAGAGTCCCTTTTGTAGCACATCAGCAGGTGAAGTGATAGAATGTTTTTCTGGACAAACCCAGCCAGCATTCAGTTCAGAGATAATGCCAGTTAGTTCCTTTTTCCTTCCAGCAAGGAAGACTCCTCAATAGCTAATGTGGAAGTATCACATCATACAAGGCAGTCCAAATGAGAAAGGGTCAGGACAGATTTATCACTGAAAGTGAATGGAAACCTAACCCATATTCCAAAGTGTTTGCCACAGCAATGGGCACCATATTAGCTTGTTTTTCCAATAAGGCTGGAGATAAAATGCTCACAATCTCAGTGGGTCAGGGAGCATACACATAAATAGAACAAGCTAATCTCTCATCTGGAGAACCCAGCTACAGGAAACCAGGGGCATGAGGTGGGGGTGCAGCATTGACAGTGTCTGGAGGGTGGAGTCCAGAAGGGCAAAGGATGTTGATAGTTCAGACAAAGTAACTGGAATGAGAGAATGAATCATGGGGCATTCAACTGCTAAACAAAAAGAACAGATGGCCCCATTAGAGTTGAAGTATGGGGAAGTAGGATAGGTATGGTGACAGAACACAACCAATATTAAAAGAGTGGGCAAAACAGAAAGCATTCACATTCCAGAGGTGTTGAATTCAGCGCCGAGTCCAGAGGGCCATCAGCGTCTAGTATAACAGAGGTAGTGTTCTTCTAGTTTGCACTGAGTCACTGCAGCAAGCATAGGACAGACAAGCTGGTACAAGCAGGATGCCATGAGAGTGACCTGCTGCAGGAATGAGGGTTACATGACAACATAGACTGGAGATGCATCAACTCTGAAGAGTCATCCAGACTCAATGTTAACTTGCCTTCCCCACCATGGATCTTCCCTGACATATGCTCCTGCTTCCCATCACAGTCAGTTGCACTTGAAGAGCATGTGCACATTAAAAGTCTCACAAAAACCAAATTTCACATTTGAAACAAAATAAGACTCAGACACAGGCATCTGATTTCAATCAATCCAATATGTTCACTGCATTTGTTCTCAGGAGGACCTTGGAAATGTATCCCTCACCAAATCATTGGCAAAGGACACACACACAAAAATGCACTCATTTTAGAATGAAAAACAAAACTAAATCTCACCATGGAGAGATAAACATAAGAGGAATAGAGCTCCAGGTTGATCTGCTTGTTAACAGCATTCTCACAGTCCTTGTGATAGTTCTGACACACTTGGGAGGCCATCTTCACTATTCCCACTCACAACCACTGGGAGAACTCTACATCTAGGCCTTTCTCCCACAAGCTCATGTATTTATGCTCCTGGGATATCCTGCTCTCAACCAGCAAATGATGTTACCAATGACAATTGACAATCACTGATGGCCAATCAGAAATCTCCCATCAATCTAGGCACTAATTTCAGTCAGGGAATGGTATGTAACTGAAAGAGCCGAGCTTGTATTCCAATAAATACGAGGAGTTTCAGATTATTTGGACCATGCAAACAGGAGGAGGGTTTTCAACTCCTCAAGCATATTGCACCATTCAACTGGATCTTACTTGGCTTGTCTTTAAAACCTGTGCAACCTACCATATTGTCTTTACACACTGTTCTTAACAGATAGTCACCAATCTCAGTTTGAAGTAATCAATAGAGTCGATGTTCAATTCAGGTTTTCATACATTGATATTCTTTGTGTGGGAAGTGAGGAAACCGAGAATGCACATCTCTCTATTCCCTCAACGAGGCTATTTCTAAATCTGACCGTGACCCCAGGCCCAAGTACAGGTTCCTTTGAAAGATTGCCATAGCTTTGCTATTCAAAGTAGATTAGAGCCATTTGAGATCATGGGAGTTGCAGATGCAAGAGAATCTGAGGTAACGAGTTGTAAAGCTGGATGATCGCAGCAGGCCAAGCAGCACCAAAGGAGCAGGAAAGCTAACATTTTGGATCTGGATAATAAAATGTGAGGCTGGATGAACACAGCAGGCCAAGCAGCATCTCAGGAGCACAAAAGCTGACGTTTCGGGCCTAGACCCTTCATCAGAGAGGGGGATGGGGAGAGGGAACTGGAATAAATAGGGAGAGAGGGGGAGGCCGACCGAAGATGGAGAGTAAAGAAGATAGGTGGAGAGAGTATAGGTGGGGAGGTAGGGAGGGGATAGGTCAGTCCAGGAAAGACGGACAGGTCAAGGAGGTGGGATGAGGTTAGTAGGTAGGTGGGGGTGCGGTTTGGGGTGGGAGGAAGGGATGGGTGAGAGGAAGAACCGGTTAGGGAGGCACAGACAGGTTGGACTGGTTTTGGGATGCAGTGGGTGGGGGGGAAGAGCTGGGCTGGTTGTGAGATGCAGTGGGGGGAGGGAACGAACTGGGCTGGTTTAGGGATGCAGTGGGGGAAGGGGAGATTTTGAAACTGGTGAAGTCCACATTGATACCATATGGCTGCAGGGTTCCCAAGCGGAATATGAGTTGCTGTTCCTGCAACCTTCGGGTGGCATCATTGTGGCACTGCAGGAGGCCCATGATGGACATGTCATCTAGAGAATGGGAGGGGGAGTGGAAATGGTTTGCGACTGGGAGGTGCAGTAGTTTGTTGCGAACTGAGCGGAGGTGTTCTGCAAAGCGGTCTCCAAGCCTCCGCTTGGTTTCCCCAATGTAGAGGGAGCCACACCGGGTACAGTGGATGCAGTATACCACATTGGCAGATGTGCAGGTGAACCTCTGCTTAATGTGGAATGTCATCTTGGGGCCTGGGATAGGGGTGAGGGAGGAGGTGTGGGGGCAAGTTTAGCGTTTCCTGCGGTTGCAGGGGAAGGTGCCGGGTGTGGTGGGGTTGGAGGGCAGTGTGGAGCGAACAAGGGAGTCACGGAGAGAGTGGTCTCTCCGGAAAGCAGTCAGGGGTGGGGATGGAAAAATGTCTTGGGTGGTGGGGTCGGATTCCTCTACAGTGATTCTCGTTTCTTTGAGGCAAGGTGAATGAATACCATGAACCTACCTGGAGAACTGAAGCATACGTTGCATTCTGTTACACACAGCAGCGTAATCGTTTTATCCCTGCACGGAATGGGAAACATTCTTGCTGATGAAGACAAATGAAAATAAAACAGAAGAAATTGATCTGACACTAGTTGAGAATAGTATCAAGAATGCTTTACTTTCTGCTCAAAAGGGTAAAGACTACTTGACTTTCTGTAGAACGTCTGCAGGTTGAACTACAAGGCAGCTTGCCTTGCAATGTCATTATCCTCAGTGTGTTTGATGGCAGGTGCTGAAGTAGCTTTCGTCTTACTGAAAGCAAGTCGAAGTTTTATCCCCTTTCTAATTGCATGCTGTAGCTCAGTAATGGTGTTTCCAAATGCCATATGTTAAGCAGTGTTGATACGGATCAGGATTGAGAGTACATGACATTAAAATCAAAGGAGCCCCCCCGAAAGCAGCCAACTCTGAATTGGCAACTGTCACTCCACATCCCCCCACCTCCACAGCCCAAAACCCCATGCAGCTCAAGTGTAGCCTGGAGAGGTCACTAACACTGGATAACATTGGAACGCAGTGAAGCATACCAATAACACATGACATTTTTCACAAGATCAGTTCATACAGCTAGCAATCTTTGATCTCGATCATTCTACATGTAATGAGCTATACAGAAGCAAGTCAGTTGGACTGAAATTTATTTCATTATCCAGTGAGAAAATTGGAAAATGGTTCCAAAGCTCATCAGCTGAGTGAGAGCCTGTCAAACAGGTGCCCTCCCATGAGATTGTCAGGGGCTCCCAGTCTCTTCAGGTTGGTGATGTGATGGGCTGGTTGTGTGGTGCAGTAGGGGGAGGGGACGAACTGGGCTGGTTTTGGGATGCAGTGGGGGAAGGGGAGATTTTGAAGCTGGTGAAGCCTAGCTATGCCTGCCTCTTTGTAGGTTACGTGGAACAGTCCCTCTTCCGCACCTACGCAGGCCCCAAACGCCACCTCTTCCTCCGTTACATTGATGACTGTATCGGCGCCGCCTCTTGCTCCCCAGAGGAGCTCGAACAGTTCATCCACTTGACCTACACCTTCCACCCCAACCTTCAGTTCACCTGGGCCATCTGCAGCACATCCCTCACCTTCCTAGACCTCTCAGTCTCCATCTCAGGCAACCAGCTTGTAACTGACGTCCGTTTCAAGCCCACCGACTCCCACAACTACCTAGAATACACCTCCTCCCACCTACCCTCCTGCAAAAATTCCATCCCCTATTCCCAATTCCTCAGCCTCCGCCGCATCTGCTCCCACGATGAGGCATTCCACTCCCGCACATCCCAGATGTCCAAGTTCTTCAAGGACCGCAACTTTCCCCCCACAGTGGTCGAGAACGCCCTTGACTGCGTCTCCCATATTTCTTGCAACACATCCCTCACACCCCGCCCCTGCCACAACTGCCCAAAGAGGATCCCCCTTGTTCTCACATACCACCCCACCAACCTCCGGATACAACGCATCATCCTCCGACACTTCCGCCATCTACAATCCGACCCCACCGCCCAAGACAATTTTCCATCCCCAACCCTGTCTGCTTTCCGGAGAGACCACGCTCTCCGTGACTCCCTTGTTCGCTCCACACTGCCCTCCAACCCCACCACACCCGGCACCTTCCCCTGCAACCGCAGGAAATGCTACACTTGCCCCCACACCTCCTCCCTCACCCCTATCCCAGGCCGCAAGATGACTTTTCACATTAAGCAGAGGTTCACCTGCACATCTGCCAATGTGGTATACTGCATCCACTGTACCCGGTGTGGCATCCTCTACATTGGGGAAACCAAGCGGAGGCTTGGGGACCGCTTTGCAGAACACCTCCGCTCGGTTCGCAATAAACAACTGCACCTCCCAGTCGCAAACCATTTCCACTCCCCCTCCTATTCTTTAGATGACATGTCCATCATGGACCTCTTGCAGTGCCACAATGATGCCACCCAAAGGTTGCAGGAACAGCAACTCATATTCCGCTTGGGAACCCTGCAGCCACATGGTATCAATGTGGACTTCACCAGCTTCAAAATCTCCCCTTCCCCCACTGCATCCCAAAACCAGCCCAGTTCGTTCCCTCCCCCCACTGCATCACACAACCAGCCCAGCTCTTCCCCTCCACCCACTGCATCCCAAAACCAGTCCAACCTGTCTCTGCCTCCCTAACCTGTTCTTCCTCTCACCCATCCCTTCCTCCCACCCCAAGCCGCACCCCCATCTACCTACTAACCTCATCCCACCTCCTTGACCTGTCTGTCTTCCCTGGACTGACCTATCCCCTCCCTACCTCCCCACCTATACTTTCCTCTCCACCTATCTTCTTTTCTCTCCATCTTCGGTCCACATCCCCCCTCTCTCCCTATTTATTCCACAACCCTCACCCCATCCCCCTCTCTGATGAAGGGTCTAGGCCCGAAACGTCAGCTTTTGTGCTCCTGAGATGCTGCTTGGCCTGCTGTGTTCATCCAGCCTCACATTTCATTATCTTGGATTCTGCAGCATCTGCAGTTCCCACTATCACTGGGCATCAAGGGATCATTCTTTGTGTTTGCTTAGAAGGGTCCTTTACAAGGAAATGATGGATGACAGATTACATGGTGTTCATAAGCTTTCCACATGGATTGGCTTCTGTGAAATCACTTCATACCTTAGCTTCTACATCTACCTGTGAAATGATAGGCATTTCCCCCGGCCGTTGGCAGTACAACATGAACTCAAGCTGTGTCTCCCAAAACGGAGCATCTGAAGTCTGAATGTCAGCAGAACCCTCGCCATCATCATGAGAAATGCCAGAGAATGTTATTCTTCCCATGACTTTTGCAGTACCCACTGCTAGAACAAGCTTTGCTTCCTGCTATTCCAGCTCAGTTAGCAGCTGATCTTGAAAATTAAAATAAAGATTGCCTTCCAGGACCTGACCCTGACAGACCGTCAGTGGTTTGTTAATCCTTGGTTGTGGATTTGCATTCACTCATTTTGGTTTTGAGGGAGACATTTTGATATTTCTGTTGGCGTCTCTCCTGTTTTGTTAGTTGTTCCAGCCCTTTGACCAACTGCATTGGAGGATGGGTTTTTTGCTTGCAGAGGATAGCCATGTGGAAAAAAAAAACCATTTATATTAGAATGGTTTATGTCCCCCTCCTTGAATTGTTGAACTTTTTGAAGAGCATACATTGTTTGGTTCAACCACAAATATATTAGAATAAACGTTTTGATGCAATGAAAATACCTCTGTTGGACTACGATTCTTGTAGCGAGGCCAGTGCCTTCTCTATTTTGGGGCTGGACCGGCCTCCAACAGCAGCTCATTCCAGATTCACCACCCTGGGTGGAAGGTTGTCCCAAAATCCTCTTTAAGGCTCTCCTCTCTCTCACCTGTCAACTATGCCCTCAGCTTGCCCCAACCCTGGAATGTTAGTCTTCAGATATTTACTCTGCCCATGTACCCCCCTTCAGCCTCTGACAGTCCAAGGAGGTTCGCCACGGCTTACTGTGACCTCACACGTCATTTTCCTGAACCTTGAGGTTTCAGAAAAACACAAACACAGTGACTGCAGCAAGATGATCACGGACCTGAATGCCATATTCCCAAAGGGACCTCACCGCAGCCTGAGAGTTAGAACATGGCAACCCTAAACCTGCACTGACAAATGAAGGGAAAACATCCCAAATGTTTCCCTCCACACCTTCAAAGGACCTGTTTAACGCTACCCTCAGCCTTCAGTTGTCAATGCTCCCCAGGAAGAGAGCTAGAACTGAAATTTGAATAACCAGGAAAGTTTCAACCAGGGGAGTGTCAGATTTGCTCTCCCTCAGACATGCACTCAGCATGATGTGCTTGAAAAGCCCCTGGTGTTGGAGTGGTAGAGTGACTACCCCTTGTCAGGGAGGCATGGGTACAAGATTGCCCTGCTCCTTTTGATTGTAATACTGAACAGCTTGTAGAAACAAGCATTGAAAGCAAATGCCCACAAGCACAACCTTGAAAGTTATTCTGTTCACAGCTAGAAGTGCTTGGATTTATTGGTTATGCTTAAGTTACTGTAATTCCATCTTTCACAATAAACCCTTGTTTCTCCTGAGTTCTTCCAACCATCTGCTCAGTTGGAGCTTTTGCCAAGAAGGATAGGTCCATGAGCCATACCTGACCCTTCACTGTTCCTGGGACAGTGCTAATTCCTTCAAAGAATGTTGTGGGTTCTCACAGAATATCGTAGAATGGCTCCAGGAAGCAGCTCACTGTCTCAAAGTCAACCTGGTCCAGGAAATTGACTGGTCTAGACAGACAGCAAAACCCACAGCCCAGTAGGGAGAGTGTTCCCATCAGCAACGGAACCAAAACAGGATCAAGCTGTAGCACAGCTCACAACAAGGGTTAACCAAAGGGAGTCAAGACACAATCCTTGAGCAGTTTATTTACACTTGGTACAGGACAAGGAGCTGCTTCTACAAAAAGGAGAAGTCTTTACAGGTCTCACATTCAGACACATGACAACAAGCTTGTTCCCTGCTGGCAGTTCAGTCACTGTCCCCCAAGGTGAGCCTGTCAAACAGGTACTCTCCCATGCCATTGTCAGGGGCTCCCAGTCTCTTCAGGTTGGTGATGTGATCTCCCAGCTTCTTGATCATCTTCACTTGCTCATCCAGGTAGTGCCTCTCCAGGAAGTCACACAGCTGACCAGAAAGAGGAGAGAATTTAAACAAGACCAGTTTCCCCCAACAGATTGACCTTTCAATCTGTGAACTGGAACAATGGAGTTTGATACTGATGCAGTCCTCATGCAGAGGATTTGCGATCAGAACCACAACCCCCTTCCCCAATATTTTATTTAGCCCCGACTGGGACTTCATTTAAACACAGATGCAGGCTGTTTTGGATACAATGCACCTGGTCAGTGGGAATGTTATGTTGTGGGTCAACTACAGCCAAAAGAATTTAAGACAATGAACAATTGTCTCTAATTTCTAACAAGTAACTGTTGCAATACAATAATCCCACACATACCCCTTGCCTAAAGTGGGAACATACAGACAGATTCTCACATGCAGTTTCCTTAGAGGGGAAAGCAAAGCTAGAGAATCAGCCAGGAAGCAGTGAAGCTTCCATTTCTTT
This sequence comes from Stegostoma tigrinum, assembly GCF_030684315.1. NCBI lineage: Eukaryota > Metazoa > Chordata > Chondrichthyes > Orectolobiformes > Stegostomatidae > Stegostoma > Stegostoma tigrinum. Next base: position 20,674,328 of record NC_081391.1, on the reverse strand, counting down.
GAGACAAATGCTTCTGATGTTGCTGTAAAATCAGAACCCCGAGATTTGGCCACACCAATGAGGCCTTGAAAAATCCCAAGGCCTGACAAGCCAGCTCAGTACTTCTGCCTTCCCTCTTTCAAATTGAAGGAAATACCCTCCCAGAGTGGAGGTGTTGCGGCAGGATGAATTGCTGTACACGTGCAATTCAAGAGCCTAACAGCCCAAGAAAATGCTTTAGCCAGTGTCCTGTCAGTCAACATGCCTTTGTTACCAGATTAAAAACTGATCCTCAATGCAGAGGAATTCTACAGCTGAGGCTTTCAAAAAACCCACATTAGAAACTCACATGAGGGTCAGTGTTGCCAGAGGAGAGTTTGTGTAGATCCAGCAGACTCTGGTTCACATCCTTCTCCATCTGCAGAGCTCTCTGCATTGCCTTCAGACCACTGCCCCATTCATCCTGCTCTGGCTTCTGGAGAGAGGGAAGAGACAGATGCTTCACTCGTGTGAAAATTGAAGGGAAGTGCAATGCAGTGAGCTGCAACTAAACTAGAGAAGAGTGCGCACCATGTAACCTTTTGGTATTACCCCAGATTTCAAGCTTCATATCCATGTCTAGTTCAGGTAGGTGTAATGTAGGGGGATACACCAACCTTGATGTCCTGCAGGAGAACTCGACCTCCACGTTTATTCTGGAAAGCCATCAGTTTCTCAGCGTGTTCCCGCTCCTCATGGGACTGCTCCCCTAAGAACGCAGCAAAGTGATGCAGGGCAACATCATCCCGGTCAAAGTGGAAGGACTAGGAGAAGAGGAGAAAGTGATAGTGATAGAGTCCGGCAAACTCCAGATCGCATCCAGTCAAACTTCAGCAAGAGAGAGAGTTTTTTAATCCCCCCCCGCACCCCCCCAGACTAGACAAAAAAGAGAAAATATGTCTAGACATTCAGGACTTGCAATCTGGGTACACATTGGGCTGGGAATACAGTTCAGAACTAGAGATCATAGTTTAGAAATACAAGAGACAGTTCTTGACTGATGAGAGGCTTCATTTGGTTCTCCAACTCCAATTAGGTGTCTGTTGGCTTCTATCAGAAGTGGATACTATGAGGCAGTTATTGGTTAGCCACAGGACAAGTGCAGAATGCAAACAAAACAGCCACAATCTTTGTAAGGGCAGTGAGCACATCTACAGGGGATCATGTGACATCTGTCAACTCAACCAGCCCGAGGAGATGACTGCCCCCTAGACTCAAGGTCTTCTCCAAATGTGACCTCCATTTTAACACAGGTTGTTCCCACTTTGCCTATGAGACCCATGTGTGTGCAAGTAGGAGCTGAGTTGCAACTTGGAAAAAAACTGTTCAATAGCCATTGCTTCCTCAGAATATCATGAGCAAAGTCAAGAGACCAACTTCCATTTTAACAGGGAACCCAGATTTGTTTCAGGACTCAGCTGAAGGGATGTAATCAGGAGACCTTGTCACCAAAAGGGTGAAAGTAATGCCTTCCATCAGTTGGGAGAACATCCCCTGCCATTGGGATAATAATGTAAGACATCATCATTGAAGGATGAAGTGTTAATGAAACACAGCAGGGTTATCCCCCTTCAGAAACAGGCAGGAGGACTCAGTGACTGCTTCATTTGAGAGTCAGCCACTTCACTTGAAGTGAGATAGTGGGAACTGCAGATGCTGGAGAAGCCAAGATAATAAAGTGTGAAGCTAGATGAACACAGCAGGCCAAGCAGCATAACTGCTGTGGCATAGAAATGGAACAGGTTCTTACAACATGAAAAATCATCCTCCAAGAATCCTTGGATTTTATCCCAATGTAAAACACTTAAGAATAAAACCCAAGAAAGAGAATGCAAAGTAGCTAGTTCCTTACTAAGACAAACAAAAGTTCCTTAATCAGTTGAGTGGAGAGGCATTTGGTAGAGGGAAGAAACATTCAAAAGTCAACTTCAAAAGAAACTGTATCCACCCCAGATACAATGAAAAAGACAACAAGGAAACACATGGGACATGGACAGCACTAACATATAGCCCACCCCTAATTGCCTTTTCTTGTGTGGTGGGAGTGGGGTCAGTGGAGGGGGCAAAACGGTGACCTAAAGCAAGCAAGGAGAAAGAGTGAACGCTCAAGCCTCACCATAAAGAGGTAGACATAAGAGGAATAGAGCTCCAGGTTGATCTGCTTGTTAACAGCATCCTCACAGTCCTTGTGGTAGTTCTGGCAGACTTGGGAGGACATCCTCACTATTCCTGCTCACTGTTACCCAGACCAAACAAAAACTAAATCGCTCTACTACAAACTTTTGTATTTATAACTCCTGGGAACATCCTGCACTCAACCAGTGAATGACATTACCACTGATTACTGACAATTCCTAACATCCAATCAGGAATGTCCCATCAATCTAGGCACCAATGAAAAGGGAAAGGTTGTTATGGGGACAATGCTGAGACAGAGACAGAGGTTTGGCAAATTATTCTTGATGAAGCAAGTGCTTTTGCAGTGATAGTTTTTTCAATGCAGGCCAATCGAGCTGGTCGTTTGTAAATAGATATGTGGGGTGGCAGTGTCCATGCCTCTGGTTCTGAGGACACTGGTGTCAGGTGCCACTGCCTCCTGAACAGGTTGCTCAAAAAGTGTCTATTCTGGGACAGGGATGAAGTGATTAAAAATGTTACCTTGAGTGAAGCAGATTTCCACCATCTGAACAAAGATGATTCTTTTGCCTCAAATGTTTCACCGATACCCCAAGTGTTTACAATTAGCTTCGTTCTAGAAGATTGAAAAGGGACCGGAGGGGCAGGTTTTTCATGCAGAGGGTGGTGCATGTTTGGAATGAACTGTCGGAGGACCTCGTAGAGACGTTTAAAAGCAATTTGGACAGGAACATGAATAGGAAGGGTGTAGAAGGTGTGACAAAACAACGGCTTGAAGAGGTGTATTTTGCCTTTAGTTTCAAATGGAGAAAGCTGGTGACAGAGGTGGAGAGCGCATCGCTCAAAGTCAAGAAAGTAACTTGTGTGGCATTGAGGCTTTTTATTGCTGTTCGAACATTCAAAGCGATCTGAGTCGAGTTGCTTGGGGGAGTGGGTAAGTGGGGAATTGTGGGAGGGGGTTTTGGTGATGGTGAAGGTGGTGAGTGTTTAGTTAAGCACCCACTGAAACAGGATTTTTAGTTTTAAATTTCAGCAGTGGCTGAGGTCTTCGAGCTGGCCACGGGATCTTTTATTCCTCTCTCTGTTATAGCTACAATCTGGGACTCCGGCTGTTAGAATTGCATGTGAGTCAATCTATTTCACTGAATCTGCCTTTGCCAAGGGTGTGTTTACAGGATGTCACTGTGTTGGAACAGTCAATTAATAATAGTTAATGTGTCTACTATTCTGTTCAGCAATTCGAGAGGTAAGCCAATACTTTCCATTTTGTTTCGTCTGTACTTCAACTGTACTATAAAAATAAAGCATGCTTTGTCTGAAGTTAATAGTTTGATCAATCAAATTGTATCTGGAACACAATGACTGTCACTTACATTTAAAAATAAAAAATGACACTCTTAATGTCTTTGGAGGAGGTTTGGTCTGGCCCTCAACAAAAGATATGAGCCAAATGCAGGCCAATGTCGCTGGTTCAGTTTGAGGTACCTGGTTAGCATGGATGAGTTAGAGCAAACCGTCTGTTTCCATGTTGCTTCATACTGTAACTCTGAGCAGTTTGGTCCTGGAACAGGTGATGAGATGTGTTCCTTTAGATTTAACGGGCCAGATGGGATTGACATCAGAATCCACCAATCATCTTCCACACACAGCCCTCTTGGGACAGACACTTTTCATCCATTTGAACAGAAAATGTATCTGGTGATTGACAAATATCTTGGTCAGAATGGACCTGAGCTGCAGGGAATGACCCATGGTCACAAAGGGTTTTTTCTAAACTAATGCACATCGCATGGTCATTCAATGGTCACCAGAGACTTTGATGAATGACTGTGGTGCCTGGCTCTGTGGGAATAGGTGGTGTTCCTGGCTTACTCCCTGGTTGTCTGTGTAACATCAACCACAGATAGCCACGTTCTTCTCAAGTTGATATCCAAATAAATACACTGCAGGAAGTTCATAATACAATGTTGAAGGACACACTGACTGGTTAATCGCCTTATCTCATGTTTTTGTAGAGAACTCCTGAGCGGGTGCAAGGTTCCGAGCATGTGGGTAGAGAAAGCTTAAGAAATTGAGACACCTCTGTCAGTAATTTCTATCTGACATCGGCATCTCATTTATGTTTTATTTTGCAGAATGAAGTTCAATATCATCTGATCAGGAGATTCAACAAAATAAATTGATTTGGCTCAAATTTATTTGATCTTTTATACGGTTGAAAACAAGACCATAATTCCTTGCTACTGTCATCAGTTGAAGAAGATTTTCGTTTTGCTAAAGTGTATTTGTTCTGCGAATGGTATCTACAAGATGTAAATATATTGGCAGTTTCTCACTGAAGCTATCCTTCTGTTGTTGGAATCGATCCTGCCTGACACACTGTTCCAAGCTCATTTGGCATTGTTTCCTCCTTGGCCCTTCTTCGCACGGGGTTGTGACAATTTGGGCTTTGCTGGGCGATTGGACTTTGACAGATTTGAACTCAATCTGCTCCCGTACAACACAACCTGGATGTATTTTGAAAGAATGGACTGTGCTTTGGTGGGTGAGATGAGCCACATCTGACTCAAGGATTGGAATAATTGTTCCACAGTCAAGCACTGGCAGATGCTACTGGCTTGTCGTCATTGTTTTACAGTTGCTTCTTTTACCCAGCTGGCCATCAATTCTTTGTGTTTGTTCAAGAGGATCCTTTATGAGGAAACGATGGATGTACAGATAACACTGAGTTCAAACTTTTCCACATAGATTGGCTTCAGTGAATTCACTTTTCATACCTGCTCTTCAACATCTCCCTTTGCACCGATCAAACACTTGCCCTGGCTATTGGCTGCATGACATGAACTCAAGCTATATCTCCCACAATTGGACATCTCAATGTCAGCACAACCCTTACCATCATCAGAAATGCCAGAGGATGTTATTCTTACAAATTCTGCAGGCCCCAGAGTGAGAAGGAGGTTAGCTCCCTGCCATTCCTGCTCATGTAGAAGCTGAGCCTCTGAAATAAAATAAATTCCTACTTTTCAAGACCTGATCCTGACACAGTGGCAGTCGTCGACTGATAATTGTTTTTTTGTTGCTTTCCATCCTTTTGTTTGGAAGGGACTCTAAAACTTTCTGTTGGGATCTCTCCTGTTTTGTCATATGTCTAACAGAGCCCCTTAAGGTGGGCTTTCATTCCTGCAGGCGACAGGTAGATGGAAAATAGTGTTTCTTTTGTGAAGTTCCTGTTCCCCTCCTTTAGTCCTCGAACTTTATGAAGAAAATGTAATGTTGGGGCTCAGCCACCAGCTTGTTAGAGTAAACCCTCAGATGCGCACTCCATTCCTCAGTTGGACGAATAGTCATTATGGAAACTCACTATTTAGTCCCATTCAACAGTGTCCACCAGATATACAAAACCAGTCTGGTCCCATTCATGAGTATTTGCCCATATTATTCTGAACACTTACTCTTCAGAGACACAGCCAAGTACCATCTCCTGTTGTTAACTGTACCAGCCTCCACCAGTTCCTCTCGCAGCTCATTCCAAATGCACCACACCCTACAGGGCAGCTGCCCCAGGAACCCTTTTTAATCTTGCCTCTCACTTTTCATCTATGCTCTCTTCAAGCCTGGGAAGAAAGGCCTTGACTATTTATTCCATCCACGTCCCTCGATATTACAAATCGAATGTCTCCTCTTGGCTTCTGGCACTCAAATGAGGCTAGAGCCAGTTTACTCAGCCTCTTTGCTGATGTTTTTCCTGAACCTTTAGCTTTTAGGATATCTTTAGGAGGAAACCCAGCAATAAATGCAGTATTCCTAAAGTAACCTCACCACTACCCGATTCAGCTGTAGGGTGACATTCTAAATACTGTACCCCATGCCCTGACAATGCAGGGAAGCATCCCAAATATTTTCTTTCCCACCTTCAAGGAACTTAATACCTGCACCCTAGGCCTTTATTTGAAAGTGCTCCCAGGAGTCTAACAAGGACTGATAAACTTGACAAGTCAAGAAATTTACATCTCACTCTGATTTGAGAGTTGGACTCAACCCATATGCACACTTAGCATGTATTATTTGCTTAACTCTAGCTGGTGCAATGGCAGCATCCCTACCCCTCGTCTAGGAGGGGTGGTTTCAAGTCCCAACCACTCCATTAGAGTGTAATACTAAACAGCTTGATGAAGCCAACTAAAGTAGCATTGAAAGCAAAATTCCATAGGCACAACCTGAAGTTTATTCTTTCCATACCCACAAGTGTCTTGAATTGTGGGCTGTGCTTAACTTACTGGAATACCAGTTTTCCCAATAACAACCCCCCCACTCGCCCCACCAACGTTTCCCTGATGGCTTAGAACCTTCTGCTCAGTTGGCCCTTTTGTCAAGAAGGGTAGGTCCATGAGCCATTCCTCACACTTCACTGTTCCTGAATCAGTTCTAATTCCTTCCTACAGAGGATATGGTGGGTCAACCACTACAGGATGCAGGAAGGCTCAGGGCAGCAGCTCCCCCTGTCCAAGGTAACTCGCTGCAGACTATTGTCTGGTCCACATAGTGAAACCCACAGCCCATTGGGAAACGAGTTCCCATCAGCAGCAGCAGAACCAAACAGGAACTAAGTACAGTACAACTCACAGCAAAGATTAAAATGAGAAAGGGAGGCAAGACATGGTCCACTATTGAGCAATTTATTTACACTTTGTACAGAGCAATGAGCTGCTTCTACAAAAAGGATAAGTCTCTACAGGTCTCCCATTCAGACACATGACAACAAGCTCACTCCCTGCAGGCAGTTCAGTCACTCTCCCCCAGGGTGAGCCTGTCAAACAGGTACTCTCCCATGCCATTGTCAGGGGCTCCCAGTCTCTTCAGGTTGGTGATGTGATCTCCCAGCTTCTTGATCATCTTCACTTGCTCATCCAAGTAGTGTCTCTCCAGGAAGTCACACAGCTGGAAGTGGGTAAGTGAATTTAAGATATACTTACAGACATTTCCCCCCTTCTGGGAAAGGGCAATAAAGGATTGATGTGATGCATACAGATTGTTGTACAATAAATTGGGCGGTTGTGGTGGGGGGCGGGGTGTCAGGGATGTGTTGCGAGAAATGCGGGAGACGCGGTCAAGGGCGTTCTCTACCACTGTGGGGGGAAAGTTGCAGTCCTTGAAGAACTTGGACATCTGGGATGTGCGGGAGTGGAATGCCTCATCGTGGGAGCAGATGCGGCGGAGGCGGAGGAATTGGGAATAGGGGATGGAATTTTTGCACCGCCCCCACCACAACCGCCCAAAGAGGATCCCCCTCATTCTCACACACCACCCCACCAACCTCCGGAGACAACGCATCATCCTCCGACACTTCCGCCACCTACAATCCGACCCCACCACCCAAGTCATTTTTCCATCCCCACCCCTGTCTGCTTTCCGGAGAGACCACTCTCTCCGTGACTCCTTGTTCGCTCCACACTCCCCTCCAACCCCACCACACCCGGCACCTTCCCCTGCAACCACAGGAAATGCTACACTTGCCCCCACACCTCCTCCCTCACCCCTATCCCAGGCCCCAAGATGACTTTCCATATTAAGCAGAGGTTCACCTGCACATCTGCCAATGTGGTATACTGCATCCACTGCACCTGTTGTGGCTTCCTCTACATTGGGGAAACCAAGCGGAGGCTTGGGGACCGCTTTGCAGAACACCTCCGCTCGGTTCGCATTAAACAACTGCACCTCCCAGTCGCAAACCATTTCCACTCCCCCTCCCATTCTCTTGATGACATGTCCATCATGGGCCTCCTGCACTGCCACAATGATGCCACCCGAAGGTTGCAGGAACAGCAACTGATATTCCGCTTGGAAACCCTGCAGCCCAATGGGATCAATGTGGACTTCACCAGCTTCAAAATCTCCCCTTCCCCCACCGCATCCCAAAACTAGCCCAGTTCGTCCCCTCCCCGCATTGCGCCACACAACCAGCTCACCTCTTCCCTTCCACCCACTGCATCCCAAAACCAGTCCAACCTGTCTCTGCTTCCCTAACCTGTTCTTCCTCTCACCCATCCATTCCTCCCACCCCAAGCTACACCTCCATCTCCTACCTACTAACCCCTTCCCACCTCCTTCACCTGTCTGTCTTCCCTGGACTGACCAATCCCTTCCCTTCCTCCCCACCTATACTCTCCTCTCCACCTATCTTCTTTTCTCTCCATCTTCGGTCCGCCTCCCCCTCTCTCCCTATTTATTCCAGAACCCTCACCCCATCCCCCTCTCTGATGAAGGGTCTAGGCCCGAAACATCAGCTTTTGTGCTCCTGAGATGCTGCTGGGCCTGCTGTGTTCATCCAGCCTCACATTTTATTATCTATTTCTCCACATGCTTGACTTTCTTACTGTTATGTCATGGACACTTGTCTGTAATGGAGATTGGTTGTGTGACTTTCCTCAAGTTGAAACTGATAGAATTCTCGAAATCAGAGTTTCCCAATACATCTCAGGAAATTCAACCCTGGAGATGCTATTGTGTACAATTGCTCCTGTATTCGCCCATCTCTTGATGAATTGACACATCGCTCATCAGGTTCATAAGAGGTCAGTGATCCTGATAATAATCACAACAGTTGATGACAAACATCACTCAGTCTAAATGTTCTTTTCCTTCTGCAAATGTTGACTTTAAAATGAGAGGTATTTGTGAGACAAGATTTAACATTTGATACTTGGAGAGCCTTGGGATGTAACTTGAGCCTTTCTGCTTTTATTCATGCAGCGTGTTGTATGCCCATCGGACAGTGCGGGTACAGACAATAGTTCCCAACAGTTGGCATCTGTCAAGGGGGTCATCTCAAAGTGGTCAATGCACAGTCACATGAACGGGTGAAAACAAAACATCCTTTCACTGTTTTGTGAGCTGTAGAATTTGGAACGTAACCAGCCAGCTGTTTGAGAACTGAAACAAGACCATGTCGAATGTGATCACAACTACGGTACTATTTGTAACTAACCAGGAGAGGACTTGCCAGAGCAGAGCCGAAATAGAGGGAATCATGAGTTCAGAGGCAACAATGGCCATCGGGGTGTTGGTGCTGTCACAGATATACTTCTGCTTTCAGCTCTCTGTGACCATTTACGCCTCAGAACAAGTTTAATGATGGCCTGCCTTCACACACTACCTGTTGTTAGTCGCTAACAATCCTCATTAACAGCTATTCACCCTCTTAGCCACATTGTTATCAACTCCTTTGTCTGTCCATCTGCTCTTGTGTGTTCTATCCTTTATCCAACCTTTTAATCCCTACCCCATCCCCATCCCTATCTTCTGCATATGAACTGACATTTTCCAAGCAGCCATTTATTCTGAGGAAGGGTTACCGGACCTGAAATGTTAGCTCCGAAATTTACTTCACAGATGCTGACAGTGACAGACCTGCTGTGCTTTTCCAGCAATTTCTGTTTCTGTCATTGATGGTGGGGGAAAAGTGTTTGGAATGCATTGAACATAGGGAATGATTGTGAAGCATTTAGATCCAGGGGCTGGACTTATTTCCTGAGCAAGAGCACGTCAGCCCATCAGACACATGGAGAACTGCAAGAAACACTTTCAATAATTTGGTGGAATTGAAGAGATTGTTCCATTTCTGGTTCCTGCAAACAATCAGCAGAACCCCACCAACATGGGTCAAAATTTCACCTCTGCTCATGAAGAATCTCTCTCAGTAATGTTCAGAATCACTTTAACGGATACTTTCAACTCCTCAACCTACCAGTGCAAAGCAAGATTTCATTTTAAATGGGTGACCAGTTGCTCTAAGCTCTCCCAAAAAGGGGTGTCCTCCCCACAACCATCAATCAAGTCCCTGTTGCTCAACAAGGATTAGCAGATAAAAGTTTGTCCTGCACCTCATCAACATGAAGCCCCTCCCCAACTTGTCTGCAAAAGGCCTTATCTGAACCCCTTATGCAGTAGTGGTGTGGGTATCCTCTAGCTTCCTCTCACCACCCAAAGAGGTGCACACTGGCTGTGAGAAATTGCTAAGTGTTCAAGTATTTCGCAAGATAGGTGGGTTATAAGGGAATGGGTCAGCATGGAATTGTTGGGCCAAAGGGCCCTTTTCCACACTGTAGGGATTTGGAATGCCATGATTGTAATTTCTTGGAGATGAGATAAATGAATCTTAAACTCCAGCTCTGCTCAACTCAAACATACCTTGTACTCCAATGCACACAACAGGGCATTAACTTCTCCCCCTGGTGGGAGTGGGATCATTCTTCAGGCCAAGAAAAAACCATGTCCTGACACAATTTGAGAAGAGTATCAAAGATGCTTTACTTTGAAGCTGAAAGCATCAAGACTTCTTTTCTTTTAAGTAGCTCTACCACGCCTCCTGCCCTGCAATGTCATTGGCCTGGGAGTGTTTGACAGCAGGGGCCTAAGCAGCTTTTCCTCTTGTTAAAAGACAGCATTTTCACCCTTTTCTAGTTCTGTGATCTAGCTCAATGATGTTTCCAAATGACATATCAGACCATAAGACTGAGCAGAAGTAAGGCCATTCGGCCCATCAAGTCCACTCAGCCATTTAAACCATGGCTGATGGGCATTTCAACACCACTTCCCTGCAGCCCTTTATTCCTTTTGAGATAAAGAATTTGTCAATCTCTGCTGCAGTGTTGAACTAGGTCATGATTGTAAATACATGCCGTTGAAATGGAAGAAGTCCCTGAATGCAGTAAACAGAGTAGCCAATTTTCATCCTGCATTCTCAACCCAACACCAAAAGCCTCATGCAGCTCAACTGTAGCCTGGAGAGGTAGCCTAGCACTGGATAACATTTAGGGAGCCAGAAGGAATGCCAATAGCGCATTAAAGTTTACCCACCATCAGTTCAAACAGCTAGCAATCTTTTGTCTGGATTGCTGTGCATGGAATGAGCAACACAGCAGCATGTCAGTTTCACTGAAATTTATTTCCATACCCAGAGAGAAAGAAGAACAGGCTTATGTTAGCATTCTACACAAAGTAGAAAACGGTGCCAAAGCTCAGCTGAGTGTGAGCCTGTCAAACAGGTACTCTCCCATGCCATTGTCAGGGGCTCCCAGTCTCTTCAGGTTGGTGATGTGCTCTCCCAGCTTCTTGATCATCCTCACTTGCTCATCCAGGTAGTGCCTCTCCAGGAAGTCACACAGCTGGAGGAAACAAGAGTAATTAGTTCAGACAGACATGTTTGGATTGGCCTTCCTTGGTGTTACTATTATGGATAGCTACAGCAACTGGCGATCTCCAAGAACAGGCTAGAAACAGCCTCCTGAGCTACAGGTGTTACAGAAGGCAGAGCAAAGCTGACTTGTCCACATTTGCCAAGCTAATTCATTTAATTGGCCATAATCCCTATAATAGCTTACACACTGAATACGACATCAAATTAGTCACAGACAATTAGCACAAGTGCTTTTTGCACCAAAACAAGCTTGCATGGACATTGGTCAATATGCAGGGCAGGGCAGATTCCACTATCACCTTCAATACCCTGATGATTGATCATCAGTAACTCACATGAGGGTCCATATGGCCAGAGGAGAGTTTGTGCAGATCGAGCAGACTCTGGTTCACATCCTTCTCCATCTGCAGAGCTCTCTGCATTGCCTCCAGGCCATTGCCCCACTCATCCTGCTCTGGCTTCTGGAGGGAGGGAAGAGACAGATGCTTCACTCATGTGAAAAGTGAAGGGAAGTGCAATGCAGTGAGTTGGAAAGGCAACTAGGAACTAATGTGCCATATAGCATTATCCCAGTAGAATTCAAGCTTCAAATCCATGTCTAGTTCAGGTCATTACAATGTAGGCGGATAGACCAACCTTGATGTCCTGCAGGAGGACTCGGCCCCCACGTTTATTCTGGAATGCCATCAGTTTCTCAGCATGTTCCCATTCCTCTTGGGACTGCTCCTTGAAGAACTCAGCAAAGTGACGCAGGGCAACATCATCCTGGTCAAAGTAAGAGAACTGTGGGGAGAAGAGGACAAAGTGGCCAAGTCAGCAAAGCTCCAGATCTCATCCAGCCAGAGCTTCAGCAAGAGCTTGTGTAGTTTTTCTTTTAAAAAGACAAAGAATGAAGCATTCAAATCCTGTCTATACAGACAATATAGGACCATATTAGGCTGGGTATACAGAGTGCAGTACTAGAGACAAGTGTAGGAATGTCTATGTCATTTGACTGACAAGCAGCTTCAATTGCTTGTGCAACTGAAAGATTTGGGTGTTGGGGAAATGTGGAATAGTTAAGGAAGTGGATATTGAGGCAGAGTTACTGGTTAGCTAGAAGATTACTGTAGAATGTACACCAAATGACCATGATCTTACTACAAATAGTGATCACAGCTACAGGTCATGTTTTCTATCACTGTGACCAGAGTTCACTTCTCCTTGGAGAAAAAGTCTTCTCCAGCTATAGACCCACCCATCCCACCACCATTTTAACATGGAAAGTGATCACAACTGGTCAGACTCACATTCATTGGCATAGGAGCTAATGAGTCAGAACTCAAGCACCTCAACAGCCATTATTTCCCCCAGATCTCAAAAGGACAGTCAAGAGACCAAACACCCCTTTCAGAAAATTCCTACTTGCATAGGGAGCCTGGGTTTATTTCAGTACTTGATCCAAATGAATCAGACTCTTTCACTAAAAGCCCAAAAATTAACAATCCACTACTATTAGTTGAGACAAGAAAAAGATCCCTTGACATTGAGGCAACATAAGACATCATTTTGGAAGTACCAGTATGAAACCAACACATCAGGGTTATACTCCTTCATAGACATGAAGGTGGCTCATACATAGTGACCGCTTCAACAGTGAGTCACCCCATTCACTTTAAAGTGAAAGTGGAATGGAAATTGATCAGTTTTGTGTCCTGAAAATCATCCAAGAAGCTACAAGGAATCTTGAACCCCAATAAGATACTGAAATAAAACCTAATAGTGACATCATGCAAAGCAGTTAGTCCCTTAATGCAAAAGGGACCCCTTAAGTGGATGGGGGGGGGGGGGGGTGCCGCAGGGGGAGAGAAGAGGGTGCGGTTTGGTAGGCGAAAGAAACATGAAAACAAACATTTCATTAGCTCTCACCAGACAGTTATAAGAGACAGGCAGCTATAAAACACAGGAGAATAGACAACATTGATATATTACATACACTTAGTTGCTCCAGGTTGTTGGGAGGTGTACAGAAGGGTGGGGTCAAGCCAGTAAGGGTAACAAGTAAAGGAGAAAGCATGAACTCTCAATACCACAAGCCTCACCATGGAGAGGTAAACATAGGAGGAATAGAGCTCCAGGTTGATCTGCTTGTTAACAGCATCCTCACAGTCCTTGTGGTAGTTCTGACACACTTGAGACGCCATCTTCACTATCACCTCAACAACTCTAGAACTGAGTTTCTCTACCACAAGCTCTTGTATTTATATTCCTCGTATCATCCTGCGTTCAACCAGGGAATGATGTGACCAATGAAGATTGACAATCACTGATAGCCAATCAGGAATCTCCATGAATTCAGGCACCAGTGAACTCAGGAGAGGGGCCTGTCGGGAATGGACTGAGACCCAGAGCCAATCAGAGATTTGGAAAATAGTGTCCCGTTTGACCGAATTGTCTTGGTGTTGTCACTAGTTTTTTGATTCCATTGACATTCCTCAATTCTGAAAATCCCTTGAAGTTTTATTCTCTGGAACTATATCTTACTCTGTTGCTGAAGCAGCTTTTCATAACCTGGTCAAGTTTGATACGTACGAGGAGCTGTGAAGCTGATACAGTACCTTTTGCAGGTCGAGAAAAGCTCAGAAGGTCTGGCAGCAGTTGTGAAGGGAAACCAGAGTTAACGTTTGGGCCCAGTGACCCTGCCTCAGAACTGTTCTACACATGCAGCCAGACCTGCTGAGCTTTTCTAGCAATTTCTGATTTTGTTTCTGATTTCCAGCATCCGCAGTTATTTTGCTATTTTTTTTTCCTCAGCAAGTCAGATCATCTTGAGGGAATTTGCAAACCAACCACAGGACAGAGAAATGGAAATGTGAGAGCAAGTTAATGTGGCTGAATCTAATTTCACCCACACACTGGTCTCGGCTGCAGAGATTTGAGAACACACTCAGTGGAGCAGCTCATCTTTTCCTGTGGTCAATGTTATTTGTTCAGAGGGTGACTTTCAACTTGACTGATGTGACTTGAATCTATTTGAAATGTTTAGACTCGAATATTTTCCAACTCTTTGATTCAGACACAAATGGAGACCATTTAGTACCGAAAGTTTGTGCTGGCTCTTTGAAAGAACTTTCAAATTAGTCCCAGTCCTCTGATTTTCCCAATAGTGCTGCCATTCATTTCATTGTCGTTATATGTCTCCAAATCTCTCTTTGAAATCATTGAGGCATCTGCTTCTCTTACCTTGCCCTATCAGTGCGTTCTCAATTGTAACAACTCACTATTTAAAAATAATTTTAGTCTTTCCCTCTGGCCTTGTTTTGTGTCACAATGGCTAGCACTGCTGCCTCACAGCACCAGGGACCTGGGTTCGATCCTGGCATGAGGCGACTGTCTGCGTGGAGTTTACACATTCTCCCCATGTCTGCATGGGTCTCTTCCAAGTGTTACAGTTTCCTCCTTAAATCTAAAGATGTTGTAGGCGAGGTGGGTTGATTGTGCCAAATTTCCCCTACTGTCCAGGGATGTGCAGGCAAGTGGGCTAACCATGGAAAATGTGTAGTTGCAGGGACAGGGATGGGAGGCAAATGATTAGTCTGGGTGTGGTGCTCTTTGGAGGGTTGGTGCAGACTCAATGGGCTGAATGACCTCTTTCTGGTCTGTTAGGAATCCTAGCATCCTCTAAGATCCCAAGCGTTGATGTCACAGTTTATTAGAGAAGTGGTTCAATCCTGGAACAGGTGAACATGTGGCTTCTTTGGAGTAAACGCTGGTCCAGATACAAAAACGAGGCTGTCTGAGATTCACACCCAGGACCATTGCTGACACTATAGATAAAATCTTCTTGCGAAGAGATACCACTAAATGGGTACAGTTGACCCAGCTGAACAGAAGCTATACCGGGCACCAAAACCTGTCCTTATTGAAAAGGCTGAGATGCAGGGAATGTTCAGTCCTCATAAAGGGCTTTGTCCAAGCGGATAGACATAATATGGTCACTCAATAGCCATGCAGATGGACACAGGACACAAGATCCATTGTTGGAAGGCCTGCGGTTACAGATTGTTGGTATAACTACTGACAAATCCTTTTCCCAGGAACCACAAGACTTCAGTATCTGCCAGCAGGGCGAAGGGATGGTTTGGGTTTGGAAATAAACTCATTCTTTCCGTCTGAGATTCAAAGATTGTGATTCAAGTGACAGACGAATAATTTTCTTGTATCAACCAGACCTCAACTAAGTTCCAAAAATGAACTACCAAACCTCAGAATTGTGGTCATGGCAACAAGGTTAAACCATTAACGTGAAGGAGATGTAGATGTAGATGTATAGTGAACAAACAGGATTGGAAATGGGTATTTCCTTCAAATTTAACAACAAGCTGACAAGTTTAATGAAGGAGCAGCTTCATTTGAGTTTTATTAACTGATGGATCAGGCCTGAAAGGTTTAAAGCTCAGATTCATAGAACCAGCTTTAATTTATTCTTCAACTTCAAAAATAAAAGCATACTTTTGTATTAACCTTCTGTTTGCAAGGAACTGCCAAGAGCTTGTTCAATAAAGAGGAGCTCACAGGTCTCCAGAACTACTTGTCATTTACAACTTTGCTCAAGTGTTACCAGAAAAATGTTAAAAGGGAATATGCGTAAGTTTTAAGTGAGCAAAACTACGCAAGTTAATTCCTCATGGTATCTGCTTTTGGATTAAAAAAACAATTGTTTAAACTATTGTAAATAAGGGCTCCATTAGAACAGAGGAGTTTGGAAACAGTGTTTCTACCCATGTATTGAACTAAGTTCCCACAAGCTACTGTTTTAACCAGCACTCCCCTTTGAGGAGCAGGTCAACTAGGTAGAAACCTAGATGCTAGAGATTCAAAAAGAAAATGAAAATGTTTTAAAAGTAACCAAGTAGGTCCAGCAGGGTTTGTAAAGTGTTTATGGGATTAACATGGAGTCATACCCTTTGATTTGATGTCCCACTTTTAAGAGGCTGTCATTTGTTTATAGAGGCTCCTGTGGTAGTGTTCCTTCCTCAGTCCAGAGGCCCTGCTCCTGAAGACTGAGCCCTTGAAAAGATTCAAGAAAGTTTAGTTTATTCTTGATATTCCTTTGACCCACCTGCTACCCCCACATCAGCTTTAGATGGGCAAGAAAAATATCATACTAAATTCTAACTGTTGTTAGAGCAGCTCTAAACTCTATAGTGCATTGCATGAAGATCATACAAGACCAGATCTTGTCCTGTGTCATGCCAAAAATGACATGGGAGTGATAATCTCATCAACATCTTGGCTGGTCTGGTACATGAGACGCCTGATTTCAGGTACATTAACAGACCACGAGGATCTAGCCCATAGGCACTTTATTTAATGTTTTGACAAGCTTGGCCTCACTAGTTACAAGTTTCCTAGCTACACAAGTACATTACAAATTCATTTCCTGCTGGCAGTTCAGTCACTCTCCCCCAGGGTGAGCTTGTCAAACAGGTACTCTCCCATGCCATTGTCAGGGGCTCCCAGTCTCTTCAGGTTGGTGATGTGATCTCCCAGCTTCTTGATCATCTTCACTTGCTCATCCAAGTAGTGCCTCTCCAGGAAGTCACACAGCTGGAGAAAGGCACAAGTATTTAAAAAAAAAAATCAGGTGTTAAGAAACTGGATTGTAGTCAGCAATGGCTGAAGTAGTTACAAAGCTTTAACCACCAAATCAAAGAACAACTGTTCTCCACACCCACTCAAGTGAATGTTATTTAGATGCAGAAATTCTGAAGAACTAAGCCTTATGCATTGCAATTTCCCAAATTAACAAGAAACTCACATGAGGGTCAGCGTGGCCAGAGGAGAGTTTGTGCAGATCCAGCAGACTCTGGTTCACATCCTTCTCCATCTGCAGAGCTCTCTGCATTGCCTCCAGACCATTGCCCCACTCATCCTGCTCTGGCTTCTGGAGAGACAAAGATGTTCAAATACAAGACAACAACCATGGGGGATTCCTGTCAAAGCAA
The DNA here is from genome assembly GCF_030684315.1 of Stegostoma tigrinum. NCBI lineage: Eukaryota > Metazoa > Chordata > Chondrichthyes > Orectolobiformes > Stegostomatidae > Stegostoma > Stegostoma tigrinum. The sequence goes on along the minus strand of NC_081391.1, from coordinate 20,656,988 downwards.
TGCCTGCAAGGTGGGAGGCAATGCATAGGGACTAACAATTCATGGCAATTACCGATTGCCCAGTTAATGGCAGCTAGATCGAAGATTTGCCTACACCTGGAGAAGACAGGATTGTAAACAGAATAGATCATTGACTCCAACTCTTCAAACTGACTGTTCTCAAATCCAATCCTGTTTATTTCAGCTGTCAGTCATCATTAATGGAAGCTCATTCTTAGATGGTACAAGTTACCTGGACATCCTGTAGGAGAACTCGGCCCCCACGTTTATTCTGAAATGCCATCAGTTTCTCTGCATGTTCCCGTTCCTCATGGGACTGCTCCTTGAAGAACTCAGCAAAGTGACGCAGGGCAACATCATCCCGGTCAAAGTAAGAGAACTGCAGAGAGAATCAAGAATCAATGCCCTTTCACTTCACTTATGTTAGAGTAAGAGAGCAAATGCTGAGAAGTGTACAATTCAAATCCCTTAGACCCATTAAGTGAATTAGGAAAAAATGGTATACACTGACAGCTAAAATTTATCCTCAGGAAGGGGAAATTTCCAGAACAGGAGCTCCACTTTTATTTTGGAGATTTAGTCAGTCAACACAAGAGCCAAACAGAGACCATTATCCTAGTCCAACAATCCTTGCTGTGCACACTTTGGGAGTTTGGGAAACTCATCGCTAAGGAGTCCACAAGGAAAAGCAATTTTTGTTTTTCCAAGTCACAGAACATGACATCACTGGCTAGACTAGTATTTATTGCCCATCCCAATTACTCAGAGCACAGTTAAGAGCCAGCCACATTGCCATGAGCCTGGTGTCATATGTAGGCCAGATCAGGCCAACATGGCAGTTTCCTTCCCTAAAAAGGATATTAGGGAGCAAGATGGTTTTGCTCAATCAATTGTTTATGGTCATCATTTGATTCTTAATGCTGGATTTTAATTCTGCCCTCTGCCATGGTAGAATTCAAACTCCAGTCCTTGACTAGACTATCACTTGGATATCTGGATTAATGGGCCAGCAATAATACCACTAGGCCATGATCTAACTTGACAGAACAGGCCCTTCGGCCCACAACGTTGTGCTGAACTTTTACTGATCCCAAGGTCTATCTAACCTCCATCCCTACCTTATACTATCAGCCACATGCTTGTCGAATAGCTGCCTAAATGCCTAATGAGGCCAATTCCACTACCCTCTCCAGCAATGCATTCCATGCACTGACCACAGAAGAACCTACCTCTGACAACTCCCCTTTATCTACCTCCACTCATTAAAACTATGCCCCCCTCATAATAACTACCTCTAACCTAAAGAAAAAAAGGTCTCTGGCTGTCTACTGTATCTATACCTCTGATCATTTTGTACACCTATCAAATCACATGACATCTAAAGGAAAAGCCCTAGCTCCCAAACTTCCCTTCTAAGAGCTTTCCTACAATTCCAGGTAGGACCCTGGAAAATCTCCTCTGCACCTTTTCTAATGCTGCCTCATCTTTCCTGTCATGAGGTGACCAGAAATACACAATACTCCAGATGTTGTTAAACCAGACTTTTGTTCAGCTGGAGCACAGCTTGACAGCTCAAACTCAAGAGCCCTCTAGTAGAGAGCTAACATCATACACCTTCACTCTAGCCACCTGCAGCAGGGGGGTGCAGCTTTCAGGGAACTGTGGACGTGAACCCCAAGGTCCCTCTGCCCCTTCACACTGCAGAAAATCTATTAACCCTATGTTCTGCTCAAGTTTGTCCTTCCAAAAGGAAAGGAACTTTTTGGGTTAAAACCCATCTGCCACTTCTCAGCCCAGCATCTTATCAAAGTCCTTTTGTAACCTAGAACAGCCCTCTGCACTATCCACAGCACTACCCACCTTGATGTTGTCCACAAACTTGCGAATCCACCATTCTACTCCTTCATCCAAGGAATTTATAAACATCACAAATAGATGGCAACCTAGGACAGATCCTCATGGTACACCACTGATAACTGAGCACCAAGTTGAATATTTTCTGTCTACTACCATCCTTTGTCTTCTCAGGGTCAGCCAGTTCTGAACTTTATCTGCCACATTTCCCCATATCCCATGCCTCCTTACCTCCTGCATGAGCCTACCATGGGGAACCTTATCAAGCACATTACTTTAAAAATCCATGTATACCACATCCACTGCTCTACTCTCAGCCACATGGTTGGATATCAAGGGACAATCTCCTTGAACTGTGCTGCTTTAGAGAGTCTCATACTAGAGACAGGAATAAAGATTGAATTAACAATTCTTGATGTTTTATTTTGGATTGTGCATAAATTTACTAGAATGTTATATTTCCAGTCAACCAACCTAACTAAGTTACCATAAGTGACTAGGCTCATGATCTGCAAACTTAGGAGAGAGAGATTTGAGTTAAAGTTCATGGAAGATATTTTTCAAGTCAGGATCTGGGTATTGTTTGCCTGCATCAGGAGTCACTACTCCAGAGGCATAGTCTACAACTATAGATATCTGTTGATTTATTCTCCATGTTCAATATGGACAAAGCAAATGCTATAACAAGGCCCAGTCACTTACCACACACACTTCAGAACACTCACTGTTTAATGATTTAGCCCCACACTAAGCTTCAACAATAAAAAGACAGTTTACTTAAAAGTTTGGAGTTCAGAATACAGTCTCAGGAACAGAAGCCTCACCATGGAGAGGTAAACATAGGAGGAATAGAGCTCCAGGTTGATCTGCTTGTTAACAGCAGCCTCACAGTCCTTGTGGTAGTTCTGACACACTCGGGAAACCATCTTCACTATTCCTGCTCACTATCACCTAGACTACTCTAGAACTGACTCTTGTTCCTGCATTTATACTCCTGGGAACACCCTGCACTGAAACAGGGAATAACATCACCAATGATGACTGACGATTCCTGACAACCAATCAGGAATCATGCATTCAGTCATCAATTAATAAGGATATGACCAGAGCCAATCAGAGGTTTGTGATAGAAACAGTTTTAGGGCCTTATCCTCAATGGTGTTACTGCTCTTGGGTTCTTGTTTCAAATCTGAAAGTACCTCAGTATTTAACATTCTTGTTTGAACTTAGTGATAAACACTAAAATAAAATTAAGAACTGTGGATGGTGGAAATCTGAGAAAAAGAAACAGAAATTGCTGGAGAAACTCAGCAGATCTGGAAGCATCTGTGAAGAGTTAAACGGAGTTAACCTTTCAAGTCCAGAGAGCCTTCATCAGAATAGAATATCTGACAAAGGTCACTGGACCCGAAACATTAACTCTCTTTCTCTCCTCGCAGATGCTGCCAGGCCTGTGAGTTTCTCCAGTTTTCTTTGTTCTTGTTGTTAGCAATAACGTGTTACTTTTGCTGAAGCAGCTTTTCATAACCTGGCCAAATTTGGTATGATTGAGGAGCTGCGAAGCTGATATAGTACACAAAACAAATTCAGTCGTTTTGTGGAAATTTGCAAAAACAGCCACTGGACAGAGAAATGGAAATGAGTGAATGAGAGTCAGTGAATGTAACTGAATTCAGTGTTGCCCACAAACTCAGATAACAAGGTGTAGAGCTGGATGAACCCAGCAGGACAAGCAGCATCAGAGGAGCAGGAAGGCTGACATTTCGGGCCTAGACCCTTCTTCAGAAATGGGGGAGAAGAAGGGGGCTCTGAAATAAATAGGGAGAGGGGGGAGTCGGATAGAAGATGCATAGAGGATAAGTTAGATGGAAGGAGACAGGCAGGTCAAAGAGGTGGGGATGGAGCCAGTAAAGGTGGGTGTAAGTGGGGAGGTAGGGAAGAGATAGGTCAGTCCAGGGAGAACAGACAGGTCAAGGCGGTGGGATGAAGTTAATAGAGTCTCCATCATCTGCAGTTCCTATGATCTCACCCACAAACTCAGCAGCTGTTCCATTGTGTGGGCCCTCCATTTGTAACAGGGAGTTTCAATCTCCCACTGTCAGAGATCCCCAGTTACCCTTTGACACGGATGGTGGGGCAACATTTCACCATTATCTTTTAGTGGTGTCGGTCGATTGTCCTTGCTGAGGTGATGCCTGAGAAGTGACATCCCCAGCAGCATCTGACAGTCTCAGTGGGAACTATATATTTGTAAGATTTTGTATTCAGGGAGTACTGTTACCTTAGGTAATCACTTCAGGATTTTTTCAGCAGCTTTAAGAAAATTTATTAAGTTTATTGCCACAGTTTAAATATGAGACAATTGAGAGTTTTATCGATCCCAGAGCGTGGATAAATGGATGCAGCTAATCTCTACAGCGTGAGATAATAGGACTGACAGTCCTTCAGCATTTGCTGACAGGAATGATCTTTCTCTTCTTTATTTCTTTCATTCCCAGGTCAGCTGAGACACCAGGAAAGTTCTGTTCCCCTCCCTGGGCAAATTCTTAACTTCTCTCACCCCTCATCCATAGACAATAGACCATAAAACCATTAGGTCTAGGAGCAGGAGTAGGCCATTTAGCCCCTTCAACCTCCTCCACTATTCTATAGGATCATGGCTGAGCCAGCATTCCTCCCAGCCACCTACTTGCCCCTTCTCTGTAAGTCTTTATTCTCCAACTCATCGGGAATCTGTCTATTTCAGCTTTAAGAATTCACAAGGCACCCCACAACTTACTGTAGCAAGGAGTTCCAAAGACTCTCAACCCTCTGAGGGAAGGAATTCCTCCTCATACCAGTCTTTGACTATGGCCCTTTTATCCTGAGACTGTGCCATTGACATGTCCTTCCTTTGCTGGCTGCAATCTATATTCCCTCTGATGTTTCCTGCCACTGCAAGTACCTCTGTGATTCTAGTTCAGCAGTGATCTGTGGAACCAGCGATCACCATGTCCATACGCTGATTACCACCTCAAGTAGTCTCAGATATTTTTTCTAATCAACCAGTTTGGAGATGCTATGACAGACCTCTGGAGAGGTGAGCCTTGAACCTGGCTCAGAGATAGGGACAGTACCACAGTGCCACATAAGACCATGGACCCTTTGGGTGGCTTACATCAACCGTCAGTTTGAATCCTTGCACCCAATGAGTATTGGACAGGTACCAAGTTAGTAAAATGGCCATCTCTCCTCCTGCCCATCACTGGAGGTCAGCTCTTTATTGCCAGGCTAAGGCTGGCCTCTTGACTCTTTCTAGACACTCGTGCAGATAATCGCAAAAACGTAACAGTACCATTTGGGCCATCATGGTCGCACCAGCTTCCTGAATAACCATTTTGACTTTGCAGCATTCTCCAGCCTTTTCTTTGACTCTGTACCTTATTCCCATTGAAATAACTGAATTCCCTCTTGAATAACTCAATTGAATCTTCCTCCACAAAGTTGGTGATCTAGATTTAGTGCATAATATCCTAAATATTGTATTCTCACATCAATGTTAATCTGAATTCAGGGTCATGGCATATGGGAGGGTGTGGTGTTGGTAATGGGTGTGAGAGCTAAAGTGTCCTTTGCTAACTGGGATGGAGAGGAGCATAAAGTATTTTGCTGAAAGGATTGGGTGTGTTTGAAATTCCCTCTACTGGAGATGTGCGGTTATGTAGCTGATGGGTGTATGCAAAGCTGGGATGAACAGACGCTTTGGTTACTTGGTAATTCAAGGATACAGGAAGGGGTGGGAGAGTTGATTTGAAGCCCAGACACAGCTCACGCACTTAACAAGTGAACAGACGTCAGAGGCAGGGAATCCTGCGGTGAGTAACTCACCTCCTGACTCCCCGAGCCCTGCGTACCATCTATAAGATACAAGTCAGGAGTGCGATGGAATAGTCCCCACTTGCTTGGATGAACATAGAACATAGAACGTTACAGCACAGTCCAGGCTCTTCGGCCCTCAATGTTGTGTCGACCTGTCATACCGATCTCAAGCCCGTGAGTGCAGCTCCAACAACACTCAAGAAGCTTGACACCATCCAGGACACTGCAGCCACTTGATGGGCACCACATCCACTCTCTCTACAACAGGCGCAGTCACAGCAGTGTGTACTAGCTGCTAGATGCACTGGAGAGATTCACCAAAGCTCCTCAGACAACAACTTCCAAACCCATGACCACTTCATCTGGAAGGACAAGGGCAGCAGATAGATGGGAACACTACCCGTTGCAAGGTCCCCTCCAAACCACTTCCACCAACCTGATTTAGAATTACATGTTGCTAGGTCAAAACTCCTGGAATTCCTTCCGTTTGGGCAATGTGGATGCACTCACAGCATTTCACGGTGGCAGCTCACCAACGCCTTCAAGGGCAACAAGGAATGAGTAATAAATGCTGGCCCAGGCAGTAAATGCATTTCTAGGATGTGGGTGTCACTGGCTGGGCCCAGTATGTCTTGCCCGTCCCTAGAGAAGGTGTGGGTGAGCCACCTTCTGGACCAGCTGCAGCCCCCCTGCTGTGGGTTGTCCCACAATGCTAATAAGAAGGGAATTTCAGGATTTTTGGACAAGCATATGGACGTACATGGAATAGTGTAGGTTAGCTGGGCTTCAGATCGGTATCTCAGGTTGGCACAATATCGAGGGCTGAAGGGCCTGTACTGTGCTGTAATGTTCTATGTTCTATGTTCTATTTTGAGCCAGCGACAATGAAAGAATAGTGGTATGTTTCCACGTCAGGTGTTCCCATATGTCTGATGCCCTTGTCCTTCAAGGTGGAAGTGGTTGTGGGTTTGGAAGGTGCTGTCTGAGGATCTTTGGTGAATTTCTGCAGAGCATCTTGTAGTTGGTACACACTGCTGCTACCGAGCAGCAATCGTGGAAGGAGTAGATGTTGATGGGTATGGTCCCAATCAAGCGGTTGCTTTATCCTGGATGGTGTCAAGCATCTTGAGTGTTGTTATGTCGACACCCATCCAGGCAAGTGGGGAGTATTCCATCCCACTCCTGACTTGTGCCTTGGAGATGGTGGACAGGCTTTGAGGGGTCAGGGGGTGAGGGACTCGCTGCAGTAATCCCAGCTTCTGGCCTGCTCTTGTATCCATTGTGTTAATGTGGTGAGTCCAGCTCAGTTTCTGGTCAAGGATAACACCCAGGATTTTGATCGTGGGATCTTCAGTGATAGTAACACCATTGACTGCCAAGGGCTGGTGGTTAGATTGTCTCTTATTGGTGATGGTCTTAGCCTGGCATTTGCGTGGCGGGAATGTCACTTGCCGCTTGTCAGCACAAGCCTGGATATTGTCCAGATCTTCATAAAAACCTAAAGAACTGCAGATGCTGTGAATCAGGAACAAAAGCAAAATTGCTGGAAAAGCTCAGCAGGTCTGACAGCATCTGCGGAGGAGAAAACAGAGTTAATGTTTCAGGTTTGGTGACCCGGCAATTAGCTTTGACTCTATAAGTGCTTTTAAAGTGGTGGATTCTCAACACCTCCCAAACTAGCTGGTTGTTTGTAAATGAATATGTAGGACCCACTCCTCTAGATCTGAAACCTCTGGGTTCTGGTTCCAATGTCTCCACAATATGTTGCTCAGAAAATATCTACAGTGGTATAGGAATGAAGTAATTAAAAAATGTTACCTCGAGGGAAGCAACTTTTCCATCATCAGTGCAAATTGACCCCTTTAACTACAACTGCTTCTCTGATATCCCAGGTGTTTCCATCTGGTTTCATCCTCAAAAGGCTTCAGCCCAGGATTAGGTGATGAGAAGTGTCTCCTTGGATGAAACTCTGGCTCAGATGGGCCAGATGTTTGGGGGGGAGGCCTGTGATTGACTTTGGGAACCAGCAATGACCTTTCATGCACAATCCTTTTGGGACAGACCCCACCAATGGGCACAGTTGACCTCCCCAACAGAAGATGTATTTGGAGCTTGGCACATGTCCTGGTCAAAGTGGAGATGCAGTGTGTGTCCAGTGATACAAAGGACTTTGTCCAAACATCAGCAGTTCTGCTGACGCATAAAGTAAGACTGATTCTTAATTGAAATAACTGGAGCTCGAATAAAATGTCAATGGTGTTCCAAGCCAAATTTTACTTTCCATTTTTGTGGTCTTTAGCTGGTATTGTATCATGATTTTCTATATTTTTGTTGGCCTTCCCCCTCTTTAGTTAGTTGTATGTCACTGCCCTTTTAAGGAGAGCAGCCCTTTGGGCATCCAGGCCCAAAGAGGGGTAAACATATCATAACGGCTCCTGTTCTTGTTCCCCTCCTTACAACGGGCCTTGGAATGTAGAATGACGCTCAGTAGCAGCCGTGTGTACCTTCCAGAGGATGCGCTGCAGGAATTCACCAAAGTGTTTCGATAGCACCTTCCAAACGCACACCCACTAGGACAGCCAACAGATATGCGTGGAACGTCAACCCTGGCAAATTCCCCGACAAGTCACTCACCATTCTGACTGGAAATATAGTACCGTTCCTTCAGTGTCGCCGAGTGAAAATCCTGCAATCCCCTCCCGAACAGCATTGTGCGTCAACCTACAGAACATCAACTACAACGGATCAAGAATGCAGATCACCACCTTCTGAAGGGCAACTAGGGGTAGCTAATAAATACTGTCTCAGTCAGCAACATCAACGTCCCACGAGAGATTAAAAATTGTGAAAACCTCTCAGACCCATTACCCCTCAGGTATGGCTGACGATGTACAACCCTGCGCTCAGTTTGGTCTTTCCAGTGAGAACGATGGGTTCACAAACCGGCTTGGCTGATCTGGACTCTCCTCCTGGCTGCAGACACCTCCTAGACTGTGATCACTCTAATTCGGCCCAAACACTAACAATCCCCAAAATCCCCAACAGCACGGCTCCATCCTCGGTTGAATACAGGCTTGAGTCAGGCTGACCAATCCTTTCCCACTTTCCATCTGCAATGCCAGTTCTTTCTCTTATGATGATCTTCACAGAAATGATATCAGCACATTTACTGAGGCCATTCTGCTGAATGGTCAGTGCTTAACAGTCTCTTTGATCTGGACAGACCAGCTCAATGATGTTATTTTATCACCATCCAGCGCTATGAATGGCATTTGTCTGGCATCGCATGGTTCTTCAATGACCTACTCCTTTCCTTAGTTAGATGCCATGATGCTGGTTATCCTGTGCCATTGTATTGTTGTGATCATATCCCAACTTCCAGCCCTTTTACCATCATCAGTTCTGATCTGATGTTGGAATGTTTGAGATTTACTGCTCAAATGTAGCATTCCTCTCCATGTTTTGTGTTGAGTCTTGGCTTTTATTCACACTATTCATATCCATAAGATTTATTATTTAATTGCACTTTATTCCATAAACCCAGATGGAAGGGACTTCGGTCTCACAACAGAATGTTTCTTTAACGATTTCACAGTTTGGAAGTAGAAAATGATAGAAATGGCTGACATCTGGACACAGGTAATTCCTTTTTAAATGGGAAAAAAAAGCACACGTTTTGGCGCTTTTAATGCATATTTTCTTCAAGGAATCCTTTGGGTTGTCTTTTCAGCACCAGTTAAAATTCCATTTCTTGAAATTTAGATTAGCAGCCTCTCACTGTACTTCAGTTTGTGTATCTACACAGATTTGCAGGCTAACGGCACTCTCTGCGATTTACCCTATAAACACATTTAGTCTGCTTTCTATATCTATTCCACACAACTGACTGACAAACGTGCGTGTGATTGACAGCAAAGCAGATATTTTTATACTGGAAAGTCATACATTGTGATATTGTGCAGCTGTCTTACAAGTACAGGACTGCCTGAAAACTCTGCTGTATTATAACAGGAACACATGATAGATTTTTTATCCCCCCCAAGGGTAAAATTATTTAACTTCAGTAGCAACACCTGTTAGGATCAGGAATGGTGATAATTAAACTCCAAGTGTGAAATGTCTTTTATGATTATTGATTCAATAGCAAACGTGAAAAAGGTGCCTGAAAATTTCTTTCAGATATGCAAGGCATTAACAGCGGATAAACAGATTTTGTTCACTTTTGCATTTTCTATCAAATTCCTGAAAACACTGGATAATTACAGCTGCACCATTAACATTTATATCCATTCATGGGGTGTGGTGTGGGGGGAAAGAGGGGGCAAGGAAGATGCATTCAACAAATGGAAATAGTTTAAGATGTGAAAAAGTCAGTCAACAAATTGGTTTGAATTTTTAAAAAAGCCACTGTATAATTCAGTAACATACAAACTGATAGGAGCAATCGCTACTGTTTTAAGTTAGAGAACCATTTTGGCCCAGAGACAGAATGGTAGAAGCGGAACTTGATGCCAGCCTTTGAGCTATGTTGTAGAAAAATTCACCCAAGTCCCAGTGGATTGAGGCACAGTTTCCCAGGGATACATCACCCTGACGTGTTAGGACTGGGCTCTAAATCAGGAATTAGCAACAAATTTAGAGCACAATGTCTTTGTGGCAGGTGGTGACAGCAAAAACTCCATTTCCCAAACTAGGCTTAAAAATAAAATCAGCTTTGCTCAAAGTGGGTAACTGCATGCTGACCCTGGAAAAAGCATGGCAATCGCTGAAGTGTTGCAGCCTCAGAATTTGACGATGTTCTACGATAGCCATTGAGCACACTGTGATCCTGCTACTCACTGAGCCACTGTTGGAGCCCTTAGCACCTGCAAAGGTGTTTCTGTTCGAGAAAAGGGTGGGGTTTTTACACAGAATTGAAAACAGACCTATCAGGGATAACCCCATTACTCTTGAATTCTGCTGACTGACTGCCAGACCTGGTAAATAAAAAGTCAATTTAAGAGATTTTGGTCAGTCTTCTTGTAAGCATGATTGTCAATGTACAGTCATTAGGGCTCTGTGAGGCTTCACTGATTTGGAAGTAACTTTGAATAGAATTTGGTATATGACCCTGAAACCAAAGTCACTGCCACTGCTGTTATCATTGCACCAAATGGTGCTGAGTGTTGCGCACAGCAGAAACTCACTGAGGCTCCCTGCCTTGGACCATTCAAATCTATGACCACTTCCACTGAAGAGAAGTCAGTAACAGGAATACCACCACCAAGTTCTGGTTCAAGCCACTTATCTGGGTGGAAATACACTGGGCCAAAGTATGCCAATTCCTTTGAGAGGAAGGGGAAAGTCTCTGGACCATGGCCCTGGGGTTCAAGGCAGAAGCTCACCACAAAGATGACTTGTTCTAGGCAATTGTCTGGGCCAGACAGTGAAACCCACAGCCTAGGAGGGAGAGAGTGTTCTCATCAGCAAGAGCAGAATCAAACAGGATCAAGCTACAGCTCACAGCAAGGATTAACCAAGAAAGGGAGGCAAGACATGGTCCCATGTGATCAGTTTATTTACACTTGGTGCAGGACAATGAGCTGCTTCTACAAAACGAGAAGTCTCTACAGGTCTCCTGTTCAGACAGGTGTCAACAAACCTGCTCCCTGCAGTCAGTTCAGTCACTCTTCCCCCAGAGTGAGCCTGTCAAACAGGTACTCTCCCACGCCATTGTCAGGGGCTCCCAGTCTCTTCAGGTTGGTGATGTGATCTCCCAGCTTCTTGATCATCTTCACTTGCTCATCCAAGTAGTGCCTCTCCAGGAAGTCACACAGCTGCAAAGGCAATAGAAGGGAATTAAGTTGAGACAGTAAAAGAAAGCCACAGTTTGCCGCAACAGGGAAAGTTTTAATCTTCCTCCAACTCGAAGAAGGACAGAATGTTGCTCCAAGTGTCCCTGCCAGAGAATTGCTACTCATGGCCTGAATATACCAGCACTGGCATATTACTTGCTGGAATTCAGTTGCCAGAGCAACAGATACAAACGAGACTTTTACTCCAAAAGGAAAAGAGCAGAGGCAAACCATCAAATAAGCTCAAGGTGCCACCATACAACTTCACCAAAAGCCCACATCAGTAACTCACATGAGGGTCTGTGTGGCCAGCGGCGAGTTTGTGCAGATCCAGCAGACTCTGGTTCACACCCTTCTCCATCCGCAGAGCTCTCTGCATTGCCACCAGACCATTGCCCCACTCATCCTGCTCTGGCTTCTGGAGGGAGGGAAGAGAAATGTTTCAGAGATTGGACAAGAGTGTAAGAAAAACAGGCTTTTTTTTACACAAGGATGAACTAATGTGCCAAAAATGGTTAATGCATTGGTTCAATGGGCCAACATCATTTAAGTCAAACATTTAGTTTGAGTCAAGCTGGTTGGGGTACAAATTAAACCCCACCTCGATGTCCTGCAGGAGGACTCAGCCTCCACGTTTATTCTGGAATGCCAACAGTTTCTCAGCGTGTTCCTGTTCCTCATGAGACTGCTCCTCGAAGAAGTCAGCAAAGTGACGCAGGGCAACATCATCCTGGTCAAAGTAAGAACTGTGGGAGAAAGAGCAACATTCAATTTCAAATCACAGTTTACAATTTCAGGAGATTCACTTTTGATAAAGCTGATGTTACTGTCAAACCCTAAGGGAGCTCACTGGTTTCATGAGCATAAAAGAGCACCAACTCAAATTATGCCAGTCAATTCCATTGCCATTCAATATAATATTTGTGGCATACCATAAATTTCCTAGGGCTTGGTTTGGAGTACATTCTCAGGGTTTAAACTATGCACTCCTAGCTATTTAGGACACAGAATACTCAGCACCATTTCTCGGAACAGACAGGCTCCCAACAACATCCAGGAAAACACCCAGCCTTCAGGTAACAGGTGGTTATCTGAGTCCTTGCCTAATGGAGAATTAATGCGTTGCAAACACCCTTAAACCCAGAAGGGTCAATTCTTCACAGGGTGGCGGTTGGTGGGGGGGGGGGGCGCAAAGAGACACACAGAGACACACCAACAGTAGCACGTACCATCAATGAAGGTGACCATCCTTACTCACACCATAACCTGGAAGAATGTTCTCATTTGAACTGACAAGCAGCAGTTCAGCAATAGCTCGCAACCTCCTTCATAGGAGTGTTACCAAGCACCTCTGGGACAGCTGTTTATAACTAGACTGTCAGATGTTGATACCACCATGCACCAGGAGGACTGAGCAGCAAGTTGCAAATCCTACACCAGCTTCGGGAAGGGTGGGACATTAAACAGGACCTTCCTCTTCTAGAAAAGGAAGGGGCACTACCACTACACCACGAGTCAACCTCCACAGCTGCTTTTGAGCTATTGTCTCATCAGCCCATTTAGAGATGGTACATACATCTCAAGCAAGTGGGACAAACCTTCACCTTCTCAGGAGATAGAAGCCAGCTTTTTGTGTAACACAAGCTAAGAGCCTTCAGCCCATTAGCAAGTTAGGCTAGTTGTTTAAAACTAGTTATGTACTACCATTAAGTCACCAGGCAGTTACTTTCCTATTTCCCAATCAGCTTGTAGGGCTCACTTCAGGAACAGGAACAGCTCAAGCCATGTCAAACATCAATTGTTATCAACTGTTACAACACATTCCATTCACTCCACAAGTGGAGCCACAAATGGAATTAACAAATTTCCCACACAGGGTCTACCTTCTACCAGTAAGGCAAAAAAAACACAATTTAATTTAGGCCAACTCAAAAGCTAACAAAAAATCCAACTTTTTCGGAACAAGTCTCACCATGGAGAGGTAAACATAGGAGGAATAGAGCTCCAGGTTGATCTGCTTGTTAATACCATTCTCACAGTCCTTGTGGTAGATCTGACACACTTGGGAAGCCATCTTCACTACTCCTGCTCACTACCACTAGGCCAACTCTAGAACTGTATCACACCCACAAGCTCTTGTATTTATACTCCTGGGTACATCCGGCACTGAAACAAGGAACAAGGTCACCAATGATGATTGATAGTCCCTGATAGCCAATCAGGAATCTATCAATGCAGGCATCAATGAAAAAAAGAGAGGGCACTGTGGGGATAGGGCTGAGACCCAGGGCCAATCAGAGATTTGGTATACAGAGAGGTTTGGGAAAGAGTCTTGATTGTGCAAGTGCTTTTGGAGTAATGGGTCCTCAACAGATCCCAAACTAGTGGGTTACTTATAGTGTCCATACCCTTAATTCTGAAGGACAGCACGTTCAGATCCCCCTGGCTGCTCAGAAAACATCTACAATTAGATAGGAACAAAGTAATTTAAAAAATGTTACCTCTGGGTAATAACTGGAGCTCTAACAAAATATCAATGGTATGCCAAGCTAAATTTTACTTTCCATTTTTGTGGTCTTTAGCTGGTATTGTATCATGATTTTCTATATTTTTGTTTACCCATTCCCTCTTTTAGTTAGTTGTATGTCACTGCCCTTTTAAGGAGAGCAGCCCTTTGGGCATCCAGGCCCAGAAAGGGGTAAACATATCCTAACGGCTTCTGTTCTTGGTCCCCTCCTTACAGCGGGCCTTGGAATGTAGAATTTCATAAAGAACACTATCACACAGACACAGCGTTTGGACCAACCACAAATTTGCTTGATAGAATAAGCCTCCTGGTGCCCTGACACAACGCCTCTCAGCTGGTCTAAATGATACAACACCTGTCCAATTTAAATCTCACCCTGATTTAACACTGACACTCACCCAAAACCGGCACCAGGCAGCATGATGTATTTAAATAAAACCAAAATTCCACTTGCAAATCCTTATGTTTCTCTCCGAATCAAACTCAATTCAAACACAAAATGCCTGGTTTTAGTCATTACTCTTAAACTACTTTCCGTTTGTCTCCGTCATAAGGTCAGAAGCGAGGCTGTTTGCCGGTGATTGCATAACGTTCAGCACCGTTCACCACTCCTCAGATACTGCAACATTTCACATGTAAATGCAACAAGAGCTGGACCATATCCAGTCTTGGGTTGAGAAGTGGCGAGGAAAGTTTACACCACACAAATGCCAGGCAATGACCATCAGTAATAAAATCTAACCACTGTGCCTTGACATTCAATGTCCATACAGTCACTGAATACCCTGCTGTCGACATCCTGGGAGTTATCATTGACCAGAAACTTGGCTGGACTCACCACTTAAACACAATGTTTAGCAGAGCAGGTCAGAGGCTAGGAATGCTGTGGTGAGTAACCCACCTCCTGAGTCCCCAAAGCCTGTCACCATCTACAAGTCAGGGGTGTGATGGAATACACCCCACTCGCCTGGATGTGTGCAGCCCCAACAACACTCAAGAAGCTTGGTGTTATCCAGGGCAAAGCAGCCCATTTGATTAGTGCCACTCCACAAATATCCAATCCTTCCACCAATAACACTCAACAGCAGCAGTGCGTACTCTCAAGAAGATGCACTGCAAAAGTTTACCAAAGATCCTTTGGAACCCATGGCAACTTAGATTTGGAAGGACGAGGGCAGCAAGTCCATGGGAACGCCACCAGCTGCCACCAGCTGCCAGTTCCCCTCCAAGCCACTCATTACCCTGACTTGGAAATACCTCACCATTCCTTCAGTGTCTCTCGTCAAACGCCTGGAGTTTCCTCCCTAATGGCATTATGGGTCTACCTACAGCACATGGGTGGCAGGTCACCCCTAGCTTCTCAACTGCAAAAAGGGAGTGGCAAAAAATATCAGCTAGTCACACTAATGTCCCCCAAGATAATAAAAAATCTCGTAAAAAGTTCTCAGCCCTCATACCCCTCAGATTCGGCTGATGACATACAACCCCGCACTCAGTTTCCAGTGAGAACGATGAGTCCACGAACCAGCTTGACTGATTTGGACCCTTCATCTGCTGCAGACACCTCCCAGACTGTGATCACTCCAATTCAGCTGGAACACTGACAATCCCCAAAATCCCCAGCACCACGGCTCCATCCTCTGTTGAATGCAGGCTTCAGTCAGGCCGACCAATGCTGTCCCATCTTCCATCTGCAGTGCCAGTTTTTTCTCTTGTGATGATCTTCACGGGAATAACATCAGCACAGTTACTGAGGCCATTCTGCTGAATGGTCAATGCTGAGCAGCCTCTTTGATCCAGACAGAACAACACAATGCTGTTATTTCCCACTATCCAGTGCTACGAATGGCATTGTCTCGCACCACTTGGTCCTTCAATGGCCTCTTCCACGCTTCAAATATCATGATAGTCGTTATTCTGTGTCATTGTTATCATCATATCCCAACTTCCAGCCTTTTTAATATCATCAGTTGTATCCTGACATTGGAATGTCTGAAATTAACCCCTCAAATAGCACATATTTCAGTGTTTTATGTTAAGGCTTGGCTTTTATTCACAGCATACACATCCACAAGGTTTGGTATTTCATCTGACCGTATTGCATTAAGCGCAGTCAGAGGGGATTCCGATCTCACAGCAGCATGAGGGTATTGTTTTAAAATTATCCCATCAATTTGGAAATAGGTAATGATAAATGGCTGACATTTAGACACAGGTAATTTTTTTTTCAAATTAGAAACCAAATTTTTTAATGTTTTTAAGATATATTTTCTTCAAGGAGTTCTTTGAACTGTCCTTTCAGGACCATTTAAAATTCTATTTCTTGGAATGTAGATAGGCAGCCTCTCATATGGACTCTCACTGTACTTCAGTTTGTGTATCTACACTGGTTTGCAGGCTAACAGCATTCTCTGTGTCAATGTTTGTGGGATGCTCCCATGATTCAATTTGTAGTTTACACAATGAACACATTTAGTCTGGTTTGTGTGCCTTAATGTAACTGTCTATTTCACACAACAGACTGACTAAACCGTCTGAGAGAGAAAACATGAGAGCGACAGCAGGATAGTCACACGATATCATGCAGCTTCTTACAAGTACAGGACTGTCTGGACACTGCTCCATAGCAACAGAAACAAACGATAGATGTTTACACAGGGATGATTTGAACTCAGTATCAGTACCTGCGAGAGTCAGGGATGGTGACAATTCAACGCCAGTTGAAGTGATGTAATTTAACGAATGCCGATTCAATAGCAAAAGTAAAAGGTAACTGAAACCCTTTTTTTTGGGAGGGGTCAGGGGGGTGGAAGATGCAAAGGCATTAACATTGAACGAAGACTGAAATCTCATTAAACTTGTCGCA
Source organism: Stegostoma tigrinum (assembly GCF_030684315.1). NCBI lineage: Eukaryota > Metazoa > Chordata > Chondrichthyes > Orectolobiformes > Stegostomatidae > Stegostoma > Stegostoma tigrinum. Next base: position 20,640,049 of record NC_081391.1, on the reverse strand, counting down.
TTCCTCAAAACTCTTAAGACACAGGACGCTTGCAGCAGAAACATTAACATTTGAAGCCCTCCAATTGCATTAATGGAACAAATAAAGATAAAGGATGTCGGAAGTTTCATTGCCAATTCAATTAAAAAGACTACAACTGGGTAACTCACCCATACAAATTGTTCGGTGAGCAGTTACCTCTCGTGAAACTGATTGAAAAAGCAGGTTTAAAAGTGGAGCCACCTATCCCAATCTTTCAGTTACACATTCCCTTATCCTGAGGGATTCCTGCCCTCAGCCACCTATAGACTAATCCTCCCTCCAATTGTGGAAGGAGGCCCGACTTGGAGAATGTTGCATTACGAACTGGGGAGGGAGAGGGGGGGAACAAAATATTGATTCCTCCTTAAATCAAGTGGCAGCAATCATGGCTTGATTTTAAGCCAAAGTCAAAGTCAGTATCTTTGACATTAGGGAACCTCCCACGGTGCACTGTTGGAGACATCAATCTCTTGCCTAGTTCGTTGGTGGACTGTGGTGTAGGCTTTTTAAAAATGGTCAAGTGACAGACATGGACTAGGCTTGATCCTACAAGGAAACAGGCCAATGCTGGAGTTTAAAAAAAACACCACTTCCCCAGTGACGCCGATAGCACTTTGCTTTTGGTTCGAACAGAGGGATGGGAGCAAGAGAATTTAAGTGTAGACATGGCTAAGGAACAGTGGTATTTGTCCTCCTCATGGGCACCCAAGCAGCTAAACCACACCCCACATGAAAACCAACATGGACTAGGGCAAAACAAAGTCTGAAATTTATGGGAAAACTGCTCTCAACAGTTGTGGCCATAGATTTTCCCACGAGCTAGACATCATGGAGTTTTGAAACAACCCAAGTCCATTTTCTCATAACAATCTCAGACTTGCAGGATGTGCTGCTAAGACAATCTATTTTCACAGAATTTTATAAGTGGGCCCTGAACTGTTGGATTGAAGAGCAATCTTACTCCATACTTGGAAGATTGATCAAGTTGTGCAATTAAACAAGTGAGGCAAAAATTAGTCCATGAACAGTTTAGTCATTTACTAAATTACAATGCAGCATGTATTTGAAGCCACAGTCCCTGCAGATTGTGCACAAGCTCGCTCCTTGCAGTCAGTTCAGTCACTCTCCCCCTAGAGTGAGCCTGTCAAACAGGTACTCTCCCATGCCATTGGCAGGGGCTCCCAGTCTCTTCAGGTTGGTGATGTGATCTCCCAGCTTCTTGATCATCTTCACTTGCTCATCCAGGTAGTGCCTCTCCAGGAAGTCACACAGCTGGAAAGGGAAAGGATGTTAGATTAAAAGGTTTTCCTTTTCCTAGTTTGGGTTTTACGCCTTCCTGACCTGGAAGGAGGAAGTACAGTTGATGCGATTTAGTGCAGCTAAATTGCTCCACTCGACAGACTAAATCTCAAATCATCGAGACTAGAATTGTTACCATTCACAGTAAACTAACCTCATGTGATTTGATAGCCAAACAAAACCAAAGTAAAACGTTTTCATCCAAAGCTGTTGAATAGGCTCAGTTTCTTCTCAAAGCCCACATTAGAAACTCACATGAGGGTCCGTGTTGCCACAGGAGAGTTTGTGCAGATCCAGCAGACTCTGGTTCACATCCTTCTCCATCTGCAGAGCTCTCTGCATTGCCTCCAGACCATTGCCCCACTCATCCTGCTCTGGCTTCTGGAGGGAGGGAGGGAAGGGGTAGATGCTTCAGTTTCTCACAAGATGCTTCATCCATTAAAATGGAAACTAGTGTCATATAGTTTTGTGACTAAAATGGAATAAAATGGTTTCCAATCTATATTTAACACAATACCAAGTCAACTTCCAAACGTTCAGTCTAGGAGAGATCATTCAAATCTAACCTTGATGTCCTGCAGGAGGACTCGGCCTCCACGTTTATTCTGGAATTCCAGAAGTTTCTCAGCGTGTTCCCGTTCCTCGTGGGACTGCTCCTTGAAGAACTCAGCAAAGTGATGCAGGGCAACATCATCCCGGTCAAAGTAAGAGACCTGTGCACAGCGAAACAACTTTCTTCATGAAATTACAGCATGCAACAACATTCTTTTGTTACACTCTTGCCAAATAAATCATTGTTTAAATTAGTTGAGATGTCACAGTCCCGGAGCAAGTATGACTTGAGCCCTCGGCTGAGGAACGGTCAAGGGGCCTGAAACATTAACTGACTTTCTCCCTAGACACTGCCAGGCCTGAGGAGCTTTTCCAGCAACTTCTGTTTGTGAGCCCTAGGCCTCCTGATTCAGAAGTAGGGACATTACCATGGCACCAGAAGGCCATTAATTGTTCCCTGATTAATAGGTAGACTGACTTGAACTCCATTTGATTGAATAACCAAGATTCTGTTCACACCCAATGTCCCCTAAGAATCTGCCCACGCCTCTAGATTCAAAGCCCAACTATCTAGAGTGTGTCTACATAAAAAAAAGTCACTTGTTCAGAGATGTTATTACATCTGAAGCAGGTGGGAGTTGAACCCAAGCCTCCTCACCAAGTAGTGATATCACTGCTCCATAAACCCCTTACTTGTTAAGGGGGCTAAATTAAGAACTGTTCATAACTGAACTTTCTTGCCCCATCAAGAAAGGAAACTCATGACGTTTTCCTCCCATTATCTACCACAAGCAAGGTCACCTATGAATCTAATTTTCAAAGTTAGTAGAATTAGAAAGCTTGTATGCAAAGCCTGTGGAGGCCAAGACAGACAAGTGAGACATAAAAACACTCAGATGCCATCCATTTAGAGAGAGTGTTGGATTATTTAACTTAGTGACCTATCAAAGTCTATTCCCATGTGAAATACAAATTGAACTCCACTGTATTAATATATTATCTCTTGGAAACTTAGAGCTTCTCAGCTTTGTTTTTAAGAGAACAGAGAACATGCCCCAGATCCTGGGACAAAATTCACACAATTTTCTCTCTCGGAGAATCCTTTTCAGTTGACTTTACTGAGAAGCAAGGCATGGAGTTCCCTACATTTCAAATGAATATCTCAATGCAAGCCACTTCAGTTGTATGAAAGTTAGCTTGGAACTGGAACAAGAAGAAAACGACAAGACAGTTCGAGATGCTAAATTTGTATGACAGTTACTAAATAGTGATTAGAGCTGACACTGAATCAGTACATCACCTGCAGCATAAAAGATTTTAAAAAAAAGGCATTGTGCTAGTTGCCATTTGCACAAAGCAAACTTTGCCCGTGTCAATAAGACAAAAACAAACATGCTTCAGCCATGTTTGTGTTCATTACAACATTGAAAACAGGTGCCAAGATAGCTTCAGCTTGAAATTTTTGCATTCAGTGTAGTTACAAAAAGCAACAACCACTTCAGTCCACGTTATTAACCATGTCTTTGAAGTGCCTGACTACTCAAAAAGTCACCTGTGCCAGGAACAATGTGGGGGGGGGGGCTGGAGATGGGGTAAGAAAAATAAACAAAAGTTTCAGGTTACTTTAAAATAGAACAATTCCAACTTTTTCCAGAAGACAGCCACAGGAACACAAGGCTCACCATGGAGAGGTAAACATAGGAGGAATAGAGCTCCAGGTTGATCTGCTTGTTAACAGCAGCCTCACAGTCCTTGTGGTAATTCTGACGCACTTGGGAGGCCATTGTCACTATCACCAAGACAACTCTACAACTGAGCAGCTTGACCATAAGCTCTTGTATTTATACTCCTGGGACATGGCTGCACTCAAATAGTGGTGACATCACCAATATTGATTGACACTTCTCGACAGCCAAACAGAATCTCCCATCAATCCAGGCACCAATGAAGAAAGGGGAAGAGGTAGTGGAGGCATGGCCAAGACACAGAGCCAATCAGAAATTGGGAATATAAAGATTTGGGAGATTAGTCTTGATGAGGTCACTGCTTTCAGATTAATAAATCTCAACAAGCTTGCACCCAGCTGGTTGGTTGCAGGTGGATTAAAAATGAAATGTTTTTTTTAAATACTTTTGAAGAGCTTTTCTATAATCTGATCTGGTTATTTTGCTTCAAGTGACTATCACGGAGACACCATGTTTTGCCATCGAGTTTCATTACAGAAGAGTGTGGTCCCTTGGATTAGCTTTTGATTCAGATGCACTAGGCAGACTGACAGTGATTCACATCTGGAACTGCTGGTTATTTGACAGGCAAAAGCTTTTAAGGAGAGATACCACCAACAGACACAGTTGATCCACACAAACTGAAAATGCATTCAGATATCAACACCTGATCTAGTTGAAAAAAGTTTGAAGCTGTCGTAAATGTTCAGTGGTCACAACAAGCTTTGACCAAACTGACAGATACACATGGTCACTCCATGGACCCTACAAACTTTGGTGAAGACCTGTGGCTGTACTGGCTCGAGGGCTAACTACTGATCGGAAGCAGCTCCTGTGGGAAGGGTCAATCAGCACATACTTGTGAGAGTGGATTATAAAATAAAATCAAAGTGGTAAGAAGCATAAATTCTGAATGATGAATTTAGATACAATGGCAAAGATGAAATACAACTGCAGACTTAAAAAGAATGCAGGGACTTGAAATGTCATTTTGCTGATTGCAGTTCTCCAGAAGAACATAGAAAGGGCATAACTTATGCTATGAAAAGTAGATCCTTGGAGAGTGTTGTAGAACAAGATTGAGGGCTTAGGATACATAATGCTTAGAAGTTTGTTTCAGCCATAGCTGTTCATGCATGTAGCTTGCATGCCCTCATTGCTCAGTCCTTTCAGTGTAGGAGTTGGAACATCCCATTGAGGTTGTATATGAGATGGGAGAGGCCTCTTCTGAAGCAATGAGCCACCAAATGTCAGAGGGGTGTAGATTAAGTGAGCAGCGTGTAGGTTAAGTGAGCGGCAGGCAGCCTCTCCATAGGTAGGGGAAAAAATTAAGACATAGTGGGGTGGGGCATTTTGTTATAATAAGATGAAGACAAGTTTGTTCATTCAAAAAAAAATCCATGTGCTGTCTGAACTGTCCCTGGAAGTGATGGACACAGGTACAAATGTTTAAAGAGATGTTTGGGTAATTTCCTGAGGCCTATGGGCCAAGCCCAGGGAAAGTGTGGTTATGGTCAGCATTGACATTGCCTATGCTGTGGCAAGTGTTGTCCTGGTAACAGGAGGCATATCCCAGATGTCTGTTGATGAGGATGAAATGGGCCATTTTAGGAGATAAGAACATTGGCAGTTGCCTAGTAAAATTTACAGATTTCCCCTGTCACTGAAATTGTTGAGGTTGTAATCACTACCCCTTGGAGGAAAGTTTTTTTCCAGGAAACTGAAAAAAAAATGAAAGAAAGTCAAATGGGATGATCAGCTATCCTTTTGTTGATATCTTAGAGGCCAAAGTGACACTTCCACCCACCCTAGTCTACAAAAAGATTTTACTATATCAAGGTAGCTCACAGAAAAGGCCTGTTTCAGCTCATGCTCTTCCCTTGTACCTAGCCCCTCCCCAGAAGGGATTGAAACTAGGCCTTCACTTGTGACCCTGAGGCAGCAGATTGAGACCACTATGTTAATCAGAAAAAAGTTGTTTTAGCAGCAGTGTTGCATACTCCAAATTGAAGGCCAGAATCCAGTCAACATTAAGCATTTTATTACAGTCATACTTGTCAAATCCTACAGATTATTTTGCCAATTGAGATTAAGGCAGTTCAGTCATTCTTCCCCCAGGGTGAGCCTGTCAAACAGGTACTCTCCCGTGCCATTGTCAGGGGCTCCCAGTCTCTTCAGGTTGGTGATGTGATCTCCCAGCTTCTTGATCATCTTCACTTGCTCATCCAGGTAGTGCCTCTCCAGGAAGTCACACAGCTGTGAAAGGGAAGTAATTGAAACATTTGTCCAAAATAAGCCTCAGGGCTGTATACAGAGTCTGCAGTGGGGATTGCTACTATATTTCAGCATCACTAGGCCATTTGCCACACACAGGAAAACCCTCACTTCAGCCAAAGTAAAAGCCAAGGCCTTCAGACTAGGCTGATATTTCAGGAATTACACTGGCAGGGAGCAGTGAAGGAAGAGAACTCACATGAGGGTCTGTGTGGCCAGAGGCCAGTTTGTGCAGATCCAGCAGACTCTGGTTCACATCCTTCTCCATCTGCAGAGCTCTCTGCATTGCCTCCAGACCATTGCCCCACTCATCCTGCTCTGGCTTCTGGAGGTTTGGGGTGGGTGGTGGGAAAAGAGGCAGATTGCAAATTAAAGAAAACAAGTGCACTAATCTAGCAAAGTTAGACACTAAAAAACAAACCTTGATGTCCTGCAGGAGGACTCTACCACCACGTTTATTCTGGAATGTGATCAGTTTCTCAGCATGTTCCTGTTCCTCATGGGACTGCTTCTTGAAGAACTCAGCAAAGTGATGCAGAGCAACATCATCCCGGTCAAAGTAAGAGAACTGTGGGAAGAGCAGAACACCTTAGGTCACTTAGTCTCAATAGAAAAGGATGTCACTCACAAATTGCATCAGGAGTGAGACAAATTTATTAGTTTTTCTAGGCCCAAAAGCCAGCTTGTGCTCATCCAGCTCCACACTAACTCAGATTCGCCAGCATCTGCAGTTCCATTAGTTGGGTGTTTCCTGGTTGAAACAAGCAGCAGCCCTGGTGGTGTCAGCCAGTTGACACATTCAATATGTGTCAAATGAATTAACAAAGCCTGGCATCTACTTTCATGAAGATCTCTATTGCACCCATCTGTCCTGGAGACAAGCTTTAATTGCACTGAAGTATGGACAATTTTCTTGCCAAGGAAAAAACACCCATACTTCAGGAATCACAAGATGGTGATCATTTCACTTGGCAGGAAGTTAGTTTGGAATGTGCTAGCCAATTTGTACAATGCATTGATGCACTTGAGGGAAGCATTAAGTGTTAGAGACAACCATAGACAGACACTGAAGTACACCAGTTTCACATTGGTGAAAACAAGGACTCAGTAGCAACATTCTCAGCAGGACCTCCTAAAAAAGGAAGATCAGGAAGGAGTTGCACACCAGGCACAGCCCCCACCCATTGAGTAACATTGCCCAATAAGGAAATTCTATGCAGAAGCTAAAGCTTTTAAAGTATGAAGCTTCTCAATTACAGCACAGCTGCAACAAAGTATAGTCCATTCAATCCAGTGAAATTTTCTGGGAAGTGAAAAACCTCTCACTCCACAAACATTCAGAGCTCCAAGGGGCAAAAACCAGGCCAAAACCATTTTCTTGGTGTGACAAAGCACAAAAAAAACACAACAACACAAGCCTCACCATGGAGAGGTAAACATAGGAGGAATAGAGCTCCAGGTTGATCTGCTTGTTAACAGCATCCTCACAGTCCTTGTGGTAGTTCTGACATACTTGGGAAACCATCTTCACTTTTCCTATTCAGTATTAGCTAGACAACTCTGGAACAGACCCTTTTTCTCATAAGGTCTTGCATTTATACTCCTGGGAACAATCTGCACTCAATCAGAGAATGACATCATCAATGACAATTGACAATCTCTGACAGCCAATCAGGAATCTCCATGAATCCAGGCACCAATGAACAAAGGAGAAGGGGCCGTGGGGTGGAGCTGAGACCCAGAGCCATTCAGAGATTTGGAACAAAGAGACATTTTGGCATAATTGATCCTGTACATGCCCTAAACTAGCTGTTCTTTTTTTGCTTTTAGATAGAGAGATAGGAATGATTAGAGCGAAAAAAAAATTATTCCAATGACACTGTTTTTTCCTAATTTGACCTAATTTGGTTCTTTTGCCTCATGTGGCTGTGACCTCTCTGAGCCCATAGATCAAAGTCAAAGTGGTTAAGTCCTGGATGAGCTGATGCAATTTGTCCCCTTGCATCAAAGTTCTGTTTGTTGGTTGGATGCAGCTGTACTCAATCTTTGGGCAAACAATATTGGACGATATGTGGTCAGTTTACAGCCATCGTCTGATGTGAGGCTTGATCTTGGCAAAGTGTTTTACCTGATGTAGCAATGCTTATGGTATGTCCTAACATAGAACATAGAACATTACAGCACAGTACAGGCCCTTCGGCCCTCGATGTTGTGCCGACCTGTCGTACCAATCTGAAGACCACCTAACCTACACTATTCCATGTACGTCCATATGCTTGTCCATCCTGTAACAGAATGACCTCAACGCAGTTGTTGTGGTATTAAGTAAATCCAACAGCTCGCTATTTTATGTAAACATGACATTTAGAAGCACATAAGTATCTGGGCTACATAGCACAGAAGTGCTTCAAGTAGAGCGTCATGCTTGAGGTGATCCTCAGTAAGCTGGACTCTGAGACCTTTATACCCTCGGGTCATGTTCCATGATACAATGGTGACGTCTTAAGCATGTCTCTTCAAGGTGTACTGACTGTGAGCCATGACACAACAGTATGCTCCATTTAGGTTGGTATCGAATCTTTGTCTAGTGTTGTGGTGGAACATCACCGGAAGGCTAATGAGAAGATCCTCATTTTAAATAAGAAGAGTTTTAAATAAGATGTAGCTTATTGCATAACAACAAAAATTGTTTCAGTGAAGAAGACAAGGCTGTCCCCTTCACGATACAGGACTGTTCAGCCATTCCCCGCACAAATCCTGTGACATCGTTAGATTAGATAGAGCTTAATGTGGGGTTCAGCATTTAATCTTTCAGAACCATTACTGTCTACAACATCTCCTTCCAAGATTTTATCCCATAACGTACCGTTATGCATTCTCAAATATAATAACAATGAACATGACTCCATCTCTTCTCAATATCTCTCTTCACAAACCCAGGCAATCTGGAACTTTCATTTAGCTTTCAGAAAGCAATCTCCTCCAATGTGGAGGATGAGCAGGACTTTGGCTTGAGGACTGCTGACCTTGATTCTGATCATGGCCCTGAATGGTGCCTGCGGTCTCCTTCCACCGAGGACCTTTTTATCCCTTTGCAGATTTTTGTCATCTAAACTATCTTTAGTGTTGATAGGATTGGAAAACATTGCTGCTAAGATGCTGCTGTGGCTTTAACTGGTGTGTTTTGTCCTGGTTCCTCTTAAAGAGACATTGGGGAACAGGGGATGAGCAGTCTATGAGTAGATAAACAACTCTTGAAGTTTTAGGTAACGCAATGTGGAGCTGGAGGAGCACAGCAGGCCAGGCAGCATCAGAGGAGCAGGAAAGTCAACATTTTGGGCCAGGACCCTTCGTCTGAAATGGGGAGGAAGGGAGCTGGAAACAAATAGAGAGAGAGGAGGGATGGGGCAGGGGAAGGAAGGTGGGATGGTGATAGGTGAGCATAGTTAGGGAGTGGTGGGGATTGGTCAGTGAGGTGGGAGGAGCAGATAGGTTGGAGAAAAGGTGGACAGGTTGTGTCAGGTCAAGGAGGCGGGGATGAGAGGGAGGGTTGGTCATGGAATTAGGGAGGGGGTGAGGAGATTTTGAAACTGGCACAGTCCTTTTGGTAAACTGGTAAAGTGCTCCTCCAGCTGTGTTATCACTGACTCCAGCATCAGCAGTTCTTACTCTCTCTCTGTGAAGCTTTAAGTGTTTGTTTTAAAGTTGAAACAATAGAACAACTGAACAGATATGGTCAAGCTCTTGCCCAAAGGACCAGGGATTTTTGCAGCAGTTGCTGTAACAGGCTCATCAAGGTGAGAAACAGTTAGCATTGTGAAAAGCTGTCACATCTCTCTTTGCAGCAGTTAAACACTGGAGTTCTCTCTCTCTCTCTCTCTCTCTCTCTCTCTCTCTCACTCTCTCTCTCAGAATTATCTTTTGATGTTCTTTCCTCATGGATCGGAGAACTGCATGTGAGACAATCCAGGTCATGAATTTTCCTTTTGCCAAGTGTGTGTTTATGGGATGTTGCTATATTGGATAGGGTTATTTAATAATAGTAACTATATCTATTATTTTCTGAAGCATTCTAACAGAGTTTGATCAAAGCTAGTTCTCTTCTTCATTTTTTTCTTTTGTTTTATTTTAACTACATTGTATGAATAAACTGTTTTGCTTAACATCAAGTAGTTTGGCCAAACAAATTACATTTGAAACACAGCAACTGACATTTACCTTTACAATCAGAAAATGTTAGGGCTGAGTCTACTTTCTTGAAGCATTTTGATGGGTCTGGTCTGGTCCATAATACTGCGAATGCTACATAGTCACAAATCCCTATCGTAGTGACAGTATGAAACAATTCTCTGATAATTAACCTTATTAATCCCAGTAGTTTCTCTATTTCTGGAATTCCGTAATGAGCCCAGAAAGCTGAATGACTTCTTGTACTGGATGTCCAGCAGTTTCTTATTCAATGATTGACATTTCCTTGACCTGAGATTCCATAACAGGCTGCTCCTTGATCTGTTGTAGCCTTTCTTCAAAGATGCTTGGCATAATTGACTGTCATTCAATCTGTTCACTATCAATTGCAATTCCTTTACTATTTGAGTAATGTTTAAGTCAAGACCTTCATTCACAGTAAAGAGTGAGAATTCAATTGTGAAATGTGTGTACATTTTCTTCTTTATTTCTTTTACAGAGTTGCCCTTCAACTTAAGTGGTATGCCTCCTGGACCAAGTAGGTGCACTGTTGCAGGTTGCAAATACTATTTTTCACCCATAGTATATGATCTGATAATCCCGATCTTAACATTAACTCTGATATGGTCACACTTGCTGGCTTATCCATTGAAATGAATTGCCACTCACCAAAATGTATTGGTTGGATCATCAATTCCAACTGGGAATGTATTGGATGTTTCTTCATTTGCTAGTTGCTGTGGACTGTAGGTCATGAAATATCTTTGACCTTTGCTGCTGTGTATCTAATGATGCTGTACATCTTCTGGAAATAACTATCGTTTTACAGGCATATGTTTTTTTATTTAAATAGCTGGTCACTACTTGTGCCCATGAGGTTTCTTACCTTCACAACAATAACAAACTCTTAGTATCTGCTATGTAAACTATTCTTTGAAATGTCTTCTCACGTGTATCTTCTACCTTGAGTGCATAGATTCTGCAAATCTCATAACATAAGTTGATCTCCTCCCCCTTGTGGTGTTCTGGGATTATGCCCCACTCATCACCTGAATGGCTTTCCCCAATATCAAATTTTTGGACTGTAATAAGTCCGACAAAGGTTAATCAGTAATTCCAATAAAAATTCTGCCACTTGTAAATGGAAATTTAACTTTTCAATTCATGTGTCGGGATCAATAATGAGATTATCTATGGATTCGCCAAACGTTGATCTCATCTGTTCAATTTTCTTCTTTGAAGACTTTCTAAACTAGTTTTAAGGTGAAGGTCAATACTGAAATCTCATAGAATTTCACCAGAAATCTGTCCTCACAGATTACAGCCCAACAGAATAATGTAGGCCAATGAATGTAAATGAGAATTTATTTTTCAGCTTTTGATTTAGTATCTAGCTTGGAAGTTTGAATTCTATATTCGATTTGGCCGATCAAACTTAAAACTTTCTCGTAATATTATTTTTGCTCTTTGCTATAAGTAGGTTCTTTCTAGCCTCTGCATTTCTTTTAGCAGGTCTGAAGTGCTTTAACATTAAGTGTAGATTTCCTCCCTCTTGAAATTTGCCCTGAATTGACAGCTTGAACCAATACTTCACACAATTTGGATTGGCAAGACTGGGGACATGTCATTATATCTTGAGTCAATTAACCTAGATATGATGCTGTGAGGAGAGATACCACCACTATGTATAGTTGACCCACTTGAACAGAAAGTGTACTGTTTAATTTTACTTGATCTGATTGAAAAGGACAACGTGCAGTGAATGTCCAGTGGTCATAAGTGACTGTCCAAACTGAGAGACACCAGACTGGAGTTGGGAAACTTATTGATTATCCTTTACACTGGTTGAATTCTGTAACTTCTTGCACAGAAAAAAAATGGTGATAGATGTTTAAAACCACAAGCTAGTAAGAAGCATCTTTCTCCCACAAAAGTTTTTAATCCTACGATGAAATCAAAAGGCCTTGAACCCCGGAACCTTACTTCAGAAGTGGAAACACTTTGCGACATATGGCTAAAGGTAGATTGAGAAATTCTGCAGGTTTAACCAAGTCCTAAATGATCTCAGGCACTGGCTAGTTACAGCTGTAACCCCAACTTTTGCATCGAGAGGATGGAATGAAATAAATGGATACAAATAAAAAAATGGCATGGAAAAAGAGCGATTCTCATCTTGGTAAAGTTATCCAGTCATAAAGTGTGCCCACGGCAAACAGTTGCTGCTACTGCCTTGTTTAAAGACTGATTTTACAGAATGTGTTTAGGGTAAGGCAAGGTAAAATATTTAACGGAGTTATTTCCTATGGACTTTACAGAAAACAATCCACCTTGTCAAGGAATGGTACCAGCCTGCAGTTCCACAGGCACTCCAAGATAAGTGGAGGTCAGAAGGGCTCTGAAACACCTCACTGCTTCGATAAGACTACTTCTAAATGAAGAATCCTTACAGTCAGGAGACAGGCTATTCAGCTCACTGCATCCTCACCAACCATCCAAGGAGCATCCCACCCAGTACACCATCCCTATATTTCCCACCTTAGATACTTAGGGCAATTTAACCCGGCCAATGCGCCTCACCTGCATGTCTTTGGACTGTGGGAGGAAACCAGAGCACCCAGAGAAAACCCACACAAAGGAAGAATGTGTCTGTGTGTAGTTTGCACAGTCGCTTGAGGTTGGAATCAAACTCAGGTCCCTGGGGCTGTGAAGCAGCTACGCTAACCATGGAGGGAGTTAAGTTTCTTTCATGAGGGCGGTAGAATTTCTTCCTGGTCAACGAGGGATTGCATTCTAGCAGCTGGGACTCTGAACAAGTCAGATTGGTGGGGTGGGGGGGTAGTGGAGGCGGGGGGGGGGGGGAACAAGAAAAAAAAAACAGACCTATTTAGTGACTAGAAGTTAACTTTCTAAGGGGACCTGGGAAGGAGCATGGAAAGTATGCTTTAAAATAAACAGAGTAAGTGGTGAATCAGCATTGTTAACAATTTGTATCCACACGAGGCCAACCTGCTTATTCTAGGCTTGGCAGTCTTCCATGAGATTCTGTAACTGTTTGTGCTGTGTCCCTTTTATGCCATACAGCGCAGTTTGTGAAGCCAAGGCTAGTGAGCAACAATAACTGTTCACATCCAAGGGAATGGATTCAAACTGGGAATTGACATTGAATGTCAAGATCTGGGAGATATGCTGTTACACTAACTTGTGCCTCAATGTTGGTGCACAGATCCAATGCTCATGTTATGGCGTACAAATGAAGTCAAACAGGGAGGCCAAACCTTGTCCAATATTGAGTTTATTTACATTGTGTGATTAAAATCACAATACTATCCAGATCTGATACGCAAGGATATTGTCTCCATGTTGCACACAACAGCAGTTTGCTCCCTGTAGTCAGTTCAGTCGCTCTCCCCCAGGGTGAGCCTGTCAAACAGGTACTCTCCCATGCCATTATCAGGGGCTCCCAGTCTCTTCAGGTTGGTGATGTGATCTCCCAGCTTCTTGATCATCTTCACTTGCTCATCCAAGTAGTGCCTCTCCAGGAAGTCACCAGCTAGCAAAACAGATGGATATCTAATTAGAGACCAAGAGCAAAATAAAAGTTTCCTCAAGAGCTTCAATAGAAGCCACTTTTGAACAATAGATACACTCATCTGTGATTGAAGGCATTTTACAAGAAAATGTAATTGCTTTGATTGCAAGATAGTCACCCATGACCATAAGGGATCTCAAACAGGAATTCAATTTAAAGGACTACTGTCTGATCTCAAACAAGAACTCACATGAGGGTCCGTGTGGCCAGAGGCGAGTTTGTGCAGATCCAGCAGACTCTGGTTCACATCCTTCTCCATCTGCAGAGCTCTCTGCATTGCCTCCAGACCATTGCCCTACTCATCCTGCTCTGGCTTCTGGAAGGAGGGAAGTTCATTAACACATGGATTAAAATAAAACCATGTGAGGATTTTAAAAAGGAAAAATGAGGCATATTAATGTCCAGGGCTAGGGGAAAAAAAGCTAAGATCACCAAGTTAAACCTATTTCAAAATCCTTAAAAGGATAAGAGGAAAGCAAAAGGAACCGAGGCAGAAAGGCCACTCATTCTATTGAGCCCAACCTTGATGTCCTGCAGGAGGACTCGGCCTCCACGTTTATTCTGGAATGCCATCAGTTTCTCAGCATGTTCCCGTTCCTCATGGGACTGCTCCTTGAAGAACTGAGCAAAGTGACGCAGGGCAACGTCATCCCGGTCAAAGTAGAAGGACTGTGGGAAGAGAATTGAAGTGATGAGCCTGTATGTATTTGTAGATTGTATTTACCCCCACGTAGCAAATTCATCTAAATACAAAAAGTTAACTGTCAAACAACATTGACACTCATTCCTACCCTTCATTGCAAGTCCAAATCTAGACTGGGATTATGCCACGTGCCTAGAATATGCACTTGCAAAAGCTCCTAGACGCCATCACTTTGGTGTTCGTTTATCTGTCCATTCAAGCAAATTGAAAGTTAGCAAATAGGAGCTTCTTTGCATGGCCCTGATAAGTTTAAAATCAGTGTGACTGAAAGTCACTGGGAACATGTCTGCGTAAGTTTAAAATCAGTGTGACTGAAAGTCACTGGGAACATGTCTGCGTAAGTTTAAAATCAGTGTGACTGAAAGTCACTGGGAACATGTCTGCGTCAGTTTAAAATCAGTGTGACTGAAAGTCACTGGGAACATGTCTGCGTAAGTTTAAAATCAGTGTGACTGAAAGTCACTGGGAACATGTCTGCGTCAGTTTAAAATCAGTGTGACTGAAAGTCACTGGGAACATGTCTGCGTCAGTTTAAAATCAGTATGACTGAAAGTCATTGGGAACATGTCTGCGTAAGTTTAAAATCAGTGTGACTGAAAGTCACTGGATTACAGCATCATCATACAGACCATACTACAGACAAATTAGGGTCTGAAACTCAGGCATAATTGGATATTAACCCAACAGAAAGCAATTTGTTCCACAAAGCACTTTCAGATATTCCAATATAGTGGAGGTGGATTCCTTTTGTGCTTTTAAAGCCAGCATTGGTCAGAACTGAGAACAGAGTGGAGTTAGACAGAAGGAATAAGGTAACAGCAATCTGCCAACATTTCACTTCAGCACCCCACTGAGAAGTTTCTAATCCCAATAGAGAAAGTTAGAACATAGACCATCCCACCCAGACCCATCTCCCACCCTATAACCCTGCATGTTGCATGGACAATCCACCTCATCTGAACATCTTTGGAGAGCAGGAGGAAATCCACAGACATTAAGGCAGGTATGGGAGTAATATACAAAAAATACACAGACACCAAACTCAGAATCAAACTCAGGCACCTGGGTCTGAGAGACAACAATGCTAACCCCTGAGTCACCGTATCACCCCAATTAGGGGCAAATTGGGAGGGGGGGGGCGGGAGATCCAGATGATATACAAGTGGTTTTTTTCCATTATGCCTCAACAGAAGACAGCTGCTGCCAGGTACAGTTTATTTACTATTACCCTGTATTTCACTCTAGAAACACTCCATAAAGACTTGCCCTTACACCCCATCCCAAGAAACAGCGTCAAGAGAACTTCAATCCATTGAAATCACAACATTTCAGAAAACAGCAAAGATCACCACACTCATCATGGAGAGATAAACATAGGAGGAATAGAGCTCCAGGTTGATCTGCTTGTTAACAGCATCCTCACAGTCCTTGTGGTAGTTCTGACACACTTGGGAGGCCATCTTCACTATTCCTGCTCACTATCACCAAGACAACTCTAAAACTGAGCCTCTCTCCCACAAGCTCTTGTGTTTATACTCCTGGGGCCATCCTTCACCCAACCAGGGATTGAAAACAGCCACGATGACTGACAATCCCTGATAGCCAATGAGGAATCTCCATCAATCTAGTCACCAATGAATAAAGGAGAGTCCAAAGTGGCTGTGGAGGTGGGACTGGGAGCCAGAGATTAAGAATACAGTGAGATTTGGGAGTTTAATCTCAGTCATAACCACTGATTTAGCTCAATGGAACATATTGAGATTCAAAAGTATCTAAGATTCTGGAACCATAACTTTGAATTTTGACATTTGGTTCATGTTGAAGTTATTTCAGAGTCTGCAAGTGTCTCCCTGTTTAACCCTGCCAAACCACATCTTTGAATTTCTGGACAACTTGTTACTTTTGCTGGAGCAGCTTTCATAACCTGATCAAGTTTGTCACTTGAGGAGCTTTGGACATGCTACAAAACTCTAAGGAACGAAGTTGTCTTGAATCCAATTTAAATAATAGAAGCAGCCTGAATGGGTGGGGTCAAGCTCCCTAGAACAAGGGTTTTTAGTTTCTGATTTTTTTCCATGGTAGTTGCTACTGGGGTCTTGAGCTGAATGTGGAAGCTGTTTTTCCTCTCTTTGTTGCAGCTAAAAGCTGAGGTTTCACTTCCTGCTGCTAGAGGTACCTGTGAGACAATCTGTTTCACTGAATTAGTCTTTGCCAAGGGTGTGTTTACAGGATTTTACTATATGGAAACAGTTACTGTTTCTAAACAGTTAAATAATCTATTCTTTCTGTTAAGTTTTCCAGTAGAGCTAAGTTATTCCAATTTCTTCTTTCTTTTGTTGTATTTTAAATATAGTATATTGATAAAGTGTTTTGCTTCAAGACTAGTAGCATTACTGATAAAATTGCAGCTGGAATGCATTGCCGGGCATTTGCTGTTAAAATAAGAAATATTAGCGTTTAGGCCATTGTCTTAACATATTTCAAGGGGGTTTGGCCTGGTCCATACCATGTACATGTCCAACATATACCTGAAAGTCACTATTTAATCTGGTTCTGCTGTTGGTTCAGGTTGTGAGCTCTAGAACTTAACAACTTGCCTCGACCTGTGGTTCTTGTGTATCAGCACTGTTCCTCATGAATCTCCCATGTTAATGTCTGGATTAATCGTAGCAGTTCAATTCCTGGATGAGGGGATGAGAACTGTTCCCTTGAGGTTAAACGCTGGGTTCAGTGGGATGCAACAAAGAGGGGCGTCTGAGTGACCAATCCTCATCCAGGCACTGGCCTCTTGGGAGAGATACCACCTACTGACCCACCAAACAGAAAATATATCGCGGAATTTATAACCATCCCTGTCAGAGGGCAGTCTGCACATTTAGACTCCTGGGGCACATTATGTTCAAGGACTGGCAGAGCTTGGATGTTAAAAAGGACAACAAAAGTTTGGCCAGTGCCAACCAGCCATGCAGAAGGAATGCTGGAAAAATTGAGAAACCAAAGATTGACCAGGCTCTGATGGCTTTTTTTCAGCAGAAGGCAGCGCCATGGAGCCATACAGCACAGAAACAGACCCTTCGGCTTAACTTGGCAAAGTGTTCCAAACTAAAGTAATCCCATTTGTCTGCGTGTGGCCCATGTCCCTTTAAACCTTTTCTATGTATGACGCTGTCCAAATGTCTTTGAAATATCACAACTGTACCTGCATCTGCCACTCCCTCTGGCAGTTCATTCCACACACGAAACAGCCCCTCTGTGAAACAATTGCCCCTCCGATCCCTTTTAAATCTTTCTCCTCTCACCTTAAAAATATACCTTTTATTTTTGAGCTTGCCTGCCCTGGGGCGGGGGGGGGGGGGGTTAAAAACCTTTGTTATTACCTTATTCATGACCCTCATGATTTTATGAGCTTCCCCTACTCCAGTGAAAAAAAGGCCCAACCTATCATAACTCAGACCTTCCAGTCCCAGCAAGTCTTTTCTGAACACTTTCCAGTTTAATAATATCCTTCCACTCAGTGCGACCAGAATGGTAAAGGGTACTCCAAGACCCCCTCACCAATACACCAACTCCTATACTCAGTTGATCTGAGCAACGAAGGCAAGTGTGCTGACTGCTTTCTTAAATATGCCATCTACCTGTGACACAGCTTTCAATGAATTGCGTACCTGAAACCATGGCCTCTGTTTAACTACATGACCCAGGGCATCCTGTAACAACAGATATTTCTGCTAGGGAACCAGCATGCTAGCAAAAGCTCCGAGATAGAGTTTTAGTTATTCTCTAGTGGAAGCTTTGAGAAGAACACCAGTCACTGAGTGAAACTTTCCAACAGAAAGATTTTCCTTTGAAATAAGAATTGAGGAAGATCCTCAGTCCTGCGTGCCTGTAGATGACTCATAATCCAAGGATTGAATGAAAGGCTTGCAACCATCTGTCAAAACTGATTGACAAACTCTCTTCAATGTATCCCTCAGATATATCTAAGCATGTGAATTACGATCAAAGATTGGTCTTAAATTAGAGAGATTGCAATATTTAGCTTTACTCTGCTAAAATTACACACCAATTTAAAATTTAAGCAAGTTAATTTAGTTATCTGATTTTCTTTTAACCAGGTTTTACAAACTTTTTTAAAACCAAACATTTGGACAAATGAGGATCTTAGAATGTTTTCATTTTATTGGTTGAGTCCAGGTTTAGGGAGGCTGATTTGGTTTGACCTATTATTCCAACCCCCCCAAAATAACAATGCTCAGCCTCATTGAAGGTATGGTTACTGGCTTTTCGGGGGGTTGGGGGCGGGGAGAAAGAAACCAAACATCTACTGCTTGACCTTTCCCCAAGGGTGAAAAAAAAACTTTAAATCTACTGGACCAGATCAGGGAATTGGACTGGAGAATTGTCCTTTCACTGAGGATGTTAATAATATCTGTTGTTTTGGAGGTGCAAAAATCAGTTCTTACCATGACTGAACAGGATTGAAATGGTATGCTTTTGCAGCATCTTAGCTCAGCTCCTAAATCTAGACAGCAACTGATTTCTGTGTACAGACCAGATATGTGGGGTTGGGGTGGGTGAGGTGGAGAAGGAGAAAGGGGGCACTGTTCTCAGGACACAGGTTCACAGATCATTTACCATTTAGCACTGGGAGCTTACCAGAATTCCAAAAAGGAGTTAAGAAGCCATTCAGGTTGAGCGATGTCTCCTTGTCAGTATACATTTCCATTTAGCATGGTAGAAAATTCATCCATCAAATCACCACCCATTTTTAAACTTGAAAACTATCCTCTAGTGCAACAAACTGCTTAGAGGCAGAGGTTAAGAAGCCAATGTTTGTCCAAATTGGACATAGTGTCACCTCCCTGCACTGTTCAGGCAGCTAGGCTCCAACAGCTCCCTCCTTGTCTAGGGCTGCCATTTAAGAGGTGCAGTGACATGACCATTTGGACAAACCAATCAGCTTTGGGGAGGAGTTTAGGTCACATACAATGCATGGAGGGTAGTAGAAAAACACTTGCTTCAGAGCCATACCAGAACATTGCACCATTGTCACATTTTGGTGATCATTGCATGGTACAGTCAAGCTTTGGGTTCAATTAAGTACAAAACATCTAGAAAGCTGAAAGTATTGAATCAGAATCCCTACACAGTGTAGAAACAGGCCTTTTGACTCCAAATCCACACCACCCTGTGTATCCCACCCAGACACCATCCCCTATAACCCAACTATTCAGCACATCCTTGGGACACAGTGGGGCAGTTTACCAGCCTAGACAGGACATCTTTAGACTGTGAGAGGTAACCAAGAGCACCTGCAAGGAAATCTAAACAGACATGGAGTGTGTGTGCAAAGTCCACATTGACAGTTAAAGCGTGGAATTAAGCCAGCCCCTGGCACTGAGGCCATAGTGCTAAGCACTGAGCCACCATGCTTCGATCAGAAAGTAGTACTTGAGCCAGGAGACAGAATCCAGTCCAATATGGAGCAGATTTATTATTGCACATTTTTACAATAGAACCAGGTGTCACTATGCACATCACAAGCCATACTCCATATACCTCAGTTACACATTTCATGGTAATAAATACAAGCAGCTTGCTCCCTGCTGGCAGTTCAGTCACTCTCCCCCAGGGTGAGCCTGTCAAACAGGTACTCTCCCATGCCATTGTCAGGGGCTCCCAGTCTCTTCAGGTTGGTGATGTGATCTCCCAGCTTCTTGATCATCTTCACTTGCTCATCCAAGTAGTGCCGCTCCAGGAAGTCACACAGCTGGAAAGCAGAAGTTCTTGGACAAGGCATTTTCTCACAGCTTTTCTTTCTCTTTCCACCCCCACCCCCCGACAAAAAAGTCGGGTGCAGAGCTGGATAGATGCAAGGCATTGGCTTTTTGTACAAGGGTAGGGCTTTTGCTAGTGTCGTCAAACAGTGGGACCTAGGTGTCAAGGCAGTTCTCCAAAGCTGATGTCTCACATCGTGGCTACATAAGGTGTTCTGCACACTTGCAGTCATTGCTCAGTCCTTGGTGCATGGAGTTGGAATGTTATTGTGAAGTTGTATAGGGCATCAATGAAGCCCTCTTTTGGAAGAGGAGTTCTGGTCACCCAGATATACATTTGAAGAGGTGAGGAGAGCAAGATTAAGACAGGTGTAAATATTTTTACAGCAGGTGATTCATGTGCCCTAAGCTTCCTGAGGAAGTGGAAAATGTAGGTACAATTAAAACACTAAGTGGATACATGAAGAGTAACATGGCCTAGGAGCAGACAGGTATAAACTAGTTTTGTTTGGCATTGGCTGGAACGTGTTTCCATGCCATATGAAAAGTGAAATACACCAATACCATACAGTTGCAGAAGTTACAGGGATCTTCCCTGTCTCCCTTAAGTGAAAGTCAGGGAGGCAACAACATGTCATGACCCAACAAAAATACCACTAAAACATTGCTAACTCACATGAGGGTCCATGTGGCCAGAGGCGAGTTTGTGCAGATCCAGCAGACTCTGGTTCACATCCTTCTCCATCTGCAGAGCTCTCTGCATTGCTTCCAGACCATTGCCCCACTCATCCTGCTCTGGCTTCTGATGGTGGTACAGAAAAGGGGGGGTCACTTTCTTAGTGAATGTTCAACCCAGGAAGAGCACAAGAGAAAGAGGGGCTACAGGGCATCAGCTTAGAATGGCCATAACCCAACAGTTAATTACTTCAAATCCATATGGAATGAGTTACTTATAATTTAGTAGGATAAAAGACAGAATTAAACCCAACCTTGATGTCCTGCAGGAGGACACGGCCTCCACGTTTATTCTGGAATGCCATCAGTTTCTCAGCATGTTCCTGCTCCTCATGGGACTGCTCCTTGAAGAACTCAGCAAAGTGACACAGGGCAACATCATCCTGGTCAAAGTAAGAGACCTGCAGGAAGAAAATGGAAGAGAAGGTTATGTCTATTTTATGGTTTTCTTCTTCAAAACACTTAAATGCCACAAGTGTCATGTACATTTTTTCTTCCCTCAAATCAATCTTCATTGGGGGTATGGCATACCCTCAGAACATAAGCAGAGACAGTTCCTACAGCTCATTTAGGAGGGAACACCAATCTGTCCATTGACTTGGATTGAGTGTCAGAATTGGAGCTTCTTCCTATTATGTTGGGGGGACCATTTTCACCTCCAGCATGACCAAAGGTAAATGGACCCATACATTAGCAGAAAGACCATACTGTACACAAATGGATCATAACACAAAGAAAGAAGTTGGTGGCTACAAAGCACATCAGAATGTTCCAATATAGTGAAAAGAACACAACATTCTGTCAAGCAAGTTAGCTAGAATCAAATACATCTCTGCAGCCTGATAGAAAATGTAGCTAGACAGAGGGGATACACTAGTTGGAACCTGCCACCTTGACACTTCATCCTACTGGCAAAGGCTTTAAATCCAGCCAGACCCACCACCCCTACCCTTTAACCTTATGTACCCTAGGTCTCATCCAGCTGTCCCATATTTTGCTCAGGTCTCCTCCCATTGAACCTAGAGGACACAAAAATGTCAAACTTGAGATTAGAGTCACAAGGATGGAATCAAATCTGACTCCCTGGCACCACAAGGCACCATATAACTCCTGACTGAGTCTATTGAAAAGAGACTAGATAGTTGAATTATTTCCTCATTAACCTTCAATAGAGGGCAGCTCCTACCAACAGGAGATTATTCAGCATCAGTTTATATTTCACTGTACAGACTTGCCCCAACACCTCAGATAGGAAATCAAGAGAAATACAATTTAAAGCCAATTCATTGAAATCACAACATTTCAGAGGCAGCTCCAAGGAACACAAGCCTCACCATGGAGAGGTAAACATAGGAGGAATAGAGCTCCAGGTTGATCTGTTTGTTAACAGCATCCTCACAGTCCTTGTGGTAGTTCTGACACACTTGGGAAACCATCTTCACTATAACCAAGACCACTCCAAAACTGAGCTTTCAGGCCATGAGCTCTTGTATTTATACTTCTGGGAACATGCTGCACTCAACAGGGAATGACATCACCAATGATGATTGACAATCTCTGACAGCCACTGAGGAATCGCCATCAATCTAGGCACCAATGAACAAAGGAGAGTCTAAAGGGGCTGGGGGAAGGGACTGAGCTTGAGAGCCAATCAGAGATTCAGAATACAGAGAGGTTTCAAAGTTTAATCCCAATCATGTCATTGAATTTGGCCCAATTGATTGTATTGAGATTTAAAAGTGTCTCAGATTCTGGAACCCCAACTTTGAATTTTGACACCTCGTTCATTTTGAAGGAGTTTCAGAATCGGCAAGTGTTTAATCATCAGGAACCACATCTTTGAATTTGGTGATAATTTGTTACTTTTGCTGGAGCAGCTTTACATAACCTGGTCAAGTTTGTTTCTCCTGAGGAGATTTGGAGCTGACACAACACTCAAAGGAATGAAGTTGTCTTGAATTCAAGCTGAATTTGCAAACCAGCCATTGGATAGAGAAATGAAAATGTGAGAATGGGAGTGAGTGAACGCGACTGAATCCTGTGTCATTCAGACACTCATCTCCCATTGGCTGAAGCTGGTCTTTTCCTGCCATCAATGTTGGTTTTTTTTAATTAGTCCTTCACTGGTGAACTTTCAACATTGCTGAGGAATGTTTGAGTCTGATTGGAAAGGATGCAAATTTTCTCAAGCTGTTTGACTCAACATTGATTCATAGACTCAGATAAGGCCATTTATCCCATGTGCCTGTGCCAGCTGTGAATTAACTCGGCAGTTTCAATCCATTTGCCCACTTCTACCATATTTCCTTTCGTGTATGTGACAATTGTACATCTGTAAGTAATGTATTTTTGTCCTGGGTTTATGTTTTAAAGAGAAATGTTAAGGCAGAGGTACTGAGTAATCTATTTGTGTTCAATAAAGTAAACAGCTTGTGAGGTAATGGTTTTCTTTTTAAATTGGAACAATAGACGCAGCCTGAACGGGTGGACTCAAGCTGCCCCAGAGCCAACGTTTTTAAGTTAGTAAGTTTTCAGTGGCAGTTGCTGCTGGGGTCTTGAAGCCAGATGTGGAAGCTGCTTTTCCTCTCTCTGTTACAGCTACAAGCTGGGAGTTCTCCTCTGGCCGTTAGAATTGCATGTGAGACAATCTATTCACTGAATCTGCCATTGCCAAGGGCGTGTTTATGGGCTATTATATACTGGAACAGTTAATTATTAACAATTAAATACTCTATTATTCTGATAATTTTCTCAACAGGTAAGCTTTCCAACTTCTTCTTTCTTTTGTTGTATTTTAACTACAGTTTATGAATAAAGTGTGTTTTACATCAAGCCTGGTATTTTGACTAATCAAATTGCATCTGGCACACAATGTCTGGAATTTGCCATTAATATGAGAAAATGCTAAAGTGCAGGCTATCATAGAAACATTGAAAGTAGATGCAATGTGATCCTGGCTGATCATGCAATCTCAGTACCCTGTTCCCATTTTTTCTCCATACCCCTTGATCCCTTTAGCCTTAAGGGCCCTGTCCAGCTCCCTTTTGAAGAAATCTAACAAACTGAACCCAACTGCTTTCTGTGGGGGTGAATTCCACAGGTTCACAACTCTGAGAGAGGAAATTCTTCCTCATTTTACTCCTGAGTGGCCTTTCCTTTATTCTTAGACTATAAACCCTCGTTCTTGACCTCTCAAACATTGGGAACATTCTTCCTGCATCTACCCTGTCCAGTGTCAACAGGATTTTATATGTTTCAATGAAATCCCCCTCCGTCTTCTAAATCCCAGTGAGTACAAGCCCATTCCTCATATGTCAATCCTGCCTACCCAGGAATCAGACTGGAGAATCTTTGTTGGATTCCTTCAAGAGTAAGAACTTCCTTCCTCAGACCAGGAAACCAAAACTGCACACAGTACTCAAGGTGTGGCCCCACTAAGGCCCTGTGTGACAGCAGCAAGTCACCCTTGTTCCGATATTCAAATCCTCTTGCTGTGAAGGCTGGCATGCCATTGGCTTTCCTCATTGCCTGCTGTACCTGCATGCCAACCTTCGGTGACTGTTCCACCATTCTCTTTGAATATGTTAAGGGGGTTTGGTCTGATCCATAACGTGTGCATATCTGACATCTTCATGAAAGCTACTATTTAATCTGCTTCTGCCATTGTCTCAGATTATGAACTCTAGAACTTAACAACCTGGCTCTCCCTGTGGTTCTTTTGCATCAATACTGTTCCTCATGAAAATCTCCCATGTTAACATCTGGATTAATCAGAGACATTCAGTTCCTGGATGTGGGGATGCAAACTGTTGCCTTGGGATTAATCTCTGCGATCAGTGGGAAGTGACAGAGAGGGGTGCCTGGAGCTACCAATCCCCATTCAGGCACTGGCCTCTTGGGAGAGATGCCACTAA
This sequence comes from Stegostoma tigrinum, assembly GCF_030684315.1. NCBI lineage: Eukaryota > Metazoa > Chordata > Chondrichthyes > Orectolobiformes > Stegostomatidae > Stegostoma > Stegostoma tigrinum. The sequence goes on along the minus strand of NC_081391.1, from coordinate 20,615,273 downwards.
TTGACCCACCCAAACTGAAAATATATCCATAAATTTCCCCCATCCCTGTCAAAAATGAGCCGAAAGACACAGAATGCCCTGTCGTCATAGAAGGCTATGTTCGCAATACTGGACATCACGTAGTCACTCAGTGCTGTTGGATTGGTCACTGTTTTTAATGTTTCTCATCTTGGGGTGAAACTGTGAGTTGAAGTTAAGAATTAAACAGCAGACTTTGAGTATCAGCTTGTTTTAATAAACAAATAGGAAAGAAAAGATAAACTGATATGTCTTTATGGTAAGTAGCCTCGAAAGTTGATTGCTGTTTGAAGATTGGTCAAAGATTTGGGCTTCAGATCGAAATGACAGGTCGGCACAACATCGAGGGCCGAAGGGCCTGTACTGTGCCGTAATGTTCTATGTTCTATGTTCTATGTAAAGAGCAGTCTGGATGGTGACACACTTGGGGCACAAGGCCTGGCAGCTGCTTGGATGTTGAAAAAGGCAATCGAAGGGGGAGACAGTGTTGACTGCTCAAGCAGAGAGAACTTTGGGGAAAGGAGAAAGCAAAAATTGATCAGGGTCTGACTGGCTTTTGTTTGGCAGAAGGCAGCGTCATGGAGTCGTACAGCTCAGAAACAGACCCTTCGGTCTAACTCGTCCATGCTGATCAAGTTTCACAAAACTAAACTGGCCCCATTTGCCTGCTCTTAGCCCAAATCCCTCAAACTTTTCTATTGACGTACTTGTCCAAATGTCTATTAAATTTTGTAACTGTACATGGATCTACAATTTTCTGGCAGTTCATTCCACATGCGAACCACTCTCTGTATGAAAAGGTCACCCCTTTTAAATCTTTCTCCTCTCACTTAAGAATATGTTGTCTGGTGTTGAACTCGCCCTCCAACCCCCTTGTCGGGAAAGGACCTGTGCTATTCACTTTATCTATGTCCTACAGGATTTTATTAATGTCTATTAGGCCACCCCTCAACCTCCTACACTCCTGTGAAAGAAGTCACAGCTTCTCTAGACCCCTTTCCAATTTAATAATATCCTTCCTATAACACGGTGACCAGAACCGGACAGAGTATGCCAAAACTAGTCGTATCAACGCCCTCTCGAATCACATCATGGCTTCCCAACTCGTACACTCACTGGTCTGAGGAATGAATGTGCTTGTACTAAATGCTGTCTTTACCACCCTGTCTACATGTGGTGCTGCTTTCAATGAACTGTGTACCTGAAACTGGGGCCTCTCTCGCCAGCAACATTTCCCAGGACACTATCTATCATTGACAGGATAGGTTCTGCCCTTGTTTGTCTGACCATAATGCAACACCTCACATTTGTTTAAATTAAACTCCACCAGTCCAAGTGATCGAGATCCCTTTGCAGTCTTGGGCAACCTTCTTCACTATGTAATATACCACCAATTTTGCAATCACCTGCAAACTTGCTGACCATGCTTCTTAAATTCTAATCCGAATTGTTTTAAATAAATGACAATCAACAGTGAACCCAGCACCGAGCCCTATGGAACATCACTGATCACAGGCATCCAGTATGAAAACATTTCTTTACCACCACCCGCTCTCAGTCTTACCGTCAAACAAAGTTTGTAACCAATTGGCAAGCTCTCCTTGACATGTAACTTTACTAATCAGTCTATCACAGGCAACCATGTCAAATGCTTCACAAACGTCATGTAGACAATATATACCACCCTACCCTCATCTCTCTCTTTGGTCATGTCCTTAAAAAGGACCATCAAGTTTGAGAGACATGGTATCTCACACACAAAGCTTTGCCGACCATACACAATCTCTTCTTGCATCTTCAAATGCACATAAAACCTCTCTCAAACCCCTCCAACAACCTCTCCATCACTAGCACCAAACCAACGCATCTATATTTGTCAGGCTCCTCCTTACAGCCTTTATACTAATAAAGGCAAACGTTAGCCACTCTCCAGTCCTCTCGTTCCTCACTCATGGTTGTACATGATCCAGGTATCTGTTAGTGGCCAGTGAAAGCTAGAGGGTGGAGCTTTAGTTACTTTCTAGTTTACACCCAGTTATCAAATTATTGGAAGCTCTGAGAAGAAGAGCCCCAGTCTATCAGACACGTAGTAAAAGTCTCCAACAGAATCTTTTTGCATTGGCTGCAGAATTCAAGCAAGGTACATCTGGCGAATGATTCATTAGTCAAGATTACATGAAGGTTTTGCACCAAGCTTTTAAAACTGCCGAAGTTAACTGACCAGTTGATCAACTTAACTGTTTCTGTTCATGAAAGAATAGGTTAGGACTCAAGATTGGTTTAAATCAGAGACATTAAATCACTGTCCTTAGCTTTGCTCGGCTATTACAATATTAATGAAGTATCTTGCTTAAGCCTTAGATTTGGTGCCTGATTTACTTCTAACCAGGCTTTAAGACATAACATCTGGGCAACAAGGGTGGTAGAATGTTTTAGTTTTATATATCATGACATAGGGAAGCTGATTTGGTTTGACTTACTATCCCAACGTCACCCACATCAGAGACCTCTGGTTAAAATTGTATCAGAGATAATGGGAACAAAAACACTTTTGTGCTCCTAAGATGCTGCTTGACCTGCTGTGTTCATCCAGCTCCATGCCTGGTGATTTCAAAAGCCTCTGGTCACTGGCTCTGCAGAAAAATAAATCGTAAATGGAGCAGTTTTTGTAAGGTGTGTTCAGGAGGGTTTCCTAACGCAGTACGTTGACAGGCCGACGAGGGGAGAGGCCATTCTAGACTTGGTGCTCGGAAACGAGCCGGGGCAGGTATCAGATCTTGTGGTGGGAGAGCATTTTGGTGATAGTGACCATAACTGCCTCAGATTCTACATAGCTATGGAGAAGGAGAGGATTAGGCAAAATGGGAGGATATTTAATTGGGGAAGAGGAAACTATGACGCGATTAGACATGAGTTAGGAAGCATGGACTGGGAGCAATTGTTCCATGGTAAGGGAACTATAGACATGTGGAGACTGTTTAAGGAACAGTTGTTGTGAGTGATGAGTAAATATGTCCCTCTGAGACAGGCAAGAAGGGGTAAGATAAAGGAACCTTGGATGACGAGAGCGGTGGAGCTTCTCGTCAAAAGGAAGAAGGTAGCTTCCATAAGGTGGAGGAAGCTAGGGTCAAGCTCAGCTCTAGAGGATTACAGGCAGGCGAGGAAAGAGCTCAAAAATGGTCTGAGGAGAGCCAGGAGGGGGCACGAGAAAGGCTTGGCAGAAGGAATCCGGGAAAACACAAAGGCATTTTACACTTATGTGAGGAATAAGAGAATGGTCAAAGAAAGAGTAGGGCCGATCAGGGATAGCATAGGGAACTTGTGTGTGGAGTCTGAGGAGGTAGGGGAAGCCCTAAATGAGTTTTTTGCTTCTGTCTTTACGAAACAAACAAAGTTTGTAGTGAATGAAACCTTTGAAGAGCAGGTGTGCATGCTGGAATGGATAGAGATAGAGGAAGCTGATGTGCTGAAAATTCTGTCAAACATTAAAATTGACAAGTCGCCAGGCCCGGACCAGATTTGTCCTCGGCTGCTTTGGGAAGCGAGAAATGTAATTGCTTCGCCACTTGCGAAGATCTTTGCATCCTCGCTCTTCACTGGAGTCGTACCTGAGGACTGGAGAGAGGCAAATGTAATTCCTCTCTTCAAGAAAGGAAATAGGGAAATCCCCGGCAATTACAGACCAGTAAGTCTCACGTCTGTTGTCTGCAAGGTGTTAGAAAGAATTCTGAGGGATAGGATTTATGACCATATGGAAGAGCATGGCTTGATCAAATACAGTCAACATGGCTTTGTGAGGGGTAGGTCATGCCTCACAAACCTTATTGAGTTCTTTGAGGATGTGACTAGAAAAGTTGATGAGGGTCGAGCTGTGGATGTGGTGTATATGGACTTCAGTAAGGCATTTGATAAGGTTCCCCATGGTAGGCTCATTCAGAAGGTCAAGAGGAATGGGATACAAGGGAACTTAGCTGCTTGGATACAGAATTGGCTGGCCAACAGAAGACAGCGAGTGGTAGTAGAAGGAAAATATTCTGCCTGGAAGTCAGTGGTGAGTGGGGTTCCACAGGGCTCTGTCCTTGGGCCTCTACTGTTTGTAATTTTTATTAATGACTTGGATGAGGGGATTGAAGGATGGGTCAGCAAGTTTGCAGATGACACAAAGGTCGGAGGTGTCATTTACAGTATAGACGGCTGTTGTAGGCTGCAGCGGGACATTGACAGGATGCAGAGATGGGCTGAGAGGTGGCAGATGGAGTTCAACCTGGATAAATGCGAGGTGATGCATTTTGGAAGGTCGAATTTGAAAGCTGAGTACAGGATTAAGGATAGGATTCTTGGCAGTGTGGAGGAGCAGAGGGATCTTGGTGTGCAGATACATAGATCCTTTAAAATGGCCACCCAAGTGGACAGGGTTGTTAAGAAAGCATATGGTGTTTTGGCTTTCATTAACAGGGGGATTGAGTTTAAGAGTCGTGAGATCTTGTTGCAGCTCTATAAAACTTTGGTTAGACCGCACTTGGAATACTGCATCCAGTTCTGGGCGCCGTATTATAGGAAAGATGTGGATGCTTTGGAGAGGGTTCAGAGGAGGTTTACCAGGATGCTGCCTGGACTGGAGGGCTTATCTTATGAAGAGAGGTTGACTGAGCTCGGTCTCTTTTCATTGGAGAAAAGGAGGAGGAGAGGGGACCTAATTGAGGTATACAAGATAATGAGAGGCATAGATAGAGTTGATAGCCACAGACTATTTCCCAGGGCAGAAATGGTTAGCACGAGGGGTCATAGTTTTAAGCTGGTCGGTGGAAAGTATAGAGGGGATGTCAGAGGCGGGTTCTTTACACAGAGAGTTGTGAGAGCATGGAATGCGTTGCCAGCAGCAGTTGTGGAAGCAAGGTCATTGGGGTCATTTAAGAGACTGCTGGACATGCATACGGTCACAGAAATTTGAGGGTGCATACGTGAGCATCAATGGTCGGCACAACATTGTGGGCTGGAGGGCCTGTTCTGTGCTCTACTGTTCTATATCTATCAATTGTCCCTTTCGACGAGGAAGTGGAAAATGGAAAATGGAAAACTGTCCACTTGTGAGGAGAATTGTCCTTTAGGCATGAGGACTTTGCTTTTAGCACCTCCAAAAATATTTATATGCCTCGGTGAGAGGACTGCAACACTATGCATTTGCAGTATCTTGACTAAACTCCTACATCTAAAGATCAGCTGATTGAAGCTTGCTGTTGAAATTGCAAATCAAGATGACCCACAGCCACCTAATAGTATTGCCAGAACAATTCCGTTTGAGCATACGGATGCAACAGACTCGAGGGTTTTTTTTGATGAAGGTGCTTCTTAGTTTGTGTTTCAGTGTCAATGGAACATGACTGTGGGTTTAAACAAAAAAGTTAACTTGTGTAGACCAGGAAAAACAAACACCCCACCCCCCCCCCCTTTTCGATACTCTGAAGGCTTTGCTGAAATGGATGATTTCCTGCAACTACTGCCCCCTTTTGAGAGGATTCATAGTGGGGCAGAATATCAGAACAGAACAGAACAGAACCAAGCCCCACACAAGGCAAGGGGCAAGACAGCCCCAGGGAGAAGCTAAGAGCAGCACCCAGAGGTAGGGGGAACACGAACACATCTCTACATCCAAAAATGGCTCCAGCCAGTTCATAAAAGGAGTTAGTTTGTGTTTGAGGAGAGTTTTAAAATATAAAAAAAACCCCACACATTCCCCACCCGAGAGAAATTAGTCACTCGTGGCAACAGGGCTCTTCCTTGCTGGGTCCGTCCCAATCGAGGACTGCCATCCAAGATCAGCAGCATCTGGCCAAGGAGGATTAAGGTCAGCGTACTGTGTAGGGAGGGGATTAGTAACAACACTTGCTAAGGGGCACAAACCAGGCAGTTACACCATCTTCTTATGTTGGCCATCATTGCACGTTACAGGCTTCAGATTAACTACACAGCATCGATCACTCGGCAAAGCATTCTGGCAAGTCAGCAGTCCAGATTGGAAAGCAATAAATGGAGACCACCCAGAGAAAGAAAGAAAGAATCCAGTCTAATATGGAGCAGATTTATTATTGCACATTTGACAATAGAACCAGGTGTCACACGATGCACATCACAAACCACACTCCCTATACCTCAGTTACACATTTCACAGTAATAAACACAAGCAGCTTGCTCCCTGCAGTCAGTTCAGTCACTCTCCCCCAGGGTGAGCCTGTCAAACAGGTACTCTCCCATGCCATTGTCAGGGGCTCCCAGTCTCTTCAGGTTGGTGATGTGATCTCCCAGCTTCTTGACCATCTTCACTTGCTCATCCAAGTAGTGCCTCTCCAGGAAGTCACACAGCTAGAATAAAAAAATACAAGTGAATTTCTCCCGAAACATTTGGAGATTCGCATCCTTTGGAAATGGAGATTTAGTGGTATCGAGATGGTTTAATAGAGAGAGAAAAACCAATGAGAAAATAATGTGGTGTTGATGGAAGACAAAGCACTGGTGAATCACCTTTTGTAATACTGTGTGCAGTTCCAGTCACCCAGAGAGACAGTGAGCTGCAGGGGGCTCAGGAGAGATTTACTGGGATGTTGTCTGGTATAGAAGGAAGGTGGAGTTAAGAAAGGCTGGAACGTTTTTCCAACTGGAGCATAGGTGGTTGAGGGGTCACAAGATCATGAGTATAGATAGGGTTAAATGGCAAGTGTCTTTTCTCTAGGATTAGGTGGCAATTTAAGGAGCCAGAAATAAAGGACATAAGCATCTTTTTGATGAGTGGTTTGCATGTGGAAGGAACAGCAACCAAGTCGTTTTATACATTGTAAAACTACAATGAATAGGGGCAGTTGGTAGTGAAGTGGGCCAGGTACAGGCAGGTGGGACTAGCTTAGTTTGGGCTTACATGCAGCATGTACTGAAGGGTCCATTTCTGTGCTGTCTGTCTGACTTCAGACCACAGCTAAGCATTTTTGACTCACATGAGGGTCCACGCAATCAGAGGAGAGTTTGTGCAGATCCAGCAGACTCTGGTTCACATCCTTCTCCATCTGCAGAGCTCTCTGCACTGCCTCCAAACCATTGCCCCACTCATCCTGCTCTGGCTTCTGGAGGGAGGGAAGAGACAGATGTTTCAGTGAAAAATGAAGGGGGAGTGCAAAGCAATGAGATTGAAAAAAGGTATCTAGGAATAGTGTGGGCCATTTAACATTACCCCAGCAGAATTCAAGCTTCAAATCCATATCTAGTTCAGGTCATTACAATGTAGGAGGATACACCAACCTTGATGTCCTGCAGGAGGACACGACCTCCACGTTTATTCTGGAATGCCATCAGTTTCTCAGCGTGTTCCCGTTCCTCATGGGACTGCTCCTTGAAGAACTCAGCAAAGTTACGCAGGGCAACATCATCCCGGTCAAAATGAGAGAACTATTGGAAAGGAGAAAAACCAATGACAGCATGTTTATTTAATAATTAGATTTGGATTTTTTTTGCTTGTTAGAGACTGTTCTTTAAAATCAATAAGAACCAGAAAACAGAAAGAAATCTGAAACTTCCTCCAGGTATATAGACAAAAAGCAGCCAAAAGATAGGGATGGTTCAATTTCACTTCTACAATTTCTGAATCTCATTCAGGTCAAGATAGCAGCTTAAATCTGTGTATTCAGATAACTGAAACTATTATAAGATGAGGACCATCTGCCCATTAGCCTGCAGATTTAATACTTTGCTCAACCATTAAAATGTGGCCAGGAACTTTAAAGTCAGTGCAAGAGGCTGCTGAACAGCTCAGGCACAGGATCTCACTGGGTTTGGGGGATTTAGAAAGCAGCTTGGTGCATTAAAGCTCTTTGGGGGAAGTGAAGCACATTCTATGTAAATAGACATAAAAGGAGCAACTTTCAAACAGATTTAACAAGCCCATGGGAATCCCCAACATTTCACCAGTTACTTGTTGACTAAATGGGTTTGTCTAGGAATTTCAACTTGGTTGCCACTATGTTATATGACCTTAGTTGAATTAGGGCCAGATAAAACTCCCAAACGAGTGGATCGGAAAGTATTGTTTTTGAGGAACAGGCAGAACTTGAACCCAGGCTTCCTAGCTCAGGAGTAGACAAGAGCCCAGTTAAGGGCTTTGTACATCAGGTCTTAATGCAGGTCAGGTGCAGTAACCAACAGTTACTTCAACATCATTCCTCACTAAAAGCATGAACGACACAACTAACAACCAGCTCCCAATTCCTAACAAAATGGCATCAATTGAAGTGTAACAGAACACAGCCCAAATAAATTTCAGAATGCAGCACCAGGCTCACCATGGAGAGGTAAACATAGGAGGAATAGAGCTCCAGGTTGATCTGCTTGTTAACAGCATCCTCACAGTCCTTGTGGTAGTTCTGACACACTTGGGAGGACATCCTCACTATTCCAACTCACTATAACCTAGACTAATCTCAAATTAAACCTCACACCCACAACCTCTGGCATTTGTACTGCTGAGATATCTTGCATTCGACCAGGGAATGGTGTCACCAATTATACTGGCAGCCAATCAGGGATAGCCCATCCACCCAGGCACCAATGAACAAAGGAGATGGGGATGTGGAGGAGGAGCTGAGATTCAGAGCCAATCAGAGATCTGGGTTACAAGGCTGTTTGGGAAATTCATCTCGTTGATCACACTGCTTTCAGGTTCAATGATGCTTTGCAAGTCTGAAGTAGCCTCACCTGATAACACTCTGGAACCTTAACTTTGGATTTAATGACAATTCCTCATATTTGCTGAGGAAGAAGTTCATGGTGCCAAACAGATACACTGCTCTGAACAATCTGAGCTGCCTTAAGGGAATCTGCAAAGCAGCTAATGGACGGAGAAATGGGAATGTGGGAATGAGAGGGAGTGAACATGAATAAATTCAGTGTCACTCACCGACTCGTCTCCCGGTGGTTGCAGTGAGTTTGGGAACAGCTGGTCTCTTCGTGCCTGTTGATGTTGCTTGTTCGATGGGACCTTTTCTGGTCGACTGGAAATGTGGCCAAGGAAAATTTGAATCTGACTGAAATCAATTTAGAGCTACTTCAACACTTTGGCTCATCAGAAGAGTATAAGAAAGAGGAGCAGGATTAGGCCATCTAGCCCATTAAGCCATTCACGGCCAATAATTTCATGGACTCAGCTCCACTTACCCACCCAATTATCATCACCCTTAGTTCCTTTCCTGTTCAAAAACCTGTCTATCTTTGCCTTAAAAACATTAAACAAGGTAGCTTCAACTGCTTCACTGGGCAGGGAATTCCACAGACTCACAACCCTTTGGGTGAAGAAGTCCCTCCTCAGCTCAGTCCTAAATCTGCTCACCTTTAATTTCAGGCTACGCCCCACAGATCTAGTTTCACCAGCCAGTGTAACCAGCCTCCATACTTCTGTCTTATCTGTTCCTTTCACAATTTCACGTGTTTCTACAAGTCCCTGCGTCATTCTTCTAAATTCCAATGTGTATTGTCCCAGTCTACTCAAAAACTCCTCATAAAGTAATCTGCTCAATTTTGGAATCAACCTAGTGAACCTCCTCTGCACCCCCTCCATGCCACTGAATGACCAATGAGACCAAAACTGCAGGCAGCTTGTCATGTATTCATTGTCACAGAAAGAGGCTATTCAGCCTACCCTACCTGTTACTGTTTTTTTTAAAGAACTGGCCAATTTGTCTCAATTCACAGATTCTTTCCCAATGGCCCTACCATTTGAGTCATGGTGTCATCCAGCACAGAATCTGACCCTTCTGCCCAACTTGTCCATGCTGGCCAGATTTCCAAAACTAAACTAGACCCATTTACTTACATTTGACCCATATTCCTGCAAACCTTTCCTATTCATGTAGCAGTTCAAATGTCTTTTAAAATGTTGTAACTGTACCTGCACTTGAGATAACAAGATGTAGACCTAGATGAACACAGCAGCCCAAGCAGTATCAGAGGAGCAGGAAGGCTGACGTTTTGGGCCTAGACCCTTCTTCAGAAAGGAGGGTCTAGGCCCGAAGCCTCAGCCTTCCTGCTCCTCTGATGCTGCTTGGACAGCTGTGTTCCTCCAGGTCTATACCCTGTTATCTCAGATTCTCCAGCATCTGCAGCTCCTACTATCTCAGTACCTGCACTTGTTTCTTTTTGTTATATCCCCAAACACTTTTTGTAACCGCTGTTCAATCTGGATTCCCCCATCCCTTCAGAATCCTCTCGAGTTAAAATGGGCAAATTTAAACTGTCACCATTTAAACTTTAAATCGTTAGTGGTGTGATGGAGGCCAATGGAAATCCAGAAGGATTTGGAAATGGAAGATTCCTACTTGATATTGTTGCAAAAGATAACGTACATGAAAGGGTTAATCTATGAGTGAACATGGAATTACACTCTTTCTGATGTATAGCACAGCCTTTGGATGAAGCATTGGCTATTTGGTGATTGGAGCAAGTTGGTTCAAATCCCAACACAGCAGATGGTGGGATTTGAATGCAATACAAAAAAACCTGGAATTACAAATCTACTGACGACTGTGAAACCACTAGCGATTGTCCTTAGAAATCCATTAGGTAATTGATGTGCTTTAGGGAAGGAAGCCCCCTGCCTTACCTGCTCTGCCCTACATGTGACTACAGACCCATAGCAATGTGGTGGACTTTCAATGGCCCCCTGAGCAATTAGAGAGGGGCAATAAATGCTGGCCTGCCGAAGATGCCCACATCCTGTGAAAGAACTTTTAAAAATTGGTCTGCATGGGTAAGTGATCATGAGGAGGGCAGAGCAACACTCTGAAAGCCTCTCTAAATAAATGTGAAATTCCCACTTATGCAACGGAATTACTTGCCCTTGAAATGCACAAACTAGAGAAGAAACATCCACAAAGACAGCAACATCTTTGAGTATCACTGATTATGGTCCGAGCACAGGATCCAGAGGGTCTCACCCACCTGCCTCCTCAAACACCGACCCCACCCCCACGACCACCAACTGACACATGGGGTAGAGTCTGCACCTCCAGGATTGGTCCATTCAGCCACCACAGAACCCCCAGCCCTGGAGGAAAGCAAGGTATTCTCAACCCTGAGGGACTGCCAATGAATACGAGTTACTACAACGTAATAAAGCACTAAGATATGGTGAGCTTTTGTGTAACTCATCATCCACCACAGACTTCTATACAACCCTGTGACTAACATCAAGGAGAGAAACTGCTCATGGAAAATGCAAGCAGTTGGTACCCAGGTACCAAAATACAATATGTTTGACACTGCACCCAAATTCAAACTGGCATGTTAATGGAGGAGCTGCTGGTTTGGAGAGATTGAGAGCTTTTGGAACATGTCTGTAAAGGAAAAATATCCAAATTGCTTCTTTCATTTCAATGGATCAAAACCCATGACTACTTACAGATAGATTGAGCTTTTAATGAGAATTTGAGCCTTTGAAAAGAGGACATTTGGCCAACAGATGACTATGGGTTTGAAATGAGCAACTAGCAAAGCCCTGAGAGGAAACATGGAATGTCACACCTGAAAAGCTGCTCCTCAAAAGAAGAGATGCAATTTGAAACAAGTTAGATAGTGAACCGTTTTGGCTGCAGTAACAGTGGAAGGCTGAATATCCCCCTCAATAGAAAACCATCACCTGTGGATTATGTTCCAAACTGTGTTTTAAGCTTCCAAGATTGAAAGAAAAGGTGTGCGCGTGTCACAACCTCAGAGCAGCCATTAGACACCCCTATGCTGCAGGTAAAGAAGGAAGCAATCACACTGAGTTGGAAGCTAAAGTCACATTGAAAGATGTTTGTGTGGTTTTCTTTTCAACAACTGCACAAAGCTCAGGTTCTTCATATTAACTGCTTCACAAATGTCAACATTACCGATAAATTCCAACACAGTGGCCATTTCACACATTTGTCACAGAACTTCAGACTGATTTATAAAACCTTGTGGAATTTCTCCAGCCAGAGGGTCGTTAGTTGGTGGAAATTGTTGCCAAATAGGGCTGTAGAGGCCCAATTGAGTTTTAAGACAGATCAACAGGTATCCAGTTAGAAAGGGACCAAGGATCACAGGGAACAGGCAGGAAAATGGGGATTGAGAAACATGATTGAGTGGCAGAGCTAAAGTGTAGGGGCCTAATTCTATGCTGTCATTTTCATAGTCACTTTCTGTTTACCATCTGAATGTGTTATTTACTTAATATGCTGCTTGACAACTCTTACACTTTCCTTTCAAGTTGAAAGCCTGATTAATGTCTCCTTTCACACTTTTCAAAAGTATTTGTTCAAGGAAAGGTATCAATGGATAATGCTGTTCCACTGACAGGTGAACTGAAACTGGCTCCCATTAAATCACTTCTCATCTAGGGTTGTAACCAGCTAACGATATCCTGCCTGGAATATTGATGGCTAACGGACATTTGCCAAGGAACTGGCTGTAACAGATCAGGGGTGGGTAGGAAGGAAAGGAAATGCACAGCTAAAATTGTGACACAGGAATTAGTCAAGAAATCAGACAGTTTCTTTGAACAGAATTGTTTTTCTTGAACTTGAAAGAAGAAAACTATTCATCTCCAAAGTGTCCAGCATCACATGTTGGAAGTCAGTGCTTTCCTCAGCTGCAAGGTGGGAGAGAAACCAGTTTCTTGCATTTAGGGGTAGTCCTTTGGGATAATTGACAAATTTGGGTGAGGCACTCATGTCTATTAAAGTTAGGTTAGACTATGTTTTAAGTGCTGGATCGCTGGTTAATAGGCTAACCTTGATTTTCATAAAAATGAAATGGTATTAAATTAATAGTACACAAACCTCCACTGAAGTGATAATTCCTAATTGAGGTGAAAAACACCAGTTTAAGCTGGTAATACAGAGCAAAGATTGGCCTTTTGTTTCATTGAGGATCTTCACCTGGTCTGTAACAACCAGCCTAACCTCCCCGTCACTGCCCATTTAAACTCCAACCCAAACTTGGCCTCCTCCATTACACATTTGAAGAACAACCTTATCTTCTGTCTGGGCACGCTACTGCATGGAGGATTCAGAACATGGACTTCCCCAATTTCACAGTTTCCACCCATCACCACCTCCTCCCCTTCCAGCCACCAACTCAGTTTCTCCATCCCATTGATGGTACTATTCCAAGAGAAAGCATACAGACTACAGGTAGTGAGCATTTTATTCAGTTCAAAAAGCCCTTTTCACAATAAAGCCAAGGTCACCACGAGAGACATGAGCCATTTGACTGAATAACACAATAAGTACCCATTCCCTGCAGTCAGTTCAGTCGCTCTCCCCTAGTGAGAGAGTGTCAAACAGGTACTCTCCCATGCCATTGTCAGGGGCTCCCAGTCTCTTCAGGTTGGTGATGTGATCTCCCAGCTTCTTGATCATCTTCACTTGCTCATCCAGGTAGTGCCTCTCCACGAAGTCACACAGCTGGAAGGAAAAAAGTATCCAAAAGGATCAAAAAGAGATGTCTGAAAGTGATCTCCCACAACAGATGTGACCATCACCACCATGTGGAGGTGCACTCAGGGTAATGCCTTTGAAAGGCTGTTTTAACAGCCTGCAGGGGGCTGTGAGAAGGTAACTGGATGTTCTAGTGAGTACACTAGAACTTTTTCCTCCATTTAGAAGTGAAAGAAACTCACATGAGGGTCTGTGTGGCCAGAGGCGAGTTTGTGCAGATCCAGCAGACTCTGGTTCACATCCTTCTCCATCTGCAGAGCTCTCTGCATTGCCTCCAGACCATTGCCCCACTCATCCTGCTCTGGCTTCTGGAGGGAGGGAAGCAGGAACAAAGCACAGCTCAGTAGGCAGTTGGATCATTAGTCTACATCTGATCAGTTAGTTGTCTGTCATCATTGTAGGGAGGTACTTCAGACCAACTTTACTTTGGCATCAAACAACCTCTAGATTTCACATGGTTCTGAAAGAGCAAGTTTAAGCATATCCTACAGTGGGAGAATAGGTACCAATGGAAGTAATTCCTTGCTTTGCTATTCTATGCCTTGGAATTGTTCTGATCACAACATTAGAAACATCTAGATAAGGCAAGGCTGAAAGCTGCTGCTTTCTTCTCCTAGAAATCTAGTCTTACCTTCTGTGGCCTGATTGTTTACACTTCCTCACCATCCAGTATTCTGGATCATCTCAGTTGCCTACTGCTCTTGGAACACAAGAAAAAAGGCATTTCCTTCAAAATGAAGCCATATTTTGTTTCAGTGAGTAACCTACCATTCAGAGCATTTACTCAGTCCTAAAGCTCAACAGATAGAGGTGTACTAGTCAGCTCACAGACCTGCCAACTTGAAGATCAAGAATCCAACCTTGATGTCCTGCAGGAGGACTTGGCCACCGCGTTTGTTCTGGAATGCCATTAGTTTCTCAGCATGTTCCCGCTCCTCATGGTACTGCTCCTTGAAGAACACAGCAAAGTGACGCAGGGCAACATCATCCCGGTCAAAGTAAGAAAACTGCAAAGTTGGAAGCAAATGTCAGTCTCAATGGCTCACTTTAACCAATCACTTTGTTTTTGCTTTCAACAACAGGATGTTGATAGATGGACCAAGAGAGAAAAGTTGTCACATTGATGATAGTCCAAAACCAGACATGTTCACCCCTCAAAATAGAGGCAATAAACACAGCTGCAGCCTCTGACTGGTGTCAGGGAAGAGACATTGCAATGAGTGAGATATGGTGGACTATGACATTCACAGGTGGATACAGCCATTAGACAACCCTGCACTCATGGTTAGAAACACTTAGGGCTGGAAGCCAGTCAGGTCATGGTCCTACTGAATGGAGGGACTGTGCATCTTGACCAGGGTGCCAAGATATCTCAGCCAGCTCCCCATATTACTTACCTGATTACACCAAACCATGACTGATTTGTTTCTAGATCATTCACATTTCAAGTGGAAGAATGTGTTGCATCAGTTAGTATCTAATAAAAGACACTCAGGAAAAGGTCATTGGGCCAAAAAACAACCTGCTTTCTCCCACAAATCCTGCCAGACCTGCAAAGCCTATCCAGCAGGCTTTGTTTTAGTTAGTGGTTCCCAATTTTAAGTTAATTGGATCTTTATTTTTCAGAGAGAAAAACATTATCCTGAATGATTCAATTCTAATGTGAAGATTATAATCCTTTTCCACACTCAGTCCTAGATGACCTTTGAGAAGGAACAGGTTCTCTCTGTCTACCCTGTCGAATCCATAGATCCTCTTAAAAATATTAATTACAGCCATCCCTTAACCTTCTACACAGAGGGACTTGGACAAACTGTTGTCATCATTTAACCAGTTCTGTATCTAGTTTCAGTCCAGAAATTCTGTGCATAACCATATTTGGGTCTAATCTGCCAGAACTGTGCACTCCAGATATGGCTGGACTGGAACTTGACAATTTCACAAATGAACTTCCATCCAGAGATGTTTGAACTGCTCTGAGATCAGGCCTAACATTAGAGGATGTGGTGGCTTGCCTTCTTGACTTGCTGTTGCCTCTGGGGTGTCGGCAGATCCCCAGTGCTGTTAGGGAGGGAATTCCAGGATTGTGACCCATCAACACTGGAGGAATGGGGCTATGTTTCCAAGTCAGGATGGTGAGTGTCTTGAAGTAGAACTCACAGGGGGTGGTGTTCCCATGTAGCTGCTGCTCTTGTTCTTTGCAAATTAATTGGGGTTTTGGAAGGTCTTGGCAAAAGGAGCTTTGGTGAATTTCTGCAGCATTTGGCCGATGGTAGACAGTGCAGTCCGTGAGCATCATAGAATCATAGAATCTCCACAGTGTGGAAACAGGCTATTCGGCCCAACACGTCTACACCGCCCCTTTGAAGAGCATCCCACCCAGACCCATTTCCCACGTCTAACTCACTTAACCTGAACATCCCTGGGCACTATGGGCAATTTAGCATGGCCAATCCACCTAACCTGCACATCTTTGGAATGTGGGAGGAAACCCACGCAGACATGGGTAGAATGTGCACACTCCACACAGACAGTCACCCGAGGCTGGAATCGAACCCGGGGCCTTTGGCGCTGTGAGGTGAGTGCTAACCCCTGAGCCACCGTGCTACCCTGTTCAAAACATATTAATCTGGAGGAAACAGCTTCAAAGATGGAAAACTCCTAGATGACCTTTGAGAAAAAACAGGTTCTCTCTATTTACCCTGTCAAATCCATAAATCCTCTTTAAAATATCAATTACAGCCATCCCTAAAACTTCTACACAGAGGGACGTTCTTGTAAATGCTCAGGGACGTTCTACTATGGTGGCTTCATGTGGAGCTGCTCAGCAGATCACTCGAAGTAGCTGTTGATCCTGGGCTCGTTCACCAATCTGTTGTTCTCAGGTTCTCCGCATCGTTGTTGCCCCACAACAAACACAACAATAACCCCTGTTATGGCTGGACACATCGGCCACAATTCCAACTAACTTATGTGGAGAATATAAGAAACAGAACGGGTCCTTAGCAAAGTGGGCTAACAGCATTTCGGTCACTCTCAAATGACGCTCAGCATTGGCATCCTTACATCAGGACACGAAGGACTTCAAAAAGGAATGCTAAAATCAGGCGATACCTCCACAAGGACCTATGATAGTGGGACTTTTTCAATGCATACAGTACAAGTCATATTATGCGAATAAAGTAGGAGGTTATAGGTGCAGTGTGATTGCTGATACCTTGTCCTCACACCCTACGTTACCCCAAAAAGACAATATAGCATAGAAAAGCATGCTGGTGAATGTTTACAGTTCAAGATGATGGGTGCTCAGTTGTCTGCCCTTATGCAACATATCAGATCTTGGAATATCTTTATGATGCCACAGATGCCACTTTTTAAGGTCACCTGTGATTATCTCTGTTATACAGAGATGACTGTCTTCAATCTTCATTGACCAGTGACATGGTTAAGACTGCTCGTGACACTGCATGTGTTTACATACTCCTGGAAGGGTCACCCATGAAAGTAAGGTCAGAGGGGAGGAACCAGACAAAAGCAGTCCAAAACAAGCCCGCAGTAGCGATTCAGACAAAAGATGTTTGTGACGCATCGACAGCCGTGAAGAAGGATGAAGGCCGCAGAATACGGAGATCCCCAGTCATCTGGGTTTTATTGCCACTAAAAACGGATCTATGCTCTGTCCAGGAACACCTGTGTGCTGATGTGCAACAGCATTTCCACGTTAGAGAATGTCTTGCCGAAGTCATGCACCTGAAGGAATACCTGGGAAACCCTCACTCAGAAG
This sequence comes from Stegostoma tigrinum, assembly GCF_030684315.1. NCBI lineage: Eukaryota > Metazoa > Chordata > Chondrichthyes > Orectolobiformes > Stegostomatidae > Stegostoma > Stegostoma tigrinum. Next base: position 20,597,975 of record NC_081391.1, on the reverse strand, counting down.
AAACTGACCCGCAGGAACCTCCAATATGAAGGGAAATAATTCTTTGAGAACACCTGTCAGCAAGAGGAAGTATGAAAAAGGAATGCCAGTGATCTCAAGGTCAAGGACCATTTCCATCTCCCAGAAACACCCACCAAATGTGGTTGGAGATGTGGCTCTAGGGTCAGGCTCATCAACCGTGCAAGGACCCAAAGAACACATCACCAACGACATGGAAATTCCTAGATGGACAATCATGCTCGTTAGTGAGTAATTGCTGATGACGATGACGACAACCTCTATCTGTACACTGCTAGCACCAGATTAAAGCAATAGACCCTGAGGAGCCTTGAATTAACAATTACAATTTGGGCTCTCATGCTCAGACAAAAAACAAAAGTTACTCCACCTACTTTGGGTGTTGTCTCAGCCATTTTTCATTTGCAGCATATATCTATGAGTCACACAAGTATGGCAAGTAATATAGGTTGCCCGTGACACGAGACATAGTCACGGGTACCTCCAAGCTGAACCTCCATGATCCTTGCAACCCTGTTGTGCCATCAGCACTGAGCTTCTAAAGATGCCCACACACCTCTTTGAATGAGCTTTATCTATCAATATTGACCACTGAGCCCCTGCCTTATAGCTCAGTCACGCCAACCATCTTGCTCAGTAACAATACGCACTCCCCCACCCATCAAAGGCAGGACGGTTGTGAATATTGATGATTTCCTTCTCACAGTAACCTATGTCTTCCAATGACTACAGTCTCCACCCCCCCACCCCACTCATATGTTGAGTTGCCCCACCATCATGAATATTGTCCCCTCCACAATCCAGCGTGTTGCCTCCAATTAACTGCCCCAACTTCCTACCACAGTAGCATCCTCTTATACTCAGTGGTGGAAGAGATAATGTTCGTGGCTGTTTTGCCAATCAAGCTCTGCTGTGAGCTGGAGGCTGTCAAGATTCTGGAGTAGTTCCTGATTTTGTCTGGCAACTCTTTCTCCTCCACACCCCAAATGCATGGATAAGGTCATTATTTCTATTCCCTCACTGATCTCCTGACAATCCCCATCAAGGAGGCATCTGTCCTCAAAGATAATATTGTCTGTTCTCCCCTACCACACACTATTAAAAAAGAATTCTGCATGGAACTGCTGATATGCAACTGGAAATGCCCTTCTGGTGTGGTGCTTAATAAAACAAAGTCCTATTGTCCTATGGCTCAGAACCAAGTCTGGATTATGAGCTATATCAGTCAGTTTGGTCACATCTCTTCAAACAACTCCACTATTTCAGACAGTTTGGACACAGGGAAATTTGAATAGAACGTTTGACCCAGCTCTGCAACTTTAAAAGTGCAGTCGGCTTTAAAATTTTATTCATATGTAACTCATCGCTTATTTAATTTCTAATTCTCCCTTGAGCAAGAAGTCTTACTTGGGAAATGTGAGTGTCACACATCAGCTCTTAGCTGCCCCACCTTTCATCCAATTCAAGCTGTTGGAAGTGCTAAGTGGAGCATTCTGAAGCTGGTAGAACAGTCATTGATAACAAAAGGATGAACACAGCTGGAAGGCTGGCATTTCGGGCCTAGACCCTTCTTCAGAAAATGAAGATGTGTCTCTGCCTGCTGTATTCATCCAGCTCTACACCTTGTTAACTCAGAACAGTCACTCACCTACTTTTTGCCTCTTTATTCTTTTAAAAAATGGGCTGAAAAGGAAAACAGCAGGCTTGATAGTGCAGCAAGAAAGTCTGCCAGCAGAGAAACTGAATTCCCTACCTTGGAAACAATGAGCTAACAATCACCCAAAAGCAGTCACAACAGTGTATTGTGCAATTGTGATCATTTTTATTCCTGTTGGGGGAACTCGAACCGACTGCAGTCAGTAGATGTTAATGATTAAACTAAGACCCTTTGCTAGAAATAAAACCAGGTCAAGCAGCATTTGTAGAGATAAATCAGTCCATATTTCAGCTGGGGACCATTGAGAACGGATTTCTCCAAAGCACTGCTGTACCTGTTGAGCCAATCCAAGGAATTTGATTTTGTCCGTATTTTCAGGGTCCATTGTTCTTTTAAATTTTAGAGATTCAATCATTGCCAGGGACAGAGCACCAGTTAGGTGTTTAACATGTAGACTGTTGATTGATTTGTGGACCAGAGGTTGTTCTTAAAAATCAGTCCACTCAGCACAAGACAAAACCATCAGGGGAACGAGCATTGCTTCCAAATCAAAAAGCTTAAGCAGCCATGGAAATTCCACAACAAGAATTACTTCAAATATCAGCTAGCTACATGGGTTGTTATTGCTTTAGGATGAGACCAAAAGCTTAAGGACTAAACAGAACCAGATGCAAAACAGCCAGAACATTCAAGAGCCAAATGATGTGAAATTACATGAAGTACTCAGTTTGATCATGAATACTATTTTAGTTCTGTTCAGGGCACAAACCAAATTCTTTCACTCGAATGAAGTCACCTTGTACAAACAGTTTATTGAGCCCACTCAATTCAGGGTGAGCTTGTCAAACAAGTACTCTCATGCCCTTCGCAGGGGGTTCCAGTGTCTCCAGGTTGGAGATGTGATCTCCCAGTTTCTTGATCGTCTTCACTTGCTCATCCAAGTAGTGCCTCTCCAGGAAGTCACACAGCAGGAGAAACAAAGTCAAAATTATTCTACAGAATCAAAAAGCTATTTGAAAGTAATCTTCCATTTCAGATGTGACCATCACCCAGCCACACTGATGGAGAGGTACGCTCAGGTGATACTGTTATAGTTTTAACAGTGTGCAGATGGCTGTTGAGAAAAATCTTTTCTGCTCGAGTGCACAGGAAGATCATTTGCTTCCAAGCTTTGGAAAGAATTTCTCCTGTAATTCCTGATAGTGCTTTCCTGGATTGCAAGCATGAAAGGGAAAGAAAACTTCTTAAAGAGGAGAAACTCACATGAGGGCCCATGAGTTCAGAGGAGAGTTTGTGCAGACCCAGCAGACTCTGTTTCACATCCTTCTCCATCTGCAGAGCTCTCTGCATTGCCTCCAGACCACTGCCCCACTCATCCTGCTCTGGCTTCTGGAGGGAGGACAGGAGAAAGAACAAGCACCACAGTCTCAACAGAGAGAGAGAAACACTGAATTATCTTTAATGTTTACAGTGAACAAAGGTCACAAGGTAGAGTTGTTGTTTAAAATTCACTCACAGGATGAGGGCATCACTGGCTAGTCAGCATTCATTGCCCATTCTCAATTGCCCAGAGGGCAGTTCAGAATCAACCACATTGCTGCATGTCTGGAGTCAGATGTAGTTTAGACCTGGTAAGGATAGTAGCTTATTTCACTAAAAAGGGCATTCGTGACCCATTTGGTTCCCCCCTCCCAAACAATTGGCAGCAAATGCACAGTCATCATAGAACCCCTACAGTGTGGAGACAGGCCCTTCAGCCCAACAAGTGTATACTGACCCTCAGAGCATCCCACCCAGGCCTATCCCCTAGAACCAACCTAATCTACACTCCCTAGAAACTATAGGACAATATAGCCTGGCCAATCCACCGAAGCCACACATCTTTGCAATTGTGGGAGGAAACCACAGCAAACTCACACAAACATAGGGAGAGAATGTCTGTGTGGCATTTGCACACAGTCATCTGTGAGTGGAATTGAACCTGGGCCCTTGGTACTGTGAAGCAGCTGTGCTAACCACTGAGCCACCCATCATTAGGCTTCTTTGCCGAAGTTATTGCATTCAAATTCCACCATCTGCCATGGTGGAATTCAAACCCCAGTCCCTCAGCTGTTATCTGGGTTTCTGGATTCATAGTACAATAATAGGACATAGAACATAGAACAGTACAGCACAGAACAGGCCCTTCAGCCCACAATGTTGTGCCGACCATTGATCCTCATGTATGCACCCTCAAATTTCTGTGACCATATGCATGTCCAGGAGTCTCTTAAATGTCCCCAATGACCTTGCTTCCACAACTGCTGCTGGCAACGCATTCCATGCTCTCACCTGTGTAAAGAACCCGCCTCTGACATCCCCTCTATACTTTCCTCCAACCAGCTTAAAACTATGACCCCTCATGTTAGCCTTTTCTGCCCTGGGAAATAGTCTCTGGCTATCAACTCTATCTATGCCTCTCAATATCTTGTATACCTCAATTAGGTCCCTTCTCCTCCTCCTTTTCTCCAATGAAAAAAGTCTGAGCTCAGTCAACCTCTCTTCATAAGATAAGCCCTCCAGTCCAGGCAGCATCCTGGTAAACCTCCTCTGAACCCTCTCCAAAGCATCCACATCTTTCCTATAATAGGGCGACCAGAACTGGACGCAGTATTCCAAGTGCGGTCTAACCAAAGTTTTATAGAGCTGCAACAAGATCACACGACTCAAACTCAATCCCCCTGCTAATGAAAGCCAAAACACCATATGCTTTCTTAACAACCCTGTCCACTTGGGTGGCCATTTTAAGGGATCTATGTATCTGCACACCAAGATCCCTCTGTTCCTCCACACTGCCAAGAATCCTATCCTTAATCCTGTACTCAGCTTTCAAATTCAACCTTCCAAAATGCATCACCTCGCATTTATCCAGGTTGAACTCCATCTGCCACCTCTCAGCCCATCTCTAGAATGGCCTCTCCCCTCGTTGGCCTGTCAACGTACTGAGTTAGGAAACCCTCCTGAACACACCTTACAAAAACAGCTCCATTCAAATCTTCTGCTCGAAGGAGGTTCCAATCAATATTAGGAAATTTAAAGTCACCCATTACAACAACCCTACTACGTCCGCACTTTTCCAAAATCTGCCGACCTATGCTTTCTTCAATCTCCCTGCTGCTATTGGGGGGCCTGTAGTAAACCCCTAACGAGGTGACTACTCCCTTGCTGTTCCTAATTTCCACCCATACTGACTCAGTAGGCAGATCTTCCTCGACAAAGGAAGCTTCTGTAGCTGTGATACCCTCTCTGATTAGTAGTGCTACACCCCCTCTTTTTCCCCCTCCCTATTCTTTTTAAATGTTCTAAACCCTGGAACATCCAGCAACCATTCCTGCCCATGAGAAACCCATGTCTCTGTTCTGGCCACAACATCATAGCACCAGGTACTGATCCATGCTCTAAGTTCATCACTTTTATTCCTGATACTCCTTGCATTAAAGCAAACACACTTTAACCGATCCCTTGGTTCCTTCCCAGGAAAATCCTTCCCACTAGCTGGTCTACCTCTTGCTACTGCCTCACCTGCATCAACGCTCACCTCTGGTATACAGCTCAGGTTCCCACCCCCCCTGCCATACTAGTTTAAACCCTCTCGAACTACTTGAGCAAACCTTCCACGCAGGACATTGGTCCCCTTCAGTTCAGATGCAACCCATCCTTCTTGTACAGGTGCCACCTTCCCCAGAAGGCATCCCAATTATCTACATATCTGAAGCCCTCCCTCCTACACCAGCTGCGCAGCCACGTGTTAAGCTGCGCCCGCTCCCCGATCCTCACCTCGCTATCTCGTGGCACCGGTGGTAAACTAGAGAACACTACTCTGTTCGTCCTGCTCTGCAGCTTCCATCCTAACTCCCTGAAATTACTTTTTATATCCTCAATCCTATTTCTGGCTATATCATTAGGACCAATATGTAACATGATTTCTGGCTGTTCGCCCTCCCCCCCCCCCCCCCCCCCCCCCCCCCCTTTTAGAACCTTATACACCCGATCAGAGACGTCCCGGACCCTGGCACCAGGGAGGCAACATACCTTCCGGGAATCCCGATCCTGACCACAAAATCTCCTGTCAATTCCCCTACCATGAGTACTTTTCTACTCTTCCCCCTTCCTTTCTTTGCCACAGCGTCAGGCTCAGTGCCAGAGAACTGACTACTATGGCTTTCCTCTGGTAGGTCATCCCCCCAGCAGTATCCAAAACGGTATACTTATTGCTGAGGGGAATGCCCACAGGGGATCTCTGCAGTGTCTGTCTGTCTCCTTTCCTCCCCCTAACTGTCACCCATCTATCCTTGTCCTGAGCCTTAGGAGTGACCAACTCCCGGTAACTCCTCTCAATTACCCCCTCTGCCTTCTGAATGATCAGTAGTTCATCCAGCTCCAGCTCCATTTCCCTAACACAGTTTAAGGAGTTGGAGTTGGGTGTGCTTCCCTCAGATGTAGCCAGCGGAGACGTGTGCCAAGTCTCCCACCTGCCACATTCTGCAGGAGGAGCAAGCAACTGCCCTAGCATCCATATCCCACTTATCTGATCACCCACTCAATACTAAAGTAGAAAGCTCAGTTCAAGTTGCTATAAAATTAATAGCAAGCTTATATTCAATAGAGAAAGTTTAGCATGAACCTTACCTTATTAACTAGGTTAGAGGAGGAGGGCAGGTGGGTGACACTACAGTTGTAGAGTCTCGGGTTTAGCTGCCTTGCTGATATATACGGTCACTGCTTTCCTTCCCGGCTGCGCCTCTGGTCCTCGTCACTTCGTCCGCTGCTCATTCTTCGATTTATGAATACTGCTAGGCCATCACCTCCACACTGCTGTTTTAAAATTCATTTCAAACAAATTTATGAAAAACTAAAGGTAATCCAGGCAGGAGGCAAGTCATTCCACTAAACCCAACCTGGATGTCCTGCAGGAGGACTCAGCCTTCACATTTATTCTGTTATGCCATCAGTTTCTCAGCTTGTTCCCGCTTCTCCTGGGAATGCTTCTTGAAGAACTCAGCAAAGTGACGGAGGGCAACATCATCCCTGTCAAAGTGAAAGGACTGCGGAAGAAAAATAGCAGCTAGTTTTATAACTTTGAACTCACTTGTTCCTCTAAACAAAAAGCTGACAGGAGTGCCTAGACTTCATTTTGTATCAAAAGTGAGACACTGTTCACCGAGTCTTTGGAAATAGTAAAGTTTCATCTCAGATGGACTGCAACAAATCAAACTAGACCACTGGACAAATGCCTTCTACTACAGGTGGAGAAAAGAAAAACTCAGCCATCTGTCAAAATTCTAATATGCTGAACCCACAATAGGCTAATGTGCAAGATAAACAATTCTAAAGGAAGTTTTAGTATTTCAAAAGTAGCAAAAAATCAAAGAACATAACCACCTTGTGTTGATCAGTCATCCCATCGAGAACTCCTTTCCCCGACTATTCGAAAGTAAAGCATTCAGACACGTGCTCAGAAACAAACTAAAAGTTCCTATTCTAAGATCTGGAGCAGGTAGAAGTTGGACCTCGGCTCGAAGGCCCAATAGGAAGGACATTACCACAAGTACAGCCTTTGTAATGATTGTTACTTTGGTTTTTTTTTTTTTTTTTTTTTTACACTGAATAGAGGAGATATGACAAATAGCAACTGAGTCACTCTACAATCACTAGGAGTAATTCACTGTTTAAATTTTTCCCCTCACAGACTCCAACAGTCTAAACAAGTATAATAGTTATTTTATTCAATTGGAGAAAAAAGTTGAGGAGAGTCACAGGAAGACAGCTCACCATGGAGAGGTGCACAATGGAGGAACAGAGCTCCACGTTGATCTCCTCGTTAACAGCAGCCTCACACTCCTTAGCATAGTTCTGATGCACTTGGGAGGCCATCCTCACTATTCCTGCTCCCTATCACCTGGAGACAACTCTAGAACTGAGCCTCTCACCTGCAGGTTGTTATATTTATACTCCTGGGAGCATCCTGCACTCAAACAGGGAAGGGTATCACCAACGTTGATCGGCTATCAGGGATCACCACCAGGAATCCCTCACCAATCCAGGCACCAATGAATAAAGGAAACAGCGTTGTCGGGGAGGGGCTGAAATGCAGAGCCAGAGATTTGGATTATCAGTAAATTTGGAAAATTAGGCTTGATGATGTCACTCAGTCTGACCTTCAGAATCTTCAAGTGACTCCCCATTTAACCCTGTGGAACCACACCTTTGAATTTTGAGATAACTTGTTATTTTTGCTGAAGCAGCTTTTCTGGTCACATTTGTTACTCATGAGGAGCTGTGAGCCAATACAACACTGAAAGGATTGAAACAGTCTTGAATTCAAGTTGAATTTACAAACCAGCCACTGGACAGAAATGAAAAAGGTGAGAATGAGAGCGAGTGACCATGACTGAACCCAGTGTCACCCATAGGTCTGTCTCCCATTGGTTACAGCAGGTTTGGGGACAGACGCAATGGAGCAGATGATCCTTTTCTGCCATTAATGTTGCTTGTTCAATGAGTCCTTTTCTGATCAAATTTCAACATGGCAGAGGAATACTCGAATCTGAAATAATGAATCATCTTTGGCTGCTCCATCAATGACTTTCCTTCCATCATTCATTCAGAAGAGGGGAAGTTCCCCGATGATTACACAACGTTCATGTCTCAAATAGTACAGCAGCTCATGTTTATGTGGAGCAAGATCTAAATGACATCCAGGCTTGGTCTGATAAATGGCAATTCATATTCATATCATAAATGCCTGGCAATGCCCATATCATGCAAGAATGAAACTGGCTTCACCAGAAACTGAACTGTACCAACCTTTTCAACACTGTGGCTGGAGAGCTCAGAGGTTAGGAATTCTGTCGTATATGACTCACCTCCTGATACCGATGCCTGTTTGCTATCCACAAGGCAATAAACAGAATAATGTATAAAATCTGAAAGAGCTGCAGATGCTGTAAATCAGGAATAAAAACAGAAGTTGCTGGAAAGGCTCAGCAGGTCTAGCATCATCTGTGAAGAAAAATCAGAGTTAACATTTTGGGTCCGGTCACCCTTCCTCAGGAGAGACTAATGGAATACACTCCACTTACCTGACTAGTTACAGCAGCTAACAGCACTCAACAATGTTGACAAAATTCATGGCAAAGCCAACCATTTTATTCACATCCCATCCACATTGCCTCCCACCATCCAGTGATTGGGTGCCATCTACCAAGTTGCGCAGGAGTAACTCTCCCAGGCCATTTCAACAGCACCTTCCAAATCCAAGGCCTGTATCCCTTATAAGGACAAGTGCAGCAGATACATGGGAACACCAGCCCCTGCAAGTCTCTCTCCAAGCCATTCACCATCCTGACTTGGAAATATGTCACTGTTCCTGAAGTGTCATTGGGTCAGAATCCGGGAACTCCCTCCCTGAGGACATTGTTGGTTAGCACATGGACTGCAATGGCTGAAGGCTGGAGCTCAGCACCACAATCTTAAGGATAATTATAGATGGGCAATACATATTCTGGGTTAGCTACATACCAAGAAGAGATGAGAATGTTGATGCTCTAAGTCTGTGGCTCACCATTGATCGTAGAACACAAAGGGAGGCCATTTCACGCTGTGCCTGTGCTGGCTTTTTGCGAACTATGTAACTCCTTACATTCCCCTGCTCTCTCCTGATGGCATTGCAAATGTCTTTGCTTTTTTTGAGTAAATCCAATTTTTTTTAAAAATTAGTATCACCATCTTTCAGAGAGTGATTTCCAGGTTATTCTCATGGCTCCTAACAATTTCTCTTCTCCCCCTCATTTTTTTTAAACCTTGGGTGACAGTTTCTGTGAGATCCCAGGTGTTAATGTCTACTGTCAGTTCAAAACTGGTTCAGTCCTAGATCAGATGATTGGGAGGACCAGACCTTGGATGAGGTTCCCAAATTCATAATGGCTCCAGGCAGAGGGGGGGCAAAACAATCAAGGGACGATCAAGTCATTCCACTTCTTTATCTGTCCATCCTTTGTACCAAAGGAAATGAATTTGGACTTTCAAAGGATCCAATTTGACCACAAATTCTTCAGTTGACCAGAGGTTCTCTTTTAAAATCAAAGCTTCTACAAGAAGAGATTATAATGCAACACAGGTTAGAAATGAGAGGTAAGTGCAAAAATGCTAAGTTTGAATAAAAAAAATCTGTACAGAGTATTCTATGACAAGCAGAAAAATAGGACATTCGAGTCATTATGTTGAGTGATAATGGCAATTGACACGCGAGACTCAAGATGCTGGTCCCTTTGGATCAGATGGAAGGTCTTAGTCCTAGTTCCTTGAATCTGTTGTTTCTTTTGGGCACTTCTGAGCAAGGACTAGTCCTCCAGGAAAAAAAACCATGTGATTGCATGTTGTATCACTTCGTCACTACTGAGGTAGTCTGTAGGCGTGACCTAGTAAAAGTGAGTTTGCCTTTCATTGATATCATTCTGAACATCCCACAGATCTATACTCCACTAAGTGTAAGGACAAAGCTTGCCCCAGCCAATTCCTGCCCTTTCTCAAAAGAGATAAAACCTACTTCATCCCCTCCCAAAAGGGGACCATTGCTTGTTCAGGGCAGTGGCTCAGCTGTGAAAGCAGTGATTCGTGCTACTCTCGAACAGTTCACTCAGTTGGCAAGTAGCATCGTCAGGAAGACCTAAAAACCTCACTATTGAGGCCATGCCTGAGAAACTCATCCCTTGCCCTGGAATATTCGAGGAGCTAGTCTTGTTTGTAGTGGAAGCCAGCCAAATATTGCAAGTGCTGGTAAAAAGGTAGAGCAGTTTCTATTCAGTAAGAATAGAATCAAATTCATCATCAGGTTTGCCAGACAAATTCTCCAAGAAAGAAGAGTGTACTAGAAATGCAACTGATTGGCAAATAAAAAAATTGTTGGCAGAAGTGTTGTGAGCTCCATGATAGAACAATCACACTGGCTCTAATTAGAGCACTGTCTTGTCTTGGAGTGAGAAAAACCAAAAACAACCATGAAAAGACAGGACTGACTCCAGTCTAAACTGATCAATTTATTCAGACAGTCATTGAGCATTTCACTAAAGCCAGATCACCCAGCACCACAAGGTCTCACTGATACAAGTACATAACACTAAACTTGCTCCCTGCAGTCAGTTCAGTTGCTGTCCCCCAGGGTGAGCCTGTCAAACAGGTACTCTCCCATGCCATTGGCAGGGGCTCCCAGTCTCTTCAGGTTGGTGATGTGATCTCCCAGCTTCTTGATCATCTTCACTTGCTCATCCAAGTAGTGCCTCTCCAGGAAGTCACACAGCTAGAAAGCAGAGATGGATGACTAAGTAGTGACCAACAAAAGAATCAAAGTTTCAAGTTCTGGAAAGGAGGTCCCTTTGAAGAATGGATCATCAACTGGTAGTTATTGAAGGTTTTTGTGCCAAAGTGTGCATTGATCCCAAGTCCTTCACCCAAAACCAAAAAGAATCACAAGCAAGAGTTGAGAGATCAAGGATAGTAGTCCCTCATCCAAGTACTCACATGAGGGTCAGTGTGGTCAGAGGCCAGTTTGTGCAGATCCAGCAGAGTCTGGTTCACATCCTTCTCCATCTGCAGAGCTCTCTGCATTGCCCCACTCATCCTGCTCTGGCTTCT